>NC_140240.1:23903482-23933482 GCF_949987555.1 Borostomias antarcticus
CCACGCACACACACACACACACACACACACACAGGGCTTGTCTGGGTGGTGGGGGTCAGCACCGGGGACAGACAGGGGGGGCACAAGTCGCGCCTCACAAACCCACAGCCACGCACACACAATATGTTATCTAAATAAGGACATCAACCTCATTAGAGAACACCATCCTCACAAACTCTCAAACACACACACACACCGTCACACAGAATACCCAAACACGCACACACCTCAGACACACAGAAGAGCAGCCACGCACACACACACACACACACACACAGGGCTTGTCTGGGTGGTGGGGGTCAGCACCGGGGACAGACAGGGGGGGGGCACAAGTCGCGCCTCACAAACCCACAGCCACGCACACACAATATGTTATCTAAATAAGGACATCAACCTCATTAGAGAACACCATCCTCACAAACTCTCAAACACACACACACACCGTCACACAGAATACCCAAACACGCACACACCTCAGACACACAGAAGAGCAGCCACGCACACACACACACACACACACACAGGGCTTGTCTGGGTGGTGGGGGTCAGCACCGGGGACAGACAGGGGGGGGGGCACAAGTCGCGCCTCACAAACCCACAGCCACGCACACACAATATGTTATCTAAATAAGGACATCAACCTCATTAGAGAACACCATCCTCACAAACTCTCAAACACACACACACACCGTCACACAGAATACCCAAACACGCACACACCTCAGACACACAGAAGAGCAGCCACGCACACACACACACACACACACACAGGGCTTGTCTGGGTGGTGGGGGTCAGCACCGGGGACAGACAGGGGGGGCACAAGTCGCGCCTCACAAACCCACAGCCACGCACACACAATATGTTATCTAAATAAGGACATCAACCTCATTAGAGAACACCATCCTCACAAACTCTCAAACACACACACACACCGTCACACAGAATACCCAAACACGCACACACCTCAGACACACAGAAGAGCAGCCACGCACACACACACACACACACACACACAGGGCTTGTCTGGGTGGTGGGGGTCAGCACCGGGGACAGACAGGGGGGGCACAAGTCGCGCCTCACAAACCCACAGCCACGCACACACAATATGTTATCTAAATAAGGACATCAACCTCATTAGAGAACACCATCCTCACAAACTCTCAAACACACACACACACCGTCACACACACAGAATACCCAAACACGCACACACCTCAGACACACAGATTACCCAAACACGCACACACCTCAGACACACAGAAGAACAGCAGCACACACACCCCGGACCAGGTGCAGGTCATAAAATACGTTTCATCTCATTTGCATATCTAATTAGGGGTCATAAATCAATCACATTGACAGGTGCCCTCTATATTAGTAGTCGTGATTCCTCTAACGATGCGGACGACACACACACACACACACACACACACACACACACACACACACACACACCTCTTCCTCCCTCCCATTAAAAGGCTCGGCCTCCTCTCGGGGCCATCCTTTTAGGGGCTTAAAATCAGCTTGGCCGCATTGATCGGGCCCTGCTTTCCAGAAGGATCTCCCAGTCTGGGGCTCGTCTCCCAGGAGCACAGCAGCAGCTGCAGCCCGGCTGCTCAGTCAGACGGCCGTGCGAAACAATCCATATAGTATCGCAATGTTTCTTTTCCACGGTACTGTATAGATTTTCGATACACAGGCTATTTTAAGAAGCAGGAAAATATACAGAACATGACAGGTAATAGATATTCATAGATAGAATTCGATCGTCGATACGGTATTCACGTTTTAAGTGGATTTAAAACATGCTCTTAAATTTCCTCCTGACTGCAACTTGTCCGTGTGTGCCTGCCGTCATTCCAATAAAAAATAAATTGCCAAAAGGCCGGACTGCCCAGAAAGCAGGAGTTAAAATGTTTCAAGGGCTGACTTGCCCCCTCACAATATTTGGCTACGTGTATCGATAATGTATCGCAAGAGGCCAGGATAAAATAATCACGGTATCAATATTTTGTCCCACTCCTAATCTCGCAATGTATCGTACATATATGTAGTAATACATATATAGTAATACCAGTGAAATTCCACGATTCTCGATACCAAATTCGATACCAACATGTGCTTCAACATACACTCTTTTAATACATCCTCCTCTGGCTGATACTGTGATAGGAAAATGATGAGATTTCAGTTATCAGGTAGCCCAGCTCAATCACTAATGACGTCGCGCGGAAACCTTGCACCTCCGAAATGGCACGGTTGAAAAGAACGTTCCCATTTTGAGATTTTTGAACAAAAAAACACATATGAGGAGCTGATTAGATCCGTTGACCCCAGGGCCGGGAGGTGTTCACAGGTTGTAAAGGGTCGTCCCAGCCAGCTTTCAAAAACCATGTGTGTTCCGCATTGGCATTGATACCAGCATCCAGCGGCTACCGCGTCTTTCATTCTACCGCAATAACCCTGATTTGCTTGTGGCGTCTAACTCCTCCCTCTCCGTCTCTCTCTCCCTCTCTCTCTCCCTCTCTCTCTCCCTCTCTCTCTCCCTCTCTCTCTCCCTCTTTCTCTCTCTCTCCCTCTCTCTCCCCCTCTCTCCCTTTCTCCCTCTCTCCCTCTCTCTCTCTCCCCCTCTCTCTCTCTCTCTCTCTCTCTCCCTCTCTCTCCCTCTCTCTCTCTCTCTCTCCTACAGACTGTGAGTCGGTGGGAGCAGCACCGCGATGACCAGCCGGCGCTCCGGCAGCCATGCGGAGAAAGCCCCCCCCCCCCCCGCCGGCGCAGTCCCGCCGCACCACGGCCCGGCGTCGCCCAAGCTCCAGGTCCAGCGCTCGCTGTCCCGGGAGGCCGTCACCATCCACTTCTCCGCCCTGGGGAAGGACGAGGAGGACGAGGACCACCTCTACGGGCGACCCCTCTTCTCTTCCTCCTCCACGTTCCGTCCCAGGACCCGCCGGAACGTCACCGGCGCCGCCGAGGATGAGCCCGGCGGCGTCGTGACGGCCATGGAGGCGAGCGAGGAAATGTTTGAGGGAGGGTCCGGGTCGGGCTCCTCCCCCGCCGCAGACGCCGTCGCCAGTCCACAAAGCTCCGCCTCCTCCTCCGCCATCCCCAGTTCCATCTCGTCGTGGCTCAGAGAGCGGAAAAGCACGGCGCCCTCCTCCGCCGCCTCTAGCTCCGCCCCCGCCTCGGCCGCCACCGCCACCTCCCCCTCCAGGTCTGCGCCCGCGCCCCCTAGCGACAAACCCTTCTTCAGCCTGGTCACGTCCCTGTCCTCGGACACCGAGGCCCCGGCGGCCTCGGCGCCGGCGTCATCTTCCGTTCGCCACCGCCACCTGATGAAGACCCTGGTCAAATCCCTGTCGTCGGACGCCAACCAGGACTCTTCGTCGTCTTTGCCGACGCCCTCCCGCCTGTCGGACTCGCGCCTCAACCTGCAGCTCTTCAAGCAGTTCACCCAGTCCCGGCTGCCCGCCGCCGTGGCCGCCGACTCCAAGACGGCGCCGTCCTCGCCGCTCGCCTCCCCCGAGGCCCGCTCCTTCTTCAAGGTGTCGGAGGTGGAGGCGCGCATCGAGGACACCAGGCGCCGCTTCTCCGAGGTCATCTACGAGCCGCTGCAGATGCTCAACCGCTTAATGGGCGACGAGAGCGGCGGGGGCGCCGGCGCGGGTGGCGTCTACCGGCCCAAGACGCTCTCGTCCAGCGCCACGGAGCTGAGCAGCCTGGCCGCCCTCAACAACGGGCTCCCGGAGAGCAACAACAACGACAACAGCTACTGCATCAAAGAGGAGGAAGGCGGGGACTGGGACGCCGACAGCCCCACCGCCGAGTCATCGGACGGCGCCAGGAGCGCCAAGTCGTCGGCGTCCCTGGCCCTGGACAAGTGCTCCATGTCGGCGCTGGCCAGGCAGGAGGACGAGGACTTCTGCATCCTCTACAGCGAGGAGTTCGAGACGGGCGGCGCCGCGGAGCGGACGGACGCCGGCTCGGACGGGAGTGGGGGTGCGGCGGCGAGGACGCCGGCCGGCGGCGAGGACGAGCCGGACGGAGGAGGGGAGGAGCCGGGGGATCCCGGCGTCCCCTACTACACCCTCATCCTCCTCACGGCGCTGGTCTACGGCTTCCTGGTGCTGCCGCTGCCCGCCTACGCTGGGGCGTTGCTGCTGGGAGCCGGGCTGGGGTTCTTCCTGGCCATCGGCGTGGTGTGGCTGGCCGGACCCAAGCGCTCCGGGCGGGCCGGCAGACATCCAGGACGCCAGGGGGCGCTGTGGAACCTGGCCCAGCTGGACGTCAAAGAGCCGACCATCTTCAAGGTGAAGAACTCCCGTGTTCGGTTTTCTGTTGAAACACAGACGTAGGCAGGCGAACTTAACTCTATTTACTCAACCAGTTGGCTGGTATTCCCCCCCCCCAAAAAAATGTTTTGGACCCTGCTAGTGTAACCGAGTGAAATGTGGAGTAGCTGGTGAAACTCATCAAATGAGCGCTGACGGTCTCTCCAAGAGGGACGTCCCTATTGGGGAAAGTGTCAGCGTGTCCAAACGCGGTATAGCTCAGGAGGTAGAGCGGGTCGTTCAGTGATCGTAGGGTCGGTGGTTCGAATCCCGGCTTTTCCTGACTACCTGTCTGAGTGTCCTTGGGCAAGACACTGAACCCCAAAATTGCTCCCAATGAGCAGGCAAGCGCCTTGCATGGCAGCTACCGCCATTGGTGTGTGAATGGTGCTCCGGGCCAGTGTAACAACTGGATGGGGAGCGCGTTACAAATGCAGTACCTATACCTATACCTCCCAAGCGGGAAACCCAGGTTCAGAAGGGTTACACTAGTACAGTGGTTCTCAGATGGTGGTACTTGTACCCCTAGGGGTACGTTGGAGTATGGCAGGGGGTACGTGAGACTTTAAAAAAATATTTATTTAAAAAATAGATTATACTATAATAGGTTCAATAAAAACAACATTTACGTTTGATAAACCAACCACAACAATATGTAAAAGCCACTGCACTAGTACAGTTAATGTTACTTCTATTATATGCATACTACTTTAATATTGATGGAGAATTGCATATGAGATTAAGATGACATGCTAGATAGTAGGCTAATAATAGCAAATTGCAATAGTCAAAAGTAATTTATTATTTTTGTCAGCTAAACAATCTGTCTGGTATTTTCTTTTTTTTACCAGCCGGGTGGCTGGTAAGCCAAAAAGTTAGTTTGGGATCCTGGATGTAGGCCTAAATTATAGACCTTGCCATCATTGTGACTATTGGAGACTATTCTGATGACATTGTTTGAGAATCAAAGGCCAGTCCTTCCTGTTTGATGCTGTGATAAAAACTAGTTACTGTATTTGAACTAGTGAAGTAGGCCCGGTCTCTTTTGATATATCAAAGTGCCCATCAACATAAAAGAGCTGCGTTAGACCCTGCCACAGCTTCCTCTTTCATCCCCCGTCTTCTCCTCCTGACGTCTCTCATGTCGAGGCGAACGCAGGCGACGTCAGTGACTGCTGGCTTGCCATAAAATCGACAGCCAAGCACAATTCAAAGGAGATAGGGGGCCATTAGGCCCATCAAATAAGATCGTCCATGCCTTTGCCTTCTTCTCTCTCTCTCTCTCTCTCTCTCTCTCTCTCTCCTTCTCTCTCTCTCTCTCTCTCTCTGCTTTGATGTCAGAGGGCAGGATAACCGCGAGAGACTCGAGACGATGTGCGTAACCACCTCAGTCAGTGCAAACTGGCAATAAATGACCTGAGGAAAGCAGCCGGCTGGCCCATTTGGCCGCATTAGTGCTCAAAATGGATTCCGAGCCTCTGAGGGCGGCGTTTTATAAGCATAGCCTGCTCGGCTTCTCCTTTTGTTCCGTCGCTAATTCTCCTCCGCAGAGTAAGCTTGCCAGTCTGCGCCCGCCCCTCGGGCGGTCAGCAGTAGGCCACGCTGTCTGGTCACGCCACGTTCGATGGCCGCCCTCCAAATGATGTCAGCTGTGGCTGTAGCTGGGGAAGCCCAGTTGGAATAATAGAACGGGCGCGCTGTCTATTTTAGACATCCGCGCCTGGGAGAGATGGTGGTGATGACATCGGCCACCGCATACAGCACCTAAAGCCCTGACATGACAACGAGGCAGAATTATCTGTGTCTCTCTCTTACGTTCCATTCTTTCTCCTCCGTTTTCTTTTTCTCCCTCTTATCTGTCTCTCGTTTATCTGGCTCAGTTGCTCCCCTGCAGTAGCTCAATTTCATCTCCTCGGCCCCTCCCTCACTTTCATACTCTCTCTACCTCGTTCTCTATCTCACTCTCCCGTTCAGTCTTATCTTTACGTCCGGCCTAGAGAGGTGTAGCCTTGGCCTGTCTCTGTGTAAAATGGCCCGCTGCAGACACGCCCCCGCGTGATAGCCAACCCTGAGGGCCCGCCTCAGTTCAGCGAATGGGAGACGAGAGGCCGGGCTCTAGATTGCGGCTGTCTGGAGTTTTACGATCTCCAACAATCTACGACAGCCCTTTCACCTCACCGGGTGGCTGTGGCAACACCTGTATGAAATATTAACTTCATATTCTCGGCGTAGCCTCGACCCACCTTTGCCATCAGATTTTATTAGTGTTGTGTGGTTTTGAGGTTGGGGTCGGGGGGGGGGGTGTCACTGTGAAACCAATAAAAATGTCCACTGGTGGCTGGTTATAAAACTGAAGGTTGAGACTTCGAATTATCCTCAAGGACCCCACCTCCCCACAACAATGTATAAGAAACCATAACATGGTAATTTATACACACACACTCACACATAATGGCTAGACTCACACTCACAATGACACTTAATTTGTTTGAATCATCATTTGTTTACAGCAATTTGAGAATGAGTGAGTTTACGTCAGCTCATGAGAGTTGTGAATGCTTCCGAATAAGCCTATTGGTTCATTTTAAAACAGGACGTCTTACATTTTTCTTAAATTTGATAGGCTTGTACCATAACATTTTTAGATTTTATATTTATTTGTGTTTAACAAAAATACCACATCCCTGTATATTGTTTAACATTTTAAAACACTTTCCCACGGTAATTATGCCATGGACCACTAGGTGAACACTAGCGGTTGTTTTGGTAGTATCATCAGGCTATATGGCAGATTTTAGAGTAAATTCAGGTGACAAAGCAACAAAATACTCACCATACTCAGAGCTCCATAGTGTACAAAAAGAAGACGATGACGTTATCTTCTCCTCAGGGCTGGATGAATGAGATCACGAACTACGACCCCGAGACGTACCACGCCACGCTGACCCACTCCGTCTACGTGAGGCTCGAGGGCTCCATCCTCCGTCTGTCCAAGCCCAACCGCAACATCGCCCGCCGCGCCACACACAACGAGCCCAAACCCGACGTCACCTACATCAGCCAGAAGATCTACGACCTGACCGACAGCAAGGTAGCATGTCTTTGTGTGTGTTGTGTGAGCGCGTTTGTGTGTTGTGTGAGCGTGCATCCTAGTTTTTCAAACCCGGGCCATGACAAGTACATCCCCAAAAAACGGATCATGGTTATGCGACGCGAACGAACCCAAAAAACACGAGTCTTCGTCCTCCGTCTCCAGATCTACCTGGCGCCCCCGAGCCTGGCCAGGAAGAGAGTCTGGAACAAGAAGTACCCCATCTGCGTCCAGCTGGGCAAGCAGGACGACTTCATGTCCAAGGCCGAGGGCGACCGCTCCGAGACCGCGGACGACCGCTCCGCCGCGGCGGGGGGCGACAGCAGAGGGGAGGGGCCGGGAGGGGACGGGGCCGAGGAGAACAAGAGGCCCCCAGCGGGGCCCCAGGAAGGCGGGCGAGGAAGGGCCTCCTCCGGCAGGGAGCTGACCCTCTACCTGTTCGGGAGGACGGGGAGGGAGAAGGAGGAGTGGTTCCGGAGGATCCTGCTGGCCTCCAAGCCCAAGACGGAGCTGAGGAGAGCCGTCGGTGTGGCGGGGAGTCGGAGCGGTGAGCTGATGCCGGCTCGCCTTTTTACAATTGAGAAACAAAATGAACAAATGTATGAACTGAAAGTATAATCCATAAACTAGGTATAAACTAGGTATTAAAAAAGTATACATTTATATATATTTGTTTCTTTATTTATTTACATACGTATACAGTGTATATACATATATTTATACATGTATTTATTTCAATTTTTATTTCATTTTATACATTTTTATTTTTATTTATTTTCGTATAATATATATGTATATATATATATATATGTGTATATATATATATATATATATATATATACAGTATATATATATATATATATATATATACAGTATATATATATGTGTATATATATATATATATACAGTTTATATATAAAGTTTATATATATATATACACAAATAAATAAAACATCTTTATATATATTTATAAATATTTATTTATTTATTTTTTATAACGTAACGGTTTCCTCTCTCGTCTTTCCCCTGGCCCTCCGCTCCAGCCCTGAGCTCCCACAGTCGCAGCAGCAGCCGGGGCAGCCTGGACGAGGCGCTGGCGGCGCCACAGGCGGGGGGCGGGGCCAAGCCCAAGCCCCTGCTGGACTACAGCGTCTACATGGCCGCCCTGGTGGGCCAGCGGGCAGGCAGCCCCACCGCCGCTGCCAGCCCCGTCGTCCAGAGCCCTCAGAGCAGCCCCGGGGCGGGCAAGAAGGTACCAGCCCCCTCCTCACCTTTAGAAGTCCGTATCCCTCTCTCTCTCTCTCCGTCTCTTTCTCTCTCTCTCACACTCTCTCTTTCCATCTCTCTCTCCCAGTCTTTCTCTCTCCCTCGCTCTCCCCCTCTGCTTCTTTCCATCTCTCTGTCTCTCTCTCTCTCTCTCTCTCCTCTCTGTGTGAAGAGTGGCAGCCATATGATTTCATTTATCTGCTGGATGTGGTCTGAGGATCCACTGTATCTCCTGATTGCCTCCCTTCCTTCTCTCCTCTCTCGCTTCCGAGCAGTTACCCAGCAGCCCCCTGGTGGCGGCGGCGGGCGTGGTGGCGGCGGCGGCGGAGGAGGAGCCCGTGGCCTGGGTGAACGCGGTGATCGGCCGGGTGATGTGGGACTTCCTGGGCGAGGCCTACTGGGCCGACGCCGTCTCCAAGAAGATCCAGATGAAGCTCAGCAAGATCAGGGTGAGTCCGCCGCGCTGCCCCCGACCCTCTGACCCGGGATCCGCCCCCGCGTTCGTCCCAGGGTTACCAGGGTTACCGCGCGGCCGTGTTTCGAGACTGGTAGGCGAGGCTGCGTAGCTTGAAACCTCGAGAATGAGAGAGATGGAGAGAGAGAGGAAGAGAGGGAGGGAGAGAGAGAGGAAGAGAGGGAGGGAGAGAGAATGAGGGAGGGAGAGAGAGAGAGAGGGGGAGAAAGAAGAGAGAGGGTGGGAGAAGGAGAGAGAGGGAGAGGGTGGGAGAGGGAAACAAATGCACCCTACAGGCACACATCTACCAACACACATGCACACACACCCCTCTCCCGCCAACACACACACCAGCTGTAAATGTCACCCTCCACTGCTGTGTGCCCCCCCCCCCCCCCCCAACAGGACCACAGGGCATCACACTGTGCTGGGAAACAGTCCTTCGCTCTCTCTCTCTCTCCATCCCCCCGTTTGCATTTCATCCCTCCTCTGGTCAACCCTGTTGTTTTATCCGTGGGCGTGTTGAGTAAAGGGAGGACTTTACACCCTGTGGTGTGTGGCGTGTGTGCGGGTGTGTATGTGTGTGTGGGTGGAGAATGGGTGTGTGGGTGTCTAGTTGACGCTGCGCCCTCTGTCGTTCTCCCAGCTGCCCTACTTCATGAACGAGCTGACCCTGACGGAGCTGGACATGGGCGTGGCCACTCCCAGAATCCTCGGCGCCTCCAGACCCTCGGTGGACCACCAAGGTAAGAGACACACACACACATAAACACACACACATTGAATGACTCAATAGGGATGCATACGCTGTGCATGTAGCGACACACAAACATGCTCACACACAGACACACACACACACACACATGTAGCCAGACTTCCGACGGTGCGGTGTGCCTAGCTGGGACGAATCAAAGCTCACACGGCCCCGTCTGAGATTCATCACCTCTCCTCATACAGCGGTGACATTCTGCTGGGGCTGGGCCCTCACCACGGGAGGCATGCGTGCGCGTGTGTATGTATGTGCGCGCGCGTATGTATGTGCGCGCGCGTGTGACGGAGGTAGAACTTTCATGTTGATCCATCCAACATCGAGCAACCTGTGACTCAGGATATAAAAGGCATACTCGCACACACACATACTTTCCCACAAGCAAACACACACAAGCACACACATACACACTGAGACTACAACGTAAGGAGAGGGACCAGCTCTGCCTAACGCCACCTGCAGGTAGTGAACAGAAAAAGCAGCTGTGAGTCAGACCTGCCCTAGAGGCCGTCTTTCTGTTCTAATTTACCGGTTATTTTTTCCAATCTGTTAATGATATCCTACAAACCGCTTCAGTCGGAACTGTGCCCCACTGTGGAGACCCACACACATGGTTTGTTTCACTGCAGACCGTGTGACTGACAATCCTAGAGTCAACCAGGGTTATAATGGCCTAGAGTAATTTTTCTTATCTGCACCAGTTTTCCATTGCTGGGAAATGTCTTGCTTAGCTAGAAGCATGACACATGACTTACTGTAACGTCTCTTATACTGTGTAGTACATAGTTGTATATTTTTTAATTTGTTTTTATTCAATTCATTGATTAATCAGTTCTTTTTTGAGACATGCAGTGTCAAAACAATCGGTGCAACCAAATGGTGTGCCGGTGCCGGCAACTTAAAAAGCTGGTAGCATCACAGCACCACAAGTGGAAAATGTTGGTTTTGAACCCTGTAGGCCCCTACCAGATCTAATCAATAGCGTCACTCACATCCTATTGGTGTTTGTGTGTGTTGAATATGTCGCGCGTCTTATCAGGTTCCAGCACTATAGTAACGCTAGTCAAAACATGATTATCTGCATTAATCTATTGAGCTTTTTAAGAGATCTTATTAACACATACTTTCTCACAGTCTCTCTCCCTCCCACCCTCCTCTATCTCCATCCCTCTCTCTCTACCCTCCCCCCCTCTCTACATCCTTCCCTCTTTATGCTCCCTCTCTCTGGAGTGCACACTGTGTACAGTAGTTCACACAATGTACAGCTGTATCATACAGTCATTACACACACAAACACACACACACACACACACCACACTGTCCTGGGACAGAAAGTGTCTGGTGAATGCTCCTGGCCTGGCCTCCAGTTCCAGCAGTCCTTATCTGTGACTGGTAGGATGACAACTCTCGGGCTCTGTGTGAGCTGGCTGGCTCCGTCACGCTGCAGGACCTCAGAACAACAACGCCGGCGACAGTAGATAGCAAGGCTAACTATGCTAGCAATGCTAACAAGCACAGCACTGATGAAAGAAGACAGCAAGGCTAACAATGCTAACAAGCACAGCACTGATGAAAGAAGACAGCAAGGCTAACAATGCTAACAAGCACAGAACTGATGAAAGAAGACAGCAAGGCTAACAATGCTAACAAGCACAGCACTGATGAAAGAAGACAGCAAGGCTTACAATGCTAACAAGCACAGCACTGATGAAAGAAGACAGCAAGGCTAACAATGCTAACAAGCACAAGAATGATAAATATAGACAGCAAGGCTAACAATGCTAACAAGCTAACCATGCTAAACAACAGGAGACAGCAAGGGTAACAAGTGCAACTGATTAAATAAGACAACAATAGACAGCTATGCTAGCGATGCTAAAAGCAACACTGCTCAGCAGACAGCAGTGCCAACAGTAGCACTAACAATTCCATGATAGTAACAATGACAACATTGATACTAACAAAGCTAACAGCAACATTGAGGGATAGGGTGTGGCTGCAGGATTAAAAACATGCATGTGTGTGTATACACATATATACATACATACATACATACATACATACATACATACACATACGTATTGATAAGGACTCATATAAATGAAATATTTGCTATGCTTCTCACTGATGATGCGATATTTACTGGAAATCTAATCACATATAACGGGGACATTGTGCCCAACAGAAGCACCTTTTTTCTCAGCCCCCAACAACACAGGCTCTCACACACACAACACCAATAAGAGCCTTGTTTATAAGCCACGGCAGTGGAATGCTGTTTGTTAGCGGATGCCTGGCTAAATACAATGCAGCGTAATGCGGCCATGAGCAGTTTACGGGGTCGTGAGGTTATCCGTTGCTGAGGTAAATAAAGGCTAAGCCATGCTGGGGGGGGGGGGGGGGGGGGGGGGTATACTTGCTAGTGCTAGTTTATCACCCCGATTGATAGTGCAGATGCCGTGTTAGTTTATGTTGGTGAGATCGATCTCCTACTTCCATTTCATGACGGAATACTGCGCAGGAATATTCCTCTTGTGGGAATCGTTACGTCATGGGCGGTTTGATTCTCAGAACTGTTGTGCTCTAGACTTTGCTGTTTCTCTCTCTCTCGTTCCCTCTCTCTCTCTCTCTCTCTCTCTCTCACTCCCTCGACCTGCCTGTTTCTGTCTCAGTCTCCAGTGTGTAATTTTTATCAGCCCACAGTCAGATCACACTGTGACGGGAGAGGAAATAGATTCTACCGCCAGCTGAGCGAGGACGGAACGTATCGGAGCAGAAGTAGACGCACGGTGCTCTTATACGGCCAGTCCTCACAGCTTCCACAAAAACACGGGCCTCGACCGCCGTCGCCGGGCAGAGCTGCCCCTTCCCGACCGCCTGACGTCTCTGGGACCTGTCACAGAAAACGTTGGCAGTTTGAGCCAACCACGTTACACAGCCAAAAACCACATAGACCGTCAAGTCTCACGACTGATTGTTTTTCCAAGGAATTCAGATGATGAAAACTTGGAACGGATATCAGATTCTCAATAGAAATTCAGTCAGGGGTTGGATCAGTTATTTTCATTTAACTGCGTAGCTCTCTCTCGAATCATCCTAATTCCTCAAACCGTTCTGTTGCTAAGACAGGCTAGTAGCTAATAAGGTAGCTAACCAGGACAGCTGTCCTCAGATTGAACAGCTGTACACCTGCTTTACGTTCAGTCTAGACGGTACAGGGCTTTATAACTTCTCAGTGATTGGTGACGGTGATATCTTGTAGGAATTAACGTTCCTCTGTGTTAAAATGGCGGTGGATAGTGTGGTTCCATTAGAGAACCGCGTGCTGTGCTGCAGCTTCTCTCGTCCAGGCAGCTCTAGGTTCTCCACCTTCACCTCACTGGGGCACGCCTGCTGGGCAGTCCATCCATACACCTATGGCAGTGTGTGTGTGTGTGTCTATGTGCGTGCCTGTAACATCATACGTACGGTTTGTGGTGTGTGTGTTCATGAGCGAGTGTGGTGTGTGTGCGTACCCCGAGCGTGGAGACACTGCTTCTCTCCTCTGACCTCTGACCCCCAACCCACCCCAAGAAGCCTCACCCCAATTAAGGCAGCAGCCCCCCTCCCCACGCTGGCCCTCCGGAGCGGGGCCCCGCTGAACCCTGACGCTGCGGGGCCCGGGCTTATTATCACCAAGGGCCCCAGGGCCAGGAGAGGACCACTGGGCTTTCTAGTTGCTCTCCCTCTCTCTTCTCTCTGCCTCTCTCTCTCTCTGCCTTTCTCTCTCACACATTCTCTCTCTCACACTCTCTCTGTCTCTGTTCTCTCTCTCTTTCTCCCCCCCCCCCAATTCTTTCACCACAGGCATGTTCTGTTTTACTTGGTGGGTTACGGTGTCACTGGGCAGAGCCGGTGTAGAGGCCGAGAGAGAGAACAGGGGTGGGGTGCTGTTGGTGAGAGAGGGGTGAGAGATGCTCAGCTGATGTCAGAGACCCTTTCCCTCCTTCATCTGTCTGGGAGATTCCTTTTCCCGCTGCGCACCTCATCGTGCCGTGTGTAACGATGATGGTGGTTTTCCACCCGGGCCGTCTCCAGTTGCTTCTCTTCTGAGAAAAAAGGACGCGTGTTTTTTGGGCAGGAAGCGACGGGGGGCCGGCAGGTCGTTCACACGGCCCCGTCTCTCTCTCCGCTCGTTAGCTTTGAAGCTAGCCGTTCCGATTCTCTTCGTTTCGAAAGCTGCGAGGCCGAACGATGCTAACCTTTAGCCGCGGAAGACGGAACGAAAACATCTGTGTGTGATGATAACCGTGTGACGTTTTTGCTCAAACATGAAACGTGCCGTGACATGCAGCCGAAGAAAGCTCATTTTGAGGCCGACCCGACGCACAAATCACAGTAATCCGAATTTCAGTTTGACACCGGAGCTAAGCAACGGAGAGCTATGTCAAGGCTCTGTAATTAGCCTCTCCCTCAAAGTACATGTGTGGCGAGCGGAGACTGGTGTCCATGCCGTATGGAACGCACATGCATACATCTCTGTCTGTACAAAGTGTCCCGAGACAAGCCAGCGATATACTGTAGAGCAGGGATACTCAAATAGCTGAACCTGTGGGCCAACAAAATGACAACATTAATGATACTTGATAACGTCTCATTTTCTTTATTTCCACATAACGTAAGCGTATGGAAAGACAAGGAAAGGCCCTTTTTCCATTTCTAATAAATTTTTAATCAACTCTGGCAGTGCAAAAAATAATTCAACACAATCAAATTCCATTGTACAATTGTCAGTGAGTCAGTCAGTCAGTCAGTCAGTCAGTCTACTATAGTTAACATTTGCATTACAATCACAGTCATTTATGACTGGACCCCACATTAAACACTAGCGTTTTTTTCTCTCCATAAAGCAACCAAGAAAAATAGGTGAGGCTCATGTTAGTGGCTGCTTTGAATGGGTTCAAGCAGGTGAGTCCGAGGTGACTTGACGGTCAGCTCCATATGGTTCCGCTGCGTTAAATTAGTTTTTTTTCTTTCTTTTTTTTTCTCAATTTTTGATTGATTGATTGATCGAACGGCGGGCCAGTCAAAATTGCGCCGCGGGCCGTAACTGGCCCGCGGGCCGGAGTTTGAGTATCACTGCTGTAGAGTGTAGACCCCTTGGTTATATTACATATGGGGGATGTATTGCATGATTCACTTAGCCGACTGGCTTCGTGAATAAGGAGATCATTGTTTAAGTACAGTCATATACAGTCATTCATGGAGTGGTACAGTGTGTGTCGTGTTTTGTGTGTCTCTATTTGTTTATTGACTCATTAAGCATGCTGGAATTCCCATCATTCCCGCAGTGGGAGTGGTAGTGATATCATATGAGTGATATGGCAGTGGGAAGTCGAGCTTTTCTCTCTCCTTCTCTCTCTCCTACTCTCTCCCTCTCTCTCTCTCCCTCCCTCACTTTCTCTCTTTCTCACTCTCCTCTCTCTCTTTCTCCACGCTTTTCTTATACACATGTGCATTATGCCTTTATTTTTATTGGTTATATAGTTTGCGCTGCATTTGTATGTGCACTGTATTTTGTATTGCATTTGCGCTGTCCTGTCCTGCACCCTGTCCTATGTCGTCTTCATCCGCGTATGTCATTACCCTAGTCAAACTCCTAGTATGTAAACCATGTACATGGCCAATGAACGGATCTTGAACCTTGAATCTTGAATTAGCCCAGGAGCGCCTCCCAGTGGCTAAAATGAGCATGTTCACGGTCCCGCGCAGACAGACACATGACCCCATGGAGTCTGCGAGAGAACCGTCGTGTGTTTGTGCACAGAACCGTGTTCATTCAGGAACCCGTGTGCGCTCTTCACTAAACATGTAACGAGCCGACACGGCATTAACGTGTGTGTTTGTGTGTGTGTGAGAGAGAGAGAGTATATGTTTGCAGATACTTTTCGGAGGGAGGGGGGCGGGCGCGCGGTGCCTGGTGGGATTTGCGTAACCCAGATCAGCGGGGGGCGTGGAGATTTTAGTGAGGGGTGTGTGGAGGGGGGCATGTTTATGCAGCGAGCCGATCCCCCGCCCCCCCGCTGACATCAAACGAAGGCCAGGAGGGGTACGGCACGGTGTCCAACTGTTTCCCTCTCTGTTCAAAGAGCCCTGTGATCTCTCTTTCTCTCCTCCCTCGCTCCCTCTCTTCTCTCACTGAGAGAGTATGGGAGGGTGGGAAGACTGGGGGATGGAGGGAAGCAGGGAAGGAGACCCCCCCCGTATGAGACACTTGGTGGTGGGGGGGGCGGGTATCAAGGACAGATGGAGGGACAGACAGTCTCACAGCGTCCTCCACCCGAATCCTAGGCTAGGAAAGTCCCTCACTCGGTTTTCAAACTTCGGCCGTCTTAAGGCCGTTTCAGACGAGGAGCGATAGCCGCGCATTGTAATTCATTTTCAATGAGAGAGGCGAGCGGACAATTTGGGAGCCGCGGACAATCTGGGGCGGAGCGGCAAGCGGGTGCGTGAAATTGTGGCGCGCGTGCTCGTTTCGTGCACACGCGCGCCCGCGACAAGAGCTGAATTGTAGTCATCTTTCCCCGCTGCACGCAGGACGCGTGCGTCCCCCGCTGATCCGAGCGAGAACGCAGGCGGAATATCGCTCCGCGTCTGAAACAGCCTTTAGACGTGGGCGAAATCTTCCTAGCGGCGCACCCCCACCCCCCCCCATACCCCGCTCAACCTCCCTTCACATACCGGCACGCCAACACCAACCCGGTGGGTTGAATCATGTCCTCAGACCCACACTAACCCCCCCCCCACTCTCTCTCTCTCTCTCTCTCCCCCCCCCCCTCTCCCTCTCTCCCCCCCCTCTCTCTCTCCCTCTCTCTCTTCCCCTCTCTCTCCCCCCCCCCCTCTCTCTCTCTCTCTCTCTCTCTCTCCCCCTCTCTCTCTCTCTGTGTGTGCGTCCCCCAGGGCTGTGGTTCGACCTGGAGATCTCCTACAGCGGCTCCTTCCTGATGACCCTGGAGACCAAGATGAACCTGATCCGCCTGGGCAAGGAGGGAGACGGGCCGCGCTGCAGAGAGCTCGGCAAGGAGGGGTACGCAGTCACACCTACCCCCCCCCCTCCCGGTCCTGGCGCACATCGCTCAAACCGCTAGGCGGCATGCCACGCGACGGCGCTTCAAGTAGGACGACCGGAAATCGCGTCCTTTGGAGAGACGGCGGTGTTTTTAGTCGAGCGCCTCGGAGGCGACCCGCTCTGTCACACGCCGGCGTTTCTCGCGTGGGCCGTCGGATTTGAAAAGAGACATGCCTTTTCTCCCCCCAAGAACGCGCACCTACGGGCGAGTCCGCTCGTTTTCTCTTGTTTTACAGGGTCAGGGGGTTAGCCACAGGCCGCTCTAACGCATCTCCTCTACTCGCTCTTCCCTCTCCCCCTCCTCCCCCTCTCTCCGTCTCTCCCTCTCTCACTGCTCTCCGGGCGGCCCCAAACGGGGGGGGATGTTTCCCGGACGCCTCTCCCCCTGCGCCTGGTGAGTGCCGGCCGGCTTCCGGAGGCGTTCGTTTGTTCCTCCTCACTCCCATTTCAACTTCATTTCCATCTTTTTATTTTTTTCCTCGGGGGGGGGGGGTCGTTTGATCCGTGTCGCCAGCTGAGGCGTCCATCTCATCTCACCGCCATTGCGTGCATGGGTTCGTTGTGACTGCGTTGAAGAGACGAGAGAGGAGGGGTGTGTGTGTGCGCGTGTGCGTGCGTCAATCATGGGGGTTTTTGTGTTTATTGTATGTGTCCTCATGTAAACTGTCTCTCCTAACAATGGGCTGTTGGTGAGTGTGTGCGTGTGTGTGTGTGTGTGCGTGCACGTGTGCGCGCGTTCCAGAGAGTGTAGCCTCATATGAACTCAGTGAGGCATTGTGGGAACGGTCTTCAGCAGACTGAAAAACAATTCTTCCAACACAATGGGAGTCTGAGGAGAATAAACTCACACTGAGGTGTGTGTGTGTGTGTGTGCGCGTGCGCGCATGTCCTCATCTCAACTCTAGCGAGAGTGTTGACTAAGATGGGTCCTCACTGAACTGTGTGTGTGTGTGTGTGTGCGTGTGCGTGCGTGTGTGTGTGTCTGCGTGCGTCCTCAGGTACAGGCCGCGGACCTACTGCCTGGCTGACAGTGACGAGGAGTCGTCCAGCGCGGGGTCGTCTGACGAGGAGGACACCTCTGAGGTCACTGCCGACGCCCCCGGAGCTGAGGGGTGGGGCTTCATCATCATCACAGACATCCCTCCGGGGCCGGCGCCACTAACACGCCCACAACACAACACAACTTTATCAGTCCAACTGGTGTCTGACATCTGTCACTCACCCAGTAATCATCGTAGTACCCAGCAATCATACATGAAGCATACAGTCACACACACACACACACACACACACACACACACAGACAGACAGACAGACAGACTACAGACAGACACACACACACATACACCAAGGCCTCGCTAACTCTCTCTCCCTCCCTCTCTCTCTTCTCTCTCCCTCTCTCTCCCTCCCTCTCCCTCTCTCTCTCCCCCTCTCTCCCTCCCTCTCTCTCTCCTCTCTCTCTCCCTCTCTCTCTCCCTCCCTCTTTCTCTTCTCTCTCCCTCTCCCTCTCCCTCCCTCTTTCTCTCTCTCCCTCTCTCCCTCTCTCTCTCTCCATTTCGCTCTCTCTCCATTTCGCTCTCCCTCTCTCTCTCCATCTCTCTCTCTCCTCTCTCCCTCCCTCTCTCTTTCTCTCTCTCTCCCTCCCTCTCTCTCTCTCTCTCTCTCTCCCTCTCTCTCTCCATCTCTCCCTCCCTCCCTCCCCAGCCTCGTAGGGGGCCACAAGTCCAGTAAGATCATGCGCTTCGTGGACAAGATCGCCAAGTCCAAGTACTTCCAGAAGGCCACGGAGACGGAGTTCATCAAGAAGAAGATGGAGGAGGTGTCCAACACGCGCCTGCTGCTCACCGTGGAGGTCCAAGAGCTACGGGGAACCCTGGCCGTCAACATCCCCCCACCACCCACCGACAGGATATGGCACGTTGCGCACACACACACACACACACACACACCTTCACACACACTCAGACGTTCCACACACACACACACCTTCACACACACATTCACACACACACTCACAAACGCACACATCAGTAACAGGATATGGTACAGGATATGACAGCATATTGGTTTCGCACACACACCTAACTCCGTGACAGGCTATGGTACCACCCAATGCTTATATTCTCAGTAATTAGATTTTGTCTGAAATACCGTGACATTTGTAAATATAGCTGTGCGGTTAGAATGGAACGTAACATCGCTGTCGGGCGGAAACCTTGGATGTCCAAAATAGGAGGTTTTCAGAATGTTGAAAAGAACATTTAGTTCTATGCTTTTTTTTTTTCTTTTCTTTTTTTTTTTTTTTTTTTTACATAAAATCACATATGATGAGCTGTTTAGAATACACTTTACTGTATTTTTAAAATATTTTTAAAATCACCAAAATGGAGATACAAGCCTTTTGTCAAGTACTCCTCAGTTTAAAGAGATACCTGCCTTTGATACACTCCTGCCATCTACTGGTGGCTGATCATAGCCTCGGACATTACACGCTCCTCGTTGTTGAATGTTCAGTGGGCCAGAACGTTGCTGACAGTGTGGATGTTCCGGTTGTCAGGTATGGCTTCAGGAAACCCCCCCACCTGGAGCTGAAGGCCCGGCCCAAGCTAGGCGAGAGAGAAGTCACCCTGATCCACGTCACCGAGTGGATCGAGAAGAAACTGGACCAGGAATTCCAGGTATAAACATACCTTCAATGGATAGGCACATTGAAGTGTATTAGACTTGGTGAAAATGCACTTGTTCAGGGGTGCAGACTTGTCACCGTGAGGTGAAAATAGCTGTTTTTAATCCAAAATGTCATTTGTTTGATCAGTGTATGTATGAGTTTGTATGTTTGGCACCTTTTTCACCTGTGATCTGTTTGCACCTCTGCTTGTTTTTTCATCTGATCCTAATATCTACATGTTACATACCGTACAGATTATTATTAGTTTGTTTCACACAACCATCTGGGAAGGCTCTGTTGGAAACTGTTTGGAAAAGTGCAAGCACTTCAAAAAGCAACAAAAAAAAAAAAATGCAGTCAGGTGATTGGATGAACTATCTGAATACAGGCAGGTGATTGGATGAACTATATGTCTATCACCGTCTATCACGGGCTAACAGTCCTGCGCTGTCGTAACACGCTGATTGGCCCGACCAAATTCTAATCTCTGTGGAGCTTGTCCAGACTGATCTGTGGAGAGAAGCAGAATGTGAGCTCGCGAGATCAGGATCGGTCTCACGAGGCTTCCGATGACTTGCATGGTTAAGGAGTTCTTTCATAGTCCTTTGATACTATATTCAAATCATAGCAATTATGCAGATGAATGTATAAACAACTCCATAGTACCAGAACTCACATTCACTTTCATTCAACCTGTCTTCCCCTGTAGAAAATCTTTGTCATGCCAAACATGGACGATTTGTGGCTGACCATCATGCACTCTGCCGTGGACCCCCGCTCCAACGGCGCTCCTTCCGCGACCTCCGACCCGGAGCCGTCCGAACCCGAGGGGGGTGCCACCAGCGACCCGTGAAAGATTGTTTACACAGTATTGCTCGATACTCACAAAGTTAAAACCAGGAGCAAACCCCTTGGGCCAAAGTGTCTAAGCCCGAGACCTTACTGCTAGACCGACCGAGACAGACTTCCAGACACCACATTCCCATGGTCGGTCGCCTCTCCTGCAGACTAGGATGACCTTTGACCTCGCACAAACTTAACGAAGAAGACGGAAGGAAACAAATCTTGCATTGCTGCTCGCTCTTCCTTTTATGAAGGGGGGAACGAAGAAAAGGAGTTTCTCATCGAAGGATGAATGACAACCCCCAACTGACACTGATAGGTCAGTTAGGGGTTAGTCAGTAGTTGTTGGGGGGGGAGGGGAGGGGGGGGGGGTGAGAGGTTAATAAGGGCACATAACGTCCTATGAACACATTATTGAGCATTCACCCGTCACCTTATACAGACAACGGTTCTGCATCAGAGTTCGTGTTTAGGGACATGGGAAAGAGTACTAAAATAGCACAAGATTATAGAGCGGAGAGAAATGAGACGCGCCAACTGTGAGAACACGAGCGGCGAAAACGACGCTGACTACGATCGGCTGTCGTCACGGCGAGCACCGCGGCATCAGCGAGAACGGAAAGTGTAGAGAGCCTTGAAACGGAAGTCAGAATGAGTGAAGGTGTGACGGCGAACAAAACTATTCCAGTGTGCGTGCGTGTGTGCACGGTTATGTGTGCGTATGTTTTTGTATTGGAGAGTGAAAGAGAGAGTTTTTACATCAGAAGGAAAGCATATGGAGCCTATCTGTTGATTAGGAATGCGCCACGACAATGTCACATTCTTTGCCATACGGAGCAGCACGCACACACAGTGCTCCCTGCCGCTAAGCTCGCTAGTCCTGACCACGTGCGCACTTTCAGTACATCAACGCGTGTTCTATGGTGACCACTCCCTTCGATGTTCTGACTGTTTTGTTTTTTTCATATACAAATGAGCATGGTGCCCATGTCCTTATCAGGAAACAACCAGAGAAAGCCCCTCTCCAATGGAGCCAGTGTAGGGTCAGGTATTGTAACACCCAGGCAACAAGTGTCTTCAATTCACTGAAGCCTAATGCTAGTTCCATGCTAACTACAGTTAAATGGAGGAGTGCAATGATGGAAATATTATTTGTATAATCTTGTGAAGATATCATATAGAGGTGTATGTCTGAAAAGATGTATATACAAGTGGCCTGACACTTTAATTGAATGTATGTACGAATATTACTTTGTCAATGTAAGCGTTTGTTGTATGAGAATTATTCCTAACCAATCACATGGATATAGATGGAGGGGGGTATGCAAACTATTACACAAGAACTTTAGTTGTTATTTCTTTGATTGTTTTCTGCTTGTAAACACTATTCAATGAAATATCCACAGACATGTATTTTCAGATGTGCTGTCCAGTTGCGTTATTCTTATCTTACTCTCTAACATGTAGCCTATCTATAGCATACAATCCATTAGACATTTAGAGGTGGTCTTTACATGCCACACAGCCTACAGTACATTGTCCTTTATATCAGTGGCATTTATGCTTTACTGTTATGTAGGAAGCCCTTTTCAACTACTACAATTATTTGACTTGTACGGTGTGAACTGTCTAAAGAATAGGCCTCTATTCAAAAATAATGGTACTCCTGACCCAAATTCCTTAATCAGAACTCCCATTAAGAATCAGCACACCTCTCCGTATTCCATTCTGTATACAGTAGGCCTACATTTAAGACATGGGACAGTTGTTTTTTCGTGCAGAATATCAGCATTGAGTTTGTTTACAGGAATTCCTTTTGTTGCCATTAATTAGTTTTCTTTTGGGACACTAAAGCACTGTTGTATGCCATTGATGAAGGATTTTCTTATGTTGTATTCAGCCCTGTTCTTTTTGGTTGATGATATTGATTGTTGTCAGGTTGGAATTTATGTACTGTTGTTTTGTGGGCGCCTCTAAAATGAAGAATGACAGAATCTTATGAAGATATCGACATCGTATGATGATGACTTTGTATAAGTGTTAATGATTTTGAATATTGATAAGACTATTTTGATTTTGAAGGCCAAATCTTTGAAGCGCCCAGCTGTCTGCCTGTCTCTATAGTTGTGACTGGTAAAGGTTTGTCTCTGAATGAATGCCTCTTTATTTTGCTGGCCTTTATTTTCTCACCTGGAGAAGTTTTTTTTTTTTTTTTCGGTTATCGATTTTGTATTTTGAATTGCAAGGAAATTAATGTACAAATGGAGAAAAAATCCAGCTTGACTTGTAATTATTCGCTCTTGATTGAAATAAAGATTTTTTTATGAACTCATTGTTGTCTCAGACTGACTGTTTGAATGAACCTTGTTAGGACAAGTTGTTGAATTCAGGTCAGATACAAAGCAGCAAAATGTAGGCAGTGCAATGGTTCATTTTATTTGGGAAACCTGCAACTAATTTAGCTTCCAGTCAGTTTATTTTAAGGCGGATCCGTCTATTAGAAAATAAATTTATTCGAATTTCTAGATATGCTAATCCTCTGTTCGGCCCCGCCCCCACGTTCTACTCGGAAGTGTACCGTTCCCTAGCAACGCACGGATGGCTGCCGACCAACAGAGGTAAGTATGCAGCTGTTCCTCATTCAGCCACACATTCAAGTTAAAAAGATCATATTTTAGGTTGCGGGGTAACGTATCGTTAAAGGCAGTAACTGCTGTTACCAGCCTGTGCATACGTTTATGCATTTAGAATTTCTCTACGTTGTTGAAGTACAGTGGGACTAGTGTTCGTCGCTAGCACTGGGCTAACGTTAACTAAACCATCCGACGTCACTCAGGTAACGTTAGTGCTATTAGTTAGCCAGCTAACTTATCTTTCAGACAGCCATAAAGTTTGCTATTCACAAGTTTGTGGCTAGCTATATTGGTGCCACTGAATCATTAACTGCAAACTAATTGTCATGATTTTTCTTTTAGGTGTGAACAGACAACCATATAAGCAGTCAAACAGGTAAAGCCAAAAGCAATACTAGCTGAAAAAAGTAAAACATTTGAAAGTGTCAGAGTTGCATGCCAGTCAGTCAGTGTCCTTGTGTATTTCTTTGTCCTCTCAAAGCTACTGTAACATCAAGTCCACCAAACCCGTCTCGGTCCCCCACTGCACCGATGGAGAGCGGAGGAAGGGAAGGGGACGGCCGGGAGGAGCGGAGAGGAACGCCGTCCCGGGAGGACGAGAGATTCGGCGAGACGCCCGGCGAACCTGCCGAGGTCACAGAGGATCCGGGAGACACTTCACCGCCTGGCCTAGAGGTAGAGAGGTCTCTAGGGACACAACCATTTGTCCTAAACAGTTTGTATCGCACTTGTAGCATAGTGGACGTTGTGCGGACACTATTTCAAAGGCATAGTCGTTGTTCTGTTCCTGACTGGTTTGGTCCTCCCAGGCCGGATCGGAGGAGCGGTCGGACAGAGAGCCGCCCCATGCCTATCAGTCCCACTCTAGGGACAGCGGCGCTGCTGTCATCCCCCACAGTAACTCAGGTGGGCATACCCCCTCCCGCTAGCACATGCAGTTCACAATGATACACTGTCGTCTGTTAAGGGCCGGCTGTGGCTCAGGAGGTAGAGCGGGTCGTCCAGGGATCATAGGGTCGGCGTTTCTAACCCCGGCTCCTCCTGTCCACATGCCGAAGAGTCCTTGGGCGAAGACGCCGAACCCCAAATTGCTCCCAATGAGCAGGCTGGCACCTTGCATGGCAGCTGGTCGCCACTGGTGTGTGGATGGTTGAATAAGAGGCCTTCATTGTAAAGCGCTCTGGATAAAAAGAGCAATAAAAGTGCTCCCATTCACAAAAGTGCTTCCATGTGGAAGTGCAACCATTTAAGCTTGAGTATGTTGTGGCAGTACTGGTGATTCCCTCATTCATTAAGTCAATGGTGTTTTTTTTTGTGGTTCTCCAGAGGACAGCAGTGCCGTGCCCTTGCCGCCTCACCTCACTCTGCACCTCCCCACCCCTATGTCCGACAGCGGGGGGGAGGAGGAGCAACGTCGGGAGGAGGAGGAGGAAGAGGAGGAGGAGGAGGGGGACGAGGCAGAGCTGACCGTCCTGGACCCGGAACATGTGAGTAATCTCTCCTCTTATGTATTTCAATGATTGTTACAGTACCCGCGCTATACACTAGTGACCGCCACTGGAGGTTTGGTCCCGATGTCTGCAGTCCTCAAAATGCGCTAGAGGGAAAAACACATTGTTATTTTGTTTTTTTCCTGTTTTCCCTTTCATCATATTACGAAAATTGAAGTTGCGAAGAACCCACTCAGTATAACAAACAAATAAAACATATTTTGTATCAAAATCCATATCCTGTGAGATGTGTGAACAGCTCTGAATCTTTGAAGTCCTTTTTCTCTGCTTAGTGATTTCAGGTGTATCAACATTCACAGAAGCGATCTTCTTCAAATATTTGATTTCAATGCATGGCACATCATTTGAAAGCTTACAATTTACACTTTCATAATTTGTAAAAAAAAAAAAAAAAAAAAAACTGAAAAAATGACCTTGGCAGACATCAATCAGGACCAAACCTCCCGTGGCGGTCACATTATAGCGGGATAGTTGTTGAATAATGATTAACTTCACTGGATTCTCAATCCCCCGCGTAGCCCCTGATGAAAAGGTTCCAGTCGGCCCTGAAGAACCACCTCAACAAGCAGCTGGAGCGACTGGACCAGGAGCTGAGAGAGGAGGTAGGGCTCCCCACTGAGACCACAGCGGTCCTTCCCTTCCACCTCCACCCGATCTCCAGCAGAGGGCGCCAGTAGCATTTGCAGCGACGGTCTGCGCTGTAGACTTGAAGAAATGGTCTTTCACATTGTCTTTACCTTTAATGTTGAATTATCCCAAGGCATAATAGGCTACTATGTACTGTATGGATAATAGGTCGGTAAATCTAAAGGGGGAAAACATTTGTACGTATATATTTTACGCATACTGTCCTTGTTCTCCATTATTTACATTCGCTACTTTGTGAATTCTATATTCCAACCTATGCTGCACTTTCTCACCGCCCAAATGTCTCCCCATGGGGATTATTAAAGTTTGTATCTATCTATGTACTGTATGTAAGGATAGTAACGTCTGCTAGTGTTTATGATGGACACTGCCCGTGCCCCTCCTGTATACAGTTCTAACCACCCTATGTGCCCCCCCCCCCAGACAGTCCTAGAGAAGGCCGAGGCCCGCCACATGGAGGGGCTGGGCGTGGAGCAGTACTCCGTCCAGCAGGAGCTAGCCCGGCTCCAGGCCTGCCTGGAGGGCCGACACGAGGCCGGGGCCCAGGCCAGGGCCCGGCGCCGGCAAGCCCAGGAGCAGCTGGAGGCCGTGAGGGACCAGTACCGCGCAACGGCCGGCCAGGCCGGCAAGCAGAGGAGCCATGGTGAGACGCCGGCGCCGGATTAGATCAACGTCGTACTACCAGGACCCTCCCTCTTAACCACCTGTTGTATTTATAGTTTGCTACTCTTGCACTTTGCCTTCAGCACTAGATTATGCTCTTAGTCGCTTGTTTTAGAAAGGAGATGCACTTGTGAGTTCTGGTGAGTAGTAGTACACTGACTACCTACGCTAAATGCAATTATTGTAAGTCGCTTTGGATAAAAGTGTCGGCTATCTTGAAATGTGTGGGCGTGTCTGAATTCACGTGTGTGTGTGTGTGTGTGTGTGTCCGTCCGTCCGTCCGTCCGTCCGTCCCCAGTGTCCCAGCTGCAGGCGAAGGTCGACAGCCTGGCTCTGGACCTCTTCTACATGAGCGAGGTCACCGCCGACCTGCGCTCTGACATCGCCGCCATGCGGAACGCCACACGCAAGGCGGACGCCGACAAGGCCCGGTCCGAGGAGCGCAAGCTCGAGCAGGACCTGTACGTGGAGCGCCTCACCAAGCGCGCCGAGCGGCTGACGGAGCAGATGGCACTGTACGACGTCCAGGCCGCCGCCCAGTCCAAGGAGACGCGCGCCGCCAGGGAGGCGCTGTCCGAGGTATGCCGGTCGGTCCGCCGCGTTCCCGTTCAGGGGCGTAAAGTGTGTGTGTGTGTTTTTCAGGAGCGTTAAAGTGTGTGTGTGTGTGTGTCGTCAGGCCCAGATGGAGATGGACTCTTTGGCGGTGGAGAGGAAGCAGCTGCTGCAGCAGTGGGACAGCAGCGTCGTGGCCATGAGGAGGCGTGATGAGGCCTTCACCGCCATGCAGGACGCCCTACGGTACGGTCAGCCCCGGATAGTCCCGACGCTCGCCAGACGCTCCCCGAGATAGTTTACCCTGTAGCCTCGCCGACGCGGCAAATAAGCCAACTCGAGCTCGAGCGTTCGGTCAAGCGGTCTGCACCGCACTTAAGGTGTCCACGCGCTGTCTCAAGCAACTCCGCCAACCAATGCCAACGGTGGCTTCCATGTTTGTTGGCGACTGTTGGCGTCGGTTGGATGGACTTTGCAGCTAAATTTTAAACTTCCAACATTCTAACAGCAACCGCCAACTTTAGAGTGTTGGGGAGTTGGTTGACGTTGGTTGGGGCCGTGTGAAGAACCTTTACACACACACACACACACACATACCAAATTCTCTCCCCGTCTCCAGGGCGGCCAACCACCAGGTGCGCTCCCTGGACACAGAGACCGAGGGCTTCAAGAAGTCCGTCACCCGGGAGGAGGAACGCAACGAGCTTCTGACCCGGCTGCTCAACCGCGCCCAGCTGGACGGCGCCACCTCCCGCAAGCTGATTGGCCAGAGCCAGACGCAGCAGGAAGCCCTGCAGGCCAAGTACGGCACCTACGGGCGGATGCTGCAGGAGATGGAGCAGACCCTGGCCAGGCTCGACACCGTGAGTAGGGGGGCGGGGCTGTCTCGTCTCACCACCGTCTCTCGTCCGCGCGCCCGGGTGTCTGACGTGCTTTTATTTTTGTACCCGCTGATGGGTTTTGAGGGGTCTTATGGACGACAGACTCGGATGTCATCAGAGTCCAGTATGAACCGAATGACCACAATGGTCCATGTACTGTATTTACTCTCGAACAGAGCAGAAGAGATCTCAACCTCTGTCTCTTTCTCTCTCTCTCTCTCTCCCTCCCTCCCTATCTGTCTTTCTCCTCTCTCACCCCGTCTCTCTCTCTCTCTCTCCCTCTCTCCCCCCTCCCCCCCTCCAGGAGAGTGGCGTGCGCCAGGCGGAGGTGTCCTCCCTGAGGAAGCAGGCGGAGCGCGAGAGCGCGGCGCGGGTCGAGCTGGAGGACGCCATCGTGGCCAAGATGCAGGAGCAGCTCACCCACGACAACGCCGCCAAGTACTCCCGCCGCCTCACCGACAAGATGGCGGCGCGCAAGAGGGAGCAGGTGAGCGACTCGCGTTGATTGTCGTCTGTGCTTCGGTGGATGTGTTTTTTGTGGAAGGAAATGTTGTTAGTATAGACATGTTGTTCCCTGCAGGCTGTAATAATAATAATAATAATAATAATAATAATAATGCACTTTATTTTTTAAGCACTTTTCAAATCAAATCAAATCATGTTTAGCCCTGTTTTAAGGTTACTTATGATCATATACAATGGTTCAGATCAAAACGTTGATAAAACTAGCACTTTTGAGAAAGTCTGATAATTGCTCTACCACCATTTAGGTCATACAATGGATGTGGGTGGGCACCGTGAAAAATCATTCAAAAACATGTTAAACTCTCGATTTCAAAGACAAGAAACTCACCGAGGTGTTAGTTGGCGTTCTGACATATAATTCGCCATAAAGTAAGATTCTAGTTCATCAAATATTTTTTAATATTTAGCATAGAACTATTTAGTCGCAGCGCATATGTGTGTAAACTTCCGCAAACTAGGTAGCCTAGCAACATAAACAATAACAATAGCTACTGTAAGTAGTTCCGCTTCCTGAATCCCCTCTGCGGATTGATCTGCACATCTACAACGGTCGCGTCAATACAAGTCAATGGATTTCATAAAATGGTCAATAAAACCCTACAGGATTCATACTTTGCGGCGAATTTGATGTCAGAACACCAACGGACACCAATTACCCCCTCAGTGAGCTTCTTGTCTTTGAAATCGAGAGTTTAACATGTTTTTGAATGATTTTTCAAGGTGCCCATCCACATCCATTGTATGACCTAAACGGTGGTAGAGCAATTATCAGACTTTCTCAAAAGTGCTAGTTTTGTCAACTTTTTGATCTGAACCATTGTATATGATCATAAGTAACCTTAAAACAGGGATAAACATGATTTTTCGCTTTACTACTCCTTTAAAATAACACAAAAGCATTTTAAGAGAAAGAAGGACATGGTACGTGGCAGAGCCAAATGCGGTCACCCAGCCTCAAACCCTAGTTTCATCGTATACTGTATGTCTCGCTCCACACACACACACACACACACACACACACACCCCTGCCCACAGGAGGCGGAGATGACCCACGTGGAGAACGCCCTGGCCCAGGTGGCCCTGGACAGCAGCGAGGAGGCGCTGCGCGTGGAGTCTCTGTCACGCGAGCTCGCCGCCCTGGACCAGGAGACAGCCCGCTGCAACGGCCTGCTCTCCGCTGGCGAGGCCGAGGCCACCAGGCGCATCACCGTCATCGAGCGCAAACAGGCCGCCATCAACGTACTGAACAAGAAGATGGAGCAGGCAGCGGCCAGCACCGGGGTGAGACAGTAGCTCCTAGCGCGCACATGCTAGCGCTCCGCATACCACATAATAGTGTCTGCGCCACTTCACCCCCCAAGCTGGTGTTCTGAGGGCGTAACGACGGGTCAAAATTGATTGACAGGTCGTAGCAGCAAATGAGAGAGACGCTAGCCCAGGTTAGATGGGCGGGGCATATCTATGGGTGGGAACGCCTGATCGCGAAAGTCATTACTGATTGGTGTCGCCGGGATTCCGGCACTACCAATGAATTGCCAGGATTTGAGCACCAGATTTTAGCATGAAGTATCCCATAGAGAGATCTGCAGCATGCAGTAACGTAGTTGCCATAGCTTACGCAGCGTATCATCGAAATACTAAAATATATACAGAGATACATACGTACATCCTGCACATATATACAAATATATATCTACAAAGATGGCGATGCACATAAGAGCACAGACAGCATTGAGGGAGCAAAGAAATGACCCCCTGCCGCCCGGCGCGTGTCTCAGCATGAGGACCTGGGACCGCTGGAGATCCAGGCGGCCACGCTGGCCAAGCAGCTGGAGGAGGCGGCGGCCGACATCAAGAAGCAGCAGCAGCTGTGGCTGTGGCAGCAGGGCGAGCTAGTGAGGCTGACGCACGAGAGGCAGGCGCAGAGCGCGGCGCTGGTCGCCCTGCAGACGCAGCTCACCATCCTGCAGCAGAGGAAGCTCCGCACCGAGGGTACGTGCGCACACACACAAACACACTCACTCTCTCACACACACACTCACTCTCACACACACACAAA
>NC_140240.1:23938482-24008482 GCF_949987555.1 Borostomias antarcticus
ACACCACACTATTAGATACACCACAACACCACCACACTATTAGATACACCACACCACCACCACACTATTAGATACACCACAACACCACCACACTATTAGATACACCACAACACCACCACACTATTAGATACACCACAACACCACCACACTATTAGATACACCACAACAACACCACACTATTAGATACACAACAACAACACCACACTATTAGATACACCACAACACCACCACACTATTAGATACACCACAACACCACCACACTATTAGATACACCACTACACTATTAGATACACCACAACACCACCACACTATTAGATACACAACAACAACACCACACTATTAGATTCACCACAACACCACCACACTATTAGATACACCACAACACCACCACACTATTAGATACACCACTACACTATTAGATACACCACAACACCACCACACTATTCGATACACCACACCACCACCACACTATTAGATACACCACAACAACACCACACTATTAGATACACCACAACACCACCACACTATTAGATACACCACAACACCACCACACTATTAGATACACCACACCACCACCACACTATTAGATACACCACTACACTATTAGATACACCACAACACCACCACACTATTAGATACACAACAACAACACCACACTATTAGATTCACCACAACACCACCACACTATTAGATACACCACAACACCACCACACTATTAGATACACCACTACACTATTAGATACACCACAACACCACCACACTATTCGATACACCACACCACCACCACACTATTAGATACACCACAACAACACCACACTATTAGATACACCACAACACCACCACACTATTAGATACACCACAACACCACCACACTATTAGATACACCACACCACCACCACACTATTAGATACACCACTACACTATTAGATACACCACAACACCACCACACTATTAGATACACCACAACACCACCACACTATTCGATACACCACTACACTAGATACACCACAACACCACCACACTATTAGATACACCACAACACCACCACACTATTAGATTCACCACAACAACACCACACTATTAGATTCACCACAACACCACCACACTATTAGATACACCACAACAACACCACACTATTAGATACACCACAACAACACCACCACACTATTAGATACACCACAACACCACCACACTATTAGATTCACCACAACAATACCACACTATTAGATTCACCACAACACCACCACACTATTAGATACACCACAACACCACCACACTATTAGATTCACCACAACAACACCACACTATTAGATACACCACAACACCCCACACTATTAGATACACCACAACAACACCACACTATTAGATACACCACAACAACACCACACTATTAGATACACCACAACACCACCACACTATTAGATTCACCACAACAACACCACACTATTAGATACACCACAACAACACCACACTATTAGATACACCACAACACCACCACACTATTAGATACACCACAACAACACCACACTATTAGATACACCACAACAACACCACACTATTAGATTCACCACAACACCACACTATTAGATTCACCACAACACCACACTATTAGATACACCACAACACCACCACACTATTAGATACACCACAACACCACCACACTATTAGATACACCACAACAACACCACACTATTAGATTCACCACAACACCACCACACTATTAGATTCACCACTACACTATTAGATACACCACAACAACACCACACTATTAGATACACTGCATCGAGGTACGACTACACCACAACACCACACACCACTACAGTATGTAACTTTAGTAGAAGTAGTACATTAGTAGTAGCAGTAGAAGTAGTAGTAGTAGTAGCAATAGTAGTATTAATAGCAGTAGTAGTAGTAGTAGTAGTAGTAGTACATTAGTAGTAGCAGTAGTAGTAGTAGTACATTAGTAGTAGCAGTAGAAGTAGTAGTAGTAGTAGTAGTAATGGTGATAGTAGTAGCAGTAGTAGTAGTAGTAGTAGCAATAGTAGTATTAATAGCAGTAGTAGTAGTAGTAATAATAATAGTAGTAGTAATAGTATGCAGACATAATAAAAATATAGAGAAATAAACAATGTGTTTTATCTGTGTGTGTTTTATCTGTGTGTGTGTATGTATCTGCGTATGTGTGTTTGTATTGGTGTGTGTGTGTGTATCGGTGTGTGCGTGTGTGTGTATCGGTGTGTGTGTATCGGTGTGTGTGTATCGGTGTGTGTGTGTGTGTCCGTCCAGGTGCGGTCCGGCCAGCTGATGAAGCAGCAGGAGCGTCTGCTGCGGGACATGGAGGAGGCGGTGTCTCGGCGGGAGAGCGTGGCGGTGAGGGCCGAGGCCCAGGGACGCTCCGCCCGCCGGCCGCCCACACACGCCCACCTCCACGCCACCCTGCACGGCCTGCGCAGGAACATCCAGGACATGCACAAGGTAGGGAGGGCCGCGCGTACGAACGCGTGTGTTCATACTGTATGTGTGTTCATACTGTACGCGTGTGTGTCTGTGTGTGTTCATACTCTGTGTGTGTGTTCATACTGTACGTATGTGTGTTCATACCACATGTGTGTGTATTCATACTGTATGTATGTGTGTGTTCATACCTGTACTGTACGTGTGTGTGGGTTCATACTGTACATGTACAGTATGTGTGTGTGTTCATACTGTACGTGTGTGTGTTCATACTGTACATATGTGTGTTCATACTGTACGTGTGTGTGTTAATGCTGTAAGTGTGTGTGTGCGCGTGTTAATGCTGTACGTGTGTGCGCGTGCGTGTGTTAATGCTGTACGCGTGTGTGTGCGCGTGTGTTAATGCTGTACGTGTGTGTGTGCGCGTGTGTGTGTTAATGCTGTACGTGTGTGCGCGTGCGTGTGTTAATGCTGTACGTGTGTGTGTGCGCGTGTGTGTGTTAATGCTGTACGTGTGTGTGTGTGTGTGTGTGCGCGTGCGTGTGTTAATGCTGTACGTGTGTGTGTGCGCGTGCGTGTGTTAATGCTGTACGTGTGTGTGTGTGTGTGTGTGTGTGTGTCTGGCCAGCAAGCGGACGAGTGTGACCAGGTGCTGCAGGAGCTGAGGGAGGGCCAGGTCAGTGTGAGCAGCAGCCTGAGGGAGAATCAGCTGCAGCTGGAGGAGCTCCACGGCGCCAGCACCGTCCTCACCTCCGACCTCCACAGCCGGCAGGACGCCAAGGACAGGGTGGGACACACATTTCAATATCTTCAATTGTGTTCACATTTGACCAAAAACATCCTTGAACCCAAGCAATAATAGATGCACATGCTTTGGGAATCTCAATAACAGAGGTTTTCAGTCTGTGATTACAGGAAGCAGCGTCTCCTCCATATATGGCGACTGCCTACTGCAAACATCAAACAGTATTTTGCCACGGCCTCTCCGCTTTTTGGCTTGGGCATTCCTGCCATCAGCAGGCCCCTCACAACAAGTCTGCAGACATTAGCTAGGCTTCCAAATATAAACACCAGCAACCAAGTTGTATAATGACATCTTTGAGCAGTTGGTACTTTAAAACCTTGGTAAGGAATACTTGCAGACTGCGATCAGACTTGCATCCTAAAATGGTGACTTCTCTACTGTCCTCATCAACAACAACATCTGGTGTATTAACAAACACACACACAGCCATCTCTGCCAGTGTCGGACGATTAGTTGATCTATCATTCCAGTGTCTGTTTACCTACCTGTCCATCCATCTATTCATGCGTCCATCCATTCATCCGTCCATCAAACCCTCTTCTCACCCTCCCCCCTCTCCAGAACCTCGCCCGTCTGGTCTCCCTCCAGAGCCGGGCCAAGCAGCTGCAGGCGGTGCGCGACGGCCGCTACGCCGCCCTCACCGCGGGGGGCCCCGAGGCCCTGGGGCCGGCCCTACAGCGCCAGGAGGACCGCCTCCACGCCATGGCCGTCACCCTGCACCGCGTCGCCCAGGAGCTCCCCCAGCACCAGGGGGCGCTGCGCCGCCTCCGCCTCCGCCTGGACGCCCGGCCGGACACGCCTCCGGCGCTGGAGAGCCAGTGAGGACGGCGGTGGGCGGCGGGGACCGGTTGGGATAGGACAGCGGAATAAAGGGCGGAGGGAGCACAGGGGGGAGAGAGAGAGAAACAGAGGGAGAGGAGAGGAGGAGAGGTGCTAAGGGAGGGGGACGGGTGAACAGAAGAGGATGAGGAGGAGGAGGAAAGAAGGTGTATTAGAGGGATTAGTGGAGGGGAGTATTAAAGGGATGAGCTGGATTCTCTTTTTTCTCAATTTTGATATGAGAAGTTGATATACAATAAACACATTGCTGCGTCCTGCCAGGCTGTAATAATAGCAGTGGGTAAACTAAATAAACGAGTATCTGTGTCAACAACCAAGCTGGACATTCAAGACGTGTTATTACTGAAAGCGCCAAATCAAAGCTCTAGCTAAAAAAGGGAAATATGCAAGATATTGCACCGAGACAGACAAGCAAAATAATTCCACGCCTATCGGAGGTTGTTGCCTGGTTCCCTTACAATAAAAAGCCATCATCCTCTTATTCAGGAATTCTCTCTAGTGTTTGTTGTCATTGTAAATCAGTAACTCCACACCTTTGTGTTTCCCTATTCAACCCTATGTAACCTAATCTAGTTTTCTAATAAGATTATCCTTATCTGAGGCTATTCCTGGAGTCTCTTTGTCAGGAAGAGAGGCCACTTCTGGGGTCTTACCCGTCACTACTGTATGTCCAGGACCCTTGACTAGAGGATAAACAGACAGGGTAGACCAAAGAGGTTTGTTTAGACCCTTAAGCCTTACAAGGAGAAGAGGAAGAAGCCTATCAATTTTGTCATCTACTCTTTAGTTACTGTTGAGTGGTGGCAGTTGGTGATTCTAAAATATCCACACGTCGTAAACTGCTGCTACTCCTACAGTTTTAACAATTCATACACATATTGTACATCAAAACGCTTTTTTCGCTGTCACATTCAAATATCTAAGCGATGCTGAAATATTTGTTTCAAATGCTCAAGGAGCAAACCTTTTGCATACCTGTAAATCGACAGGTACATTGGAGGCCAGGTGCCAACAGTAATGAAACACAAAGCTTAGCTGGGTTTGGAATCGCTCACTCGTTCCCTCACTCCCTATTCCCTATATAGGGTTCACCCATGGAGGTATAATATAACTGGAGACGAAAATGGCTGCCTATTCATTTCAATGAAAGTTGCTCACCGGCGCATGAAGCCATTTGACGTAGTGGCCAAAGCCCGGTATTGCAAGTCACGTGACGGCATGCGGCCCAAGACCCTTATTTCCCATGGTTTGTGGATTATGATAGATAGGGCTAGAAAAGGAAAACAAAATTTTTCTCGGTATCATTCAGCATCAGAGACCAATCTAATCAATAGAAACTTTTAATTCAATGGGGTTTTGTTTGTTTTTGAAGCCACCAATACCTGTATCGAGCCATTTGAAACATGTGCTGTGCACGAGCCTCGGGGACGCTGGTCGCGCGTTCAAGAGTCCTGCGAACTCGGGAAAGCAGGTCACCATAGGAAGACCCGCCCTACTCTGCCTCTGATTGGATAGTTTTAAGGATGTCATGCAATGACGTCGGCTAACATTTGCTATGCTTTTAGCAATGAAGCTGCTATGATCAAGCTAATCATAGATATGAACGTATGTCTATGATGCAAATGATCATGACATGTGGTTACTTTAGGACATCGTTGGAAAAGATCTAGAGGGTAAGTGGGTCAATGTTGAATAACTTCTTTTTCTTTATATTAACATCAACAATATTGATAGGCTAGGGAGCTATGCTAACGGTAGCTAATGCTAACGGCTTAGGGTTAACGTTAGTTAATGCTAACGTTATGTTCGGAGGTCTCAGATGTATTTCAATTTTAACATAATGTTGAGCATGATCAATGTGACATTGTTCATACATTGATTACAGTCTGTAATCGTGTCTGGCATTATTTAGCTATAGTGGGCTGATGCTACTATAGCATTTGCCACATTATACATCAAATTAATCAAGCATAGTTAGTGTTATTACCTGAAGGCATTATTACCATTGCAAGTAAGCATGCCATGTATATGCCATGCCTGGAAATCAAATTAATAGTGTAATTCCTTCCCATCATAGCTCATTGTACACTGATATAATCATTCTCCTTGCCTTTGCTAATACTCATCTCTTTTATCAAACTTTGTGCAGAATTCATGATTTCATTGAAAGTAAAAACTATAGCTAAAACTAACGCCTGCCCCCAGTAATCCTCCCGGTAGCTACTGTAGTTTCCCCGGACGGAACCTGCAAAGACGACGCCCGGGGGAACTGACGAAGACGTCGCCGGAGAGAGACGCCTGCAGCCCAGCTACCCACAACCCCCCACTCCTGGGAGCACCGAACCACTTAGGATGTCCCACCCACCTTGTGGTACGATTCCTTCCTAAATTAGTGGCGTGTCCTAAGGTCCCCCCCTACAGTTGGTCTTCAGGTAAATTGATTTCAGCTGGGTCACCCTACCTGCAGACCCGTTTCCAGAATGAAATGCCAGGGGGGGCATTCAATGTGTTAGGGGGGGGGCACACACAAATTGTTTGGGTGCTTTTAAGCCCGTTTTAAGTCGTTTTTCAGCCAGATATAGAGGGATATCTCATTTCTCATTGTTATTCTAAGTTCTCACCGACACCTACCTCTGTGTGTTTTTGACATAAGTCTATATCTATCTATCTGTCTGTCTGTCTGTCTGTCTACCTTACCATTACCATATCTTTGGAATGTCTTCTCACTGCTCTGAATTCATCAAAACTGTCAAAATAAGTTGATTGCTGTTATATGGAGAATATGCAAAAACATTTTTGTAAAACCTTTTTAAATAAAAATAACACTAAACGTATCAAGTCCATCATAAGTGATTCAAAGTACTGTACATGCAAAAGGACATCCCTGTTGTGCAAACAAATAAACAAGTTTTCCCCAAAAGAAAATTGCAGCTTATGAAACTAGAATCTTCAGCCTTATTTGACGAGTCACTTAACCAGCCAACTCTCCTCTCCAGTGGGGTGACCTGAGAACCTAAACCCTGGGTGGATAATTGTCTTGGTAAAGTTAAAACACAAAAAACGATTGTAATTACTAAAATGTTTTTATCAAGGCAACTAAGTCCTGGCGTCTGGTGGGTCCTAGAACCGGGTAAGTCTGGACAATTTTGGGAGGGATGCGCTTTCAAAGCATGCCCTTATGGGAGGTTACACAGCACCAGAAGGGCGCTGAGCATTGGCATTTTCTATGTAAAAAACATCCAGAAACAACCAAGCTTTTAGGGACACACTAAATAAACTACAGAGCCATTATATGACAACAATGGCCAAGCACCACGAAGAGGAATGACAGAACGATAAAATACACCCCCTTAGAGCACTCAATAGCCTACTCCCTCACTAATCAGTGTTTAGGCTACTACTAGCCTACTAGGCCTTAGCCCACCGCTCCAGGAAGCAAAGTTAACGATCTCGAGTGCCGATTAAATCTAGGCAAAGCAAAACGCACAGCCATAACAACTGGTAATTAATCACAAAAGACCTACCTTATATCGTAACCCAAACTCGTTTAATCCACTTCATTTTGTAATCAATTTTCAACAAATAGCCTACTCAAGATCTCCGTTTTCAATGTTCCTTGATGCTGCCAGTATATAGCTAAAGTGGGTAACGTGATTGACCAATAGGTGATGTGAATGACGGGACAGTCATGCCAAGTTGTTGCATCATTTTACCTGGCCTACAATGTTAAGTGAATAACGAGCTAGTAAGACCGGTGTCAACGGACCGTAACGTGGACTGTATTTTCATGAGGACTGTAGGGGGCAACGGAGCACTACCAAAATGCTAAACACGGATGAAAATGAAGCGATATGGCAGAATACAAGACGCATTTAAGTCAAAAACAGTCTGAAAGTCAATTTTCGTGCCTCCTTTCACTGAAAGAAAGCGCACAAATCAAGTTTTATTTGGATTTGTATGGGTAAGCCAAGGAGCAATCGCCACTACTTCTGAATCTTCTGACATCCACTAATAATTCATCCCATGTATGCAAGTTTTTGCACTAGTATGTCGTTAACATTACCAAAAATGGCCGCACGGAATGAATGATCTGCCCTACTCTGCCTGGGATTGGCTAATATGGTGCCTTCCTTGGTTGAGATTGGTCAGGTTTTAGTTCGATTGGTTAAAGTATATCAGGGTAAGCCAATCAGATGCAGAATAGCCCGGGGTCATTCCGTCATCACAGAAGCTGAATCCCAATCTGAGTGCGCAAACCGCACTTGCGGCCCCTCGCACTTGTGGCCTGAGGCCTGAGCACTTAATTGACGTCAGCTGGAAGGGCCAGAGGGTGCAGGGCCGTGAATTAAATGGGACAGCACTTCCAGTTTCGCTCAATGCCCCTCCCACTTCGTTTTCATTGGCTGCCGCGTTCCTCCGACGCAGAGGCTGCTCTGACGCTCCCTTCAGCTCTGCAAATTGACCGATTGACGTCTGTTTTAATTTAATAATAATTAAAAAATTATGTTGGGTGGGATATGTTTGCAGCATGTGGATTTCAAGATAAATGTTGTGTTATCTGCAAATGTCATCATTTATGTGTGATGCACTCGGATCATGACTCGGATGCACTCAAGCATTGTGTCACATGAGACGCGGTGGGCTGTGGGTATTTTCTGCTCCTTAGTCCGTGAAATTGCGGACTTTCGGTAAGTGCGGTTAAAATGCGCAAAATGGCGGCAGTGGCGCACTTGTGGACCTAGCGATTCCGTTTTGGGACTACCCTGAGCCCTTGTGGACTTAGCGGGAACGCGCACTTTCGCCTAAGTGCGCGATTTGGGATTCAGCTAGAGAGTACGTCTTTCGAGTTTCGTTCAGGGCGGGCCCAGCTGATTCAGTGGGCGGGCCTGGCCCCCAAATGCCCGCCCTTGGAGACGGGACTGCCTACCTGCTACACAAGGGTGCCAAAGTCCAATTTTGGCTGCTGAACGTCAAGCTTCACATCACTGCATGTCAGAAAAGGCAAGAGCTAATTAGCTCCAACCAAACGCCTCCCGGGTTCCTCCTGTCCCCTCTCCCCCCCTCATAATGAGCAGAAGTATCTGTGAACGGGGAACGCTGTGAGGCCTGAGAGGGCGATGCCAACGCTGTCCCCTACGCTGGCCACCGCCATGGCAAACTCCCTCTGTCTGTCCCCAGTCTGCAGACAGAGGGGGAGACAGAGAGGGGTGGGGTCAGACACAAACACACCCAAGTGTGCGCACACATACACGCCTTAAATGAAATGCAAAGTCATATGCATGCATGTAGATCACCCGAAGACAGCCAGCCAGACGGACAGCCAGCCAGACGGACAACACAGACAAGACGGACAACCAGACGAGTCAGGTCAGTCAATCAGACAGATATACTGTACACAGACAGACGGACCTCCTTGCTGATGAAGTAGAAGGTGTTGATGTAGGCGGCTCCTCCCAGCAGCCCCTCGTAGAGGACGACCCCGAACACCAGCCAGCCGCTGGGCAGGAACTGGTAGAACACAGCCAGGAGCAGCAACAGAGCATTCACACACTGGGAGAGAGAGAGGAGAGAGAGGGACAGGGGAGAGAGAGGAGAGAGAGAGGGACAGGGGAGAGAGAGGGACAGGGGAGAGAGAGGAGAGAGAGGGACAGGGGAGAGAGTTGGAGAGAGAGGGACAGGGGAGAGAGAGGGACAGGGGAGAGAGTCGGAGAGAGAGGGACAGGGGAGAGAGAGGAGAGGGGGGGACAGGGGAGAGAGAGGAGAGAGAGGGACAGGGGAGAGAGAGGAGAGAGAGGGACAGGGGAGAGAGGGGGACAGGGGAGAGAGAGGAGAGAGGGACAGGGGAGAGAGAGGGACAGAGGAGAGAGAGGGACAGAGGAGAGAGAGGGACAGGGGAGAGAGAGGAGAGAGAGGGACAGGGGAGAGAGAGGAGAGAGAGGGACAGGGGAGAGAGAGGAGAGAGAGGGACAGGGGAGAGAGTTGGAGAGAGAGGGACAGGGGAGAGAGAGGAGAGAGAGGGACAGAGGAGAGAGAGGGACAGGGGAGAGAGAGGAGAGAGAGGGACAGGGGAGAGAGAAGAGAGAGAGGGACAGAGGAGACAGAGGGACAGGGGAGAAGGTGAAAGAGAGGGAGACGGGGGAGGAGGAGAGAGGGATGGGAGGGACAGCGGAGAGGGTGGAGGAGAGGGAGAATGGGACGGAGGGAGACAGGTGGGAGAGGGTGGAGGAGAGAAGGAGAATGGGAGGAGGGAGAGAGAGGGAGAATGGGAGGAAAGAAGGAGAATGGGGGAGAGAGAGGGAGGGAGAGAGAGGGGAGGGGGGAGAGAGAAGGCGAATAGGAGGGAGAATGCAAACACTTTGTGTTTATAAGTGACAATAAACCTAATGAAATCCATTTTGATTCGATGTTGCAACACTCCGTCCAAGGGGTTGAATACTTGTTTATAGACTAACTGACATCACTATGGATGTCCATTCACCTGCAGCAGAGAGAGAGCCCAAATCCTCCTGATCTTCACACAGCAGAGGGAGGAACGAGAGACCAACACCCCCACCTGGTACAGCGTCTGGTACCTACACACACACACACACACACACACCGCAAAACACAACCATCAAATCAAAATGTATTTATAGAGCACGTTTAAAACGACAGCAGTTGACCAAAGTGCTGTACAAAGGTAGGTCCTAGATAAAAACATTTCACAACAAAACAAGGAAATTACAGCAAACAATACAGACATTGAACATGAGCAAGGCTTGAGCACAGACCGGTTAAAACGCCAGGGAGAAAAGGAGGTTTTTAGGGAGGATTTTAAAAACTCAAGGGTCTGGGAGGATCTAATATGAAGGGGCAGGCTGTTCCATAGCATGGGGGCAGCCGCCACAAAGGCCCTGTCGCCTCTAGACTCAAGTCTGGTTTTAGGCACCTCCAACAGCAGTTGGTCAGCAGATCTGAAGGCTCTGACTGGGGTGTGGCGATGCAGGAGCTGGGAGAGGTACAGAGGGGCCAGGCCGTTTAGGGTTTTAAAAACCATGAGCAAGAGTTTAAAATCAATGCGAAAGCGGACTGGGAGCCAGTGGAGTGAGGCCAGGACTGGCGTGATGTGGTCATGCTTTTTCTTGCCCGTGAGGAGGTGAGCGGCAGCATTCTGTACAAGCTGTAGGCGGCTGAGGGAAGACTGATCTATGCCAACATACAGAGCGTTACAGTAGTCGAGTCTAGAAGTGATGAAGGCATGGATCACCCTCTCTAGGTCAGTAGCAGAGAGGTAGGGCTTGGTCTTAGCTAGGAGACGCAGTTGAAAAAAGCTTGTCTTTACTACAGCACTGATCTGTTTATCAAATTTAAAATCACTGTCAAAAAACACCCCAAGATTCACAGAGGAACGAATGTTGGAGCTCAAGGGGCCCAGGGCATCGACAGAGCAGGCTGAGGGAGCGAGTCATCCGAAAAGGATGATCTCGGTCTTGGACTCATTAAGATTTAGAAAGTTAGAGTTCATCCAAGACTTGACGTCACTCAGGCAGTCCAGTAATGGCTGCATACAGTCCTTGCCTTTGGACCGTAGGGGCAGATCGATTTAGACATCATCCAAGTTGCAGGAGATTCCGTGCTTTCCAAAAATAGAGCCTAGGGGCAGCATGTAGAGTTCAAATAAGATGGGGCCCAGGATGGAGCCTTGAGGGACTCCACAGGTCAGAGGGGCGGTAGCGGAGAAGAAATGTCCTAACTGCACTGAGAAGCTCTGATCGGTCAGATAGCACTTGAACCAACTCAGGGCAGATCCTGTGATGCCCACAGACTGCTCGAGGCATTGAATCAGGATCACATGGTCCACAGTGTCAAAAGCGTCTGTCAGGTCAAAAAGCATCAGGACGGCAGGACTACCTGAATCAGCAGCTAAAATCAAATCGTTAAAAACTCTCAGCAGGGCAGTTTCAGTGCTGTGTCTCGGTTTGAAGCCAGACTGGAACTTCTCGTGGATGTTGTGCTTGGCTAAGAACGACTGCAGCTGGGTATAGACTACTCACTCCAGAACCTTAAGATAGGAAAGGTAGCTGAGATATGGGCCTAAAGTTTGAGAGAGTGGAGGGGTCAAGATTTTTCTCCATAGACCAACACACTGAGAAGAAGCTTTTGAGAGTCTACGCCGCTTCATTTGACAAAGAAAAATCGTTTCTCCACCGAAGCGTTTCATACTAACCAGCGGTACTGCTCCGCATGAGACAGAAAGAACTCTGGGAAATACAGCAGCTCCATCTAAACGGAAATAACATGGCTGTCAGAGAGGGGCTACATACAGCTGTGGTAACAATGATGCTGTTTAAAATGTACTAACCATGTGTAGAGTTACACGGTATGCAATGTAGTACTGTACCCTTATGGTTCTGCTAGTGGGCCACTCACCAAACCGTGGTTGATGAAGTACTCAGCATAGTAAACCACTACCAAAGGAATGATGAACCCTAGCAGACCCTGGAGAGAAGAGGTGGCATTAAAGGGCTATTCCGCTTGAAAATGGTGCGAGTCTCCTCATACCTTGATTAGGTATGAATCGATTAGGGCTGATTCCTAGTAAGTGACAGGATTATGAATTGATTAGGGTTGATTCCTAAGTGACAGGATTCCTAAGTGGAGAATAAAGTACAGTTATACGATTTGTGGAATATTCCTTTAACCCATAATCACTTAATCTGTAATCTGTAAAAGGAACCAACATTTGTACTTGAGCAGTGTCTCACACACTCACTTTAATGATGTGCAGTTTCTCCAGAAAGGTCAGCGGTCCAGTGGGCTCCTCTGTTACATTCCGAGAGAACAGAACATGACCACCACGGTTATCCAATGACATTATTCATTGGTACGTTATTACAATGCAATTGATTTGATCTAGGGGTGGGTCCAATTAATCGATTAACTCTTCTTGACAGTCAAAGTTGATTTTTGGTAATTAATCGATTTTGTTCTAATTGTGGTCTTTTTTTTCATTCAAATAAACGTTTTGAAGAACATTTTACCTATTATTCAGCAGAAAAGCTTCAAAATATGACAACTAATCAATAACCAATGTAATAATTGACAGACTAATCGACCATCAAAATAGCTAGATATTACTACAGCAGGGTCTAATTTTTCACACTTATGTCTGCAAACCCTCACGCACAAACATCCACGCAGACAGACAGTCGCAGCACACACCTTCAGCACCTTCCTCCTGCTCCTCCTCCTCGCCAGAGCCGTCCATGAGGGGCCGTCTCTCTGGCGACGCCCCGCCCCCGGAGGCCGGAGCAGGCCCCGCCTCCCTGCACCGCCACTGAGGGAACGACGGGGGAAAGGCCAGCAGGGAAAAGTAGCTACGATTCACAGAGAGAGAGAGAGAGAGAGAGAGAGTAGGAGAGAGGGTTAGAGAGAGGAGAGAGACCAGACCCAGAGAGAGAGGTTCATTACTGTTAACTCGCACAGACGCCACATCGATCTTTACAACGAAGAGGCCGAGGCGCCGCCCACCTGATCGCCAAGGCGACAGGAGCCGCCAGCATAAAGAGCAGCGTAGCCCGGGGCGACAGGCCGGCTTGGGTGAGAGCAGAGTAGAGGAGGGCCCCGCCCACGCCTGCACCTCCGGTACCAGAGCCCCAGCCGCCCAACACGTCCCTGAGAGAGAGGGGAAGGGGGAACGTGAGGGAGGGAGGGAGGGAGGGAGGGGTGGACAGGAGGGAGAAAGGGAGGGAGGGGTGGACAGGAGGGAGGGAGGGAGGGGTGGACAGGAGGGAGGGGAGGACAGGAGGGAGGGAGGGGTGGACAGGAGGGAGGGAGGGAGGGGTGGACAGGAGGGTGGGAGGGAGGGAGGGAGGGGAGGACAGGAGAGAGGGAGGGAGGGAGGGAGGGGTGGACAGGATGGAGGGAGGGAGGGGTGGACAGGATGGAGGGAGGGAGGGGTGGACAGGAGGGAGGGAGGGGTGGGTGATGCCGGGGCGACGGATAAGAACATTGAGGCGGGCGGGAGGGAGAGGGAGAGAGAGAGAGCAAAATAGAGTGATAGGACTGATCACAGTTCAGAGAAAAGTGAGAGAAAGCATGCATATAATGAATTCAGCACTTTGAGATTGCTTCACAATGAAAAGTGCTTTATAGATAAAATGAATTATTATTATTATTATTAGTTATTATTACCGTATACAGTGTCATACGCATATATGGAATTGCAGGAGAGCACAAGGTGTGCTTAATTTCAGCTGTAGAAGTTCCACAAACGATAATCGCACGTCTTTGTAATCTTATTTGCAAGTAATTACCACTTAAGTCTATTCCCTAGAAACGATGTTAACTGAGGCATGTTGAACTACCGGTAGAACTAAGGACTCAGAATCATGAGTAGACAGGTGTAAGGGGAGAGGGTGGAGGAGACAGGTGTGAGGGGAGAGGGTGGAGGAGACAGGTGTGAGGGGAGAGGGTGGAGGAGACAGGTGTGAGGGGAGAGGGTGGAGGAGACAGGTGTGAGGGGAGAGGGTGGAGGAGACAGGTGTGAGGGGAGAGGGTGGAGGAGACAGGTGTGAGGGGAGAGGGTGGAGGAGACAGGTGTGAGGGGAGAGGGTGGAGGAGAGGGGTTTACCTGCTGAAAAACACACTGAGAGACAGGAACGAGAGGCCTCCCAGTCCAGAGCTCACACTGGCAAAAACCACACCTACATACACACACACACACACACACACACACACACACACCCACACACAGGGTGGTACAGTAGGAGTATCAATTGAGAAAAAAATACTATAGCACAGATAACAGCCTACTGTACAACACAATTAAAAAGCAGTTTTATTGAATTAGAAATGTACAGTGCATTGTCTAATTCCCTTATATTTAGTGACCAGATAGTAGAAGAGTATAAATTTAAATTACCAAGAATGCTCATCCACACTGTTGATGACAAGGACACTATAAGGAAGCTTGCGATTGCCGTGGCAACGCACACCAACACTCGAAGACTGTGGACAAAAACATGTTTAGCAAATTGTGCTCCCCATGGTGCGATCTACACATCAATGCCAGAGGGGTGTTCCAGGAAGTGGATTATTAAGGAGATGACCCGCCAGGTTGAGTTTGAACTCGTGAGTCTGTTTTCGGTTCTGCAAAACAAACTCAAAGTGGAGCCAGTTCAGAAACCATAGCAACAGAGAGTGCATGGCTACTGCTCCGTACCAGACTTGAAGATAAAATACTCAACTGTTTTACTCAAATAAAACGGATCATGAATCTTGAATTGCAGCCAATCAGATTCATGTCTGTCATGACTTGCCTCTTTCTTCCAAACCCACTAGCGAGGGGAATTACGAGAATTACGAGCACTAAGCACTGAGAGAAGAGAGCCCTCACACAGCAAACAGAGAAGGACACAAAGTCGAGTTGGTGGATCAACCCGTCTGTCCAGGGACTGTGTAAAATCACACTGTGTTGTGTTTGACTGTTATTATGGCTATTATTGAATGTGTCTGCCTGGACCACGATGCCATGGGGCCTTAGATTAAATGTTGTCTGTTTCGAACCCCCTCTTGAACACGTAATAGGCTAAGCGAGCAGGAACAAAGGGTCCTACCCATAGGGGAGTTTGTGGATGAAGAATGGAGCCGAGAGTTTGATGATCAGGGTAGGGAGGATATCAGCCAACAGCACCGCCTGGAGGACGAGGGGCAGATAACACTGTGATTAAAAGTTTGATAGTATCTTGCGCGCATCCCTGATTTGGTGCTGAGCCAAACTGTAGAAAACAGGTTCAATTCCATTCTTGAAAGATGACTCGGTGACACATAAAGGTAGCCCAGGTAGAACTCTACCTCACTCACTGACACACTCAAATGCTCTCTCTCTCTCTCCAACAATTTCCCCTTGAGGAAAAAAGCACCTATCAATCTCTCTCTCTCACACACACACACAAACACTTTCTGGCTACCAATGTAAAGAGGATACATGCGGTCGGGAATGTCATGGCCATTTATGAAATATAAAACATCTCAATTCACCGCGGTGGAAACAGGGTTGCAGTCATAACGGCTACTGTTGTTGCCACTACCTGCCTCGACCTGCAAGGCAGCTGTGGCCTTGGTCTGGAGGAGAAAGAGGAGAGAATGCCGTCAATGAATATATTGAAAACGACAACAACAAAAGAAACTGGAACTGTAGTCTTGTATAATTCAACAAAACGTAATCTTACAGGCACTGTGGAATTGTCAGGACCTTGTTGTTTTAGGATATCATGGGCTGCACTCAGCATCACCACATAGGAAAAGTTGTTGCACAACCCCAGCAACCTAGAGAGAGGAGTGTTGTGGGGGTAAGTCCAGGGGGAAATGACCATGTAGGCTAGTAGGCTATATAGAAACGGAGCTTCTTGACTTCAACTTGACATATATTCTGATAACTAGAAGATTTGCCCTGATGACTGATACATACACACTGAAATGGTTTGCTGTAGCACGTTACAAAGAAAACCAAGGTTATTTTTTATGTATTTAGCAAATTGAAGCGGTGGGCTAACCATTTAACCCAATGTGTGTGCTTAGTCTACTGTAGCTACAGAACAACATCCATGGTTGGATCAATATCATCAATATAATGACAACAATGTAAAGTTAGTTGCTACTCACCAAAATCCCCACCAATTTTTCCAGTAAGTGAACCGATCTAGGGACAGTTTAGAAAACTAGCTAATGTTGGAATAATTTAGCATACCGTTATGCGGTCAAGCTAGCCACACTTTCTTTCTCCACGGTCAAATGAGCCGCACATTTTTCTTCCACGTTCAATTCAAAAGACAAGTGCGCGCCTATTATACGTATTACGGCACTCGATGAATCCGTCTCGGAAATACAATTTGTTAACGTCGTTACAGCTTTTCCCTCGCAATGATATTGCTAATCAAACATTGGGCCAGATTTATTTAGCTATAATACAGACGAAATACATGTATTTCTTTCGGAAAGTATCCTAGACGCAGCGCTCCTTGTCACGCACAACAATGTCTCCACTCCGAGCCCGGCCGTCTCTCTCTCTCTCTCGCTTTCTGATTAAGAATAATTAACTGTAGGCTACTATAAATGAATGTAGCCCATATTGAAGGAAACGTCTATTGGAAATGTGAAACGTGGAAGAAAAATGTGCGACTCATTTGACCGTGGAGAAAGAAAGTGCGGCTATCTTGACCGCAGTAGCCTACCGTAATCTGGGTTGAAACGCTTGTGTGGCAATAACGTTGGTAAGGTTAGGCCTACTTACCCTGTCTGTCAACAGTTACAACTGGGTTTGCATTAACACTGTCTGTCTGGTCCATGGTATCTTTGTCGTTAGCCAAGTGGGGAACTTTCTGTTTCAATTAAAGGTATAATATGTAGTATGTGGATTATTTCCCCCATCTAGTGTCTAAAGATAAGAACTGCAACAACACAACATATTGGTTGCCAAAATGCCAGAGAATGTACTGTTTCAGTCATACTGTGATAAGATCTTCCCTCCGAGAGGAACATAAGTTACACTAATCAGTAATCACAATCAAGTATTTCAGAGTGCCATGTAATAAGTTACGTTAGATGCTGTAGTGTGGAGATAACGTTAGGTCTGGCTATGCAGATTCCAAGAAAAATAACGATAGCAGTTAGCTAACTTACCGGTCTAGTAGAAAAATAGCCATGTCACCACTTAATGTGGTTCTTCTTTAACAGAATCTGGCAACCCAGATTGTTGTTGTTGTCTACACTATTAGACCATTTCATGGAATGTTCAGAATCAAAACAATAATACCGCATAATTATGTTGTTCTTATTTAACAGAACCTGGCAACCCAAATTCGGTCATGTGCACTAGCCACATCGAGCTGTAGACCCCACATCGAGCTGTAGACCCACATCAAGCTGTAGACCCTGCTCTGCGGCTCTGTAGATACACCCTACTCTATTTTTTCGCAAGCAGCAAGCGACCTTTCCTATAGAGAGCCAAAGTGTAAAACTACGCCCTCTACTGGTTAGGTTCACACCCGCCCTATTTTTGTGTGTTGGCTGTAAGCCGACACTCCAAGAAGAGGGAATCCTATTTGTCGCTCCCTTCCTCTTTCTTCTTGTTGTTGACCTGCAGTTCTATTGTTGCTACCACAAGAGGCAGTGGTCCCAGAACATCAAAGCCAAAAGACTCCACAGAATTACCAGGTCAGCGGTGGCGGAGTGGATAGTGCGCTGCCTATCACCGTGAAGGTTGTGAGTTAAATCCTTGGTGTGGACATACCAAGGTACAATGACATATTTTGTCACTGGATGTTATAGAAGTTATTTAACGAGCGTGGTTCATATGTGTTAATTATAGACCCTTTTACAGCCTTGTCAGCACAAGTATGCGCGCGCATTCTTGAAACAGTAGCAGAGGAAGACAGACGAAATCGCCATTATTAAGCGTACGGACTGGACTGAGGAAATCATCAGAAATGCCTGCGTTTGCGGTGCCCATTTTATATCAGGTAAGTTATTTCGACTACCTGGTTTCACTGGAATGTCTGGTTGAAATGTAGCCCTTCTCAGTCCCGTTGTCGCATTCCGCTCGCTCATACCAGACAACAGTCCTTTGCTGGTCCATTTACTTTTCGGTCAAAATAAATCGGTGTTGGCCTAGTTGGAGAGGTGCTCATATTTAGCCTACAAGTGTCCGATCAACATGAAACTTCACTTACCTAAGCAAAAGGGTCTATTTAAACAAATGCTGGGTTGAAGCTTCAAAGCACCGCCACCACCACAGAAGAAGACTACCTCGGTAAAATAATTTCACTCGGACAGAATGTGTCTAAATAAGTTATTTATTGGTAGCGCCGAGGCTACAAAACCCAGCATTTGTTAAAATAGAGCGTGGGTCATATATTTGTTCATTATAGACCCATCTATGTATGCGCGGGCATTCTTGAAACAGAAGCAGGTGGAGACAGAGAAGTTCAGAGCGAGCCGTATTTTAGTGTGTAACCCTTCTCTTTTCTCTCTGCCTCACACACCAGTCAGGACGCCAGGTTCATCGTTCTTCCAGCTTTTATTGCACACTGTCTGTTTTTAACACAGATGGGATGGTTGCTGTCACTCAGATGTGCTGCCCTTTACATACACACTCGTCCGTTGTCACAGTCAAAAGGGCACGCAGCTTACTACTGATTTAACTAATTTGAACAGATGCAAAGTGATCGTATAGTTTCCTTACTTATTACTAACTTATTCCTAATTTATCTAAATGTATCTATGCACTCAACAATATCAAACTTCATACATACATTTCTCCACACAAACATACCTGTTTTTAACACAGATGGGATGGTTGCTGTCACTCAGATGTGCTGCCCTTTACATACTAAGAACGAAATGAAATAAAGAAAGGGGGAAAAGATCCCGCCGTCAAAACACCAGCCACGCGACGGGCAGTAGCTAGCCTACTGTAGCTAGCTAACGGCTCCAAGACAGACACGTTAGCTCACTCGCTAAAATAGTAAAATACATCACACGAAGCAAATTAACCGTCAGAAAACAAATAGAAAACAAACATCTGACAAATCATACAATCCTAGATACTCTCAATAGGATCTTATTCGATGATATCTACAAAACGGCAGAGCACGATCTCAACTCACCACACTCGTCCGTTGTCACAGTCAAAAGGGACGAGCAGGCAGCTTAACAGCAAATATACATAGCAACCACCAACTCCAAACCACACGGGGGCGCTCCAATACATGGTCACATGTATGGTATGCCTGTATGGACAACCAGAACAATTCTAAGGTGCAGATAAAATAAAACATAATTTTGGCGAACTTCAATTATCAATAACAACTCTGTTACACACTCCCCTCCTGAATTCGGCAAAATACATAGAACACATGAAAGAACGGTCAGGTCACACACAGGAATCGAACCAACATTGTTCAACAATGTACTGTCAAGCCACAAGGCTGTTCCATAAGAACTCATGAGGGAAAATGCAGGCCTTGTCACTAACCCTTCAATGATGACATAAATGTGCCAGCTTACACATTCTATACAATTCACAAAAGTCACTCCCAAAAGAGGACCCCTAGACCTCCCCAAGACCCAAAACAAAGAAAAGAAAACTTCACCCGACTGCTGGGTCTCGTTCCTAATTGGCTGTTTTGACGTTGAACAATGAACTAGCCCATGTACTAAACTTATGTGTTCGCATGCTCAAAAGCTTCTGATTGCTCATAGTTTGAATAAGCCTGCTCACAGGTTTAACCACGCGGCCTGCTCTGGATACTACCGTGCTAAAGCCGTCGTGAACGCGGCTAGGCTCAAGTGAGGCTCTGTGTGTAGTGTGTGGATCAGAGTCCGTTCCACTGCAAGCCATGCTGATGGCATCTGAAGGACAGACTGTGCTCTTGCCATCGGCTGTTTGACTGGTGTCCTCTTCAGCCACATCACTCCCATCCTTTTCATGATCAGGACCCTCTTGGTGTGGAAGGGTGGGCGGGTTGCTACCCACTGCCAAATGACTCACAGGGATCTGAGTAACCCAGTGTTGTGTCCGAGCTGACCCGTCCATCTCCCCCTCAGAGGTCAGAGACTGCACACCAGAGACGTCATTTCCATCCGAACCACCAGCACTGAAGTCGGTGGAGACACTGTCAGCGTCACCCTGCGGCAGGGCCGGTAGAAAGTTCACACACAGCAGCAGGTTGCGATGGACCACTTTTGTCTGACCAGAGACAGGATTACGGATCTGGAAGGTGTGGGTCTTTGGGTTGCTCTCCACGACAATGTACACAACGTCTTCCCATCTGTCCGCTAACTTCCTCCGTCCTCTCTCTCCCTTGTTTGCCAGAAGAACCCTGTCACCTGGCTCGATCGGCGCACCCTTGACTCTCCTGTTATATATCTCAGCTTGCCGTCTCTGTTCACCGCTGGCATGTTTCTCCACAAAGGCCATGGCCTCCTTAAGGTCTTTCATCAGGCATTCCACATACTTCGGGTAGGAGACATCACCATCTTCCCGCAAGGCAGACTTGAACAGCACATCGACAGGCAGGCGAGGGACTCTCCCGTACATCAGATAGAAGGGTGGAAATCCAGTTGTTTCATGCGGAGTGCTGTTATACATGAACGTCAAGGTGTGCAGCATCTGTGGCCATGCCTGTTTCGCTCGCGGAGGGAGTGTTCTGATCATGCTCCCCAGAGTACGATTGAAACGCTCAGTTGTACCATTCCCCATGGGGTGGTAAGCTGTGGTGCGCGACTTCTTCACGCCGGAGATCTGAAGCAGGGCCGCTAGTAACTCACTCTCAAAATTGGCACCCTGATCAGAGTGAATCCTCTCAGGGAAACCGTAGACACAAAAGTAGCTGTCCCACAACTTCCTGGCTACTTGCTTAGCGGTCTGATCTGGACAGTGGAAAGCATGAGCAAGCTTGGTGAAGTGATCTGTTATCACCAGCACATCAACAGGTCTGTTCTTGGAGTCTTCAGCCGTCCAGAAATCTATACAGACCAGCTGGAGCGGCGCTGTAGTTTTGATACTCTCGAGTGGTGCTCGACCCTCCGGCTCAGGTGTTTTACTCATGACGCATCTACTACAACACTTGACATGGTTCCTCACATCACGTTCCACAGAACTCCAGTAGAACCTCTGCTTGATGAGGTGGAGTGTCCTCTCTTGGCCTTGGTGACCCGCATCGTCATGACATCCACGCAGGGTGTCCTCCCGCAGACTTTCGGGCACAACGAACTGATGCCGTTTCTTTCCAGTGACTGGGTCCTTTGACACTCGATATAGAAGTCCATCCTCCAACACTAGCTTATCCCACTGCTTCAATAGCTTCAGGGCATTGAGCGGCACACCAGATCTCTCCCGTCTGGAAGGTCGCCGGCGGCGTTCGACGTAGGAGAGCACATGGGCGAGCTCGACATCAGCTTGCTGTCTGGCCCCAAGGACCTGTTTTGGGATAGATGGCAGTGCAGTTTGGCCTATGTCAGTGACACTCTGAACATGGCTCGCCAAGGCTGTGGCTCTGACCCTAGCAGCAGCATCCCAGGTGACGTGACTGTCAAAGATGGCGGAGACTTCAGCACTGGACACCGAGCTGAAGTGGGGTGGAGTTGTGGAAGCACACCCACTCTTCCTGGTCGTCTGAGTGCACTGACGAACATTGGACGACCTGAAGGCATCTTGAACCACAACACCCGTCAGTTTCACCGATCCATACAGCAGATCCTCATATGGCTCTTGAAGGAGACGCTCTCCAATGCTTCGACCTGCAAAGGGCTCTCTGCTGAGCACATCAGCGACAACGTTCTTCGGACCAGGGACATACTTAAGGTCGAAGTCATAAGCTGCCAGCTTTGCCACCCAGCACTGTTCACAGGCATCCAGCTTTGGTTTGGTCAGGATGTGGGTGAGGGGGTTGTTATCAGTCCATGCAGTGAAGGCATGTCCCATTAGCCAATGGCTAAACTTCTCACAAACTGCCCACTTGAGAGCCAGGAATTCGAGACGGTGCGCTGGATAGTTACTCTGAGCCTTGCTCAATGACTTACTGGCAAATGCTATAGGGCGTGCTCTATCTTCTCCTGGAGCAACCTGAGAAAGCACGGCACCTAAGCCATCAGTTGACGCATCAGTGGATAAGACAAAGGGTCTGGAGAAGTCCGGATGGGCCAAGACAACTCTAGCCAACAGAGCATCCTTGAGGCTTTCCATGGACCTTTCACACTCAGGGGTCCAGTCTGCTGCGGTAAGCTTCCGGTACCTGTTCTCACGCCTCTGCCTGTCCCCATGACCTTTCCTCCTCTTCTTCTCTCCAGGCCCTGTTGTCAACTGGAAGAGAGGCTTAGCCATCGTGGAGCAATTTGGGATGAAACGTTGATACCACATCACTAAGCCCAGGAATGACTGAATTTTCCTGGGGTTAGGAGTCCGGCCATCAGGAAACATTAGGTCTGCTTTTCTTACGTTAGCAATGGCCTCAACCTTAGCTGGGTCTGTGGACACACCGCTGCTGTCTATGACATGACCAAGGAAGTGGACAGAGCGTTGGAGGAGGTGACACTTCTTCGGTGCAAGTTTGAGGTTGTGTGCACGCAACCGCACAAACACCATCTCCAGCCGTTGCAGGGCCTCCTGTTCATTTGGTGCAAAGACCATCAAGTCATCAAGGTAGCAGAGTAAAGACAGGAAGTTCTGATCCCCGAAGATACTCATCATCATGCGCATGAAACTGGCCGGGCTGTTGCAGAGACCTTGAGGGAGGCGATTGTATTCATGCAGACCAACAGGCGAGGAGAAGGCAGTGAACTTCTTATCATCCTCGTGGAGAGGGACGTTGTAAAATCCCGAGGTGAGGTCCATCGTGCTGAACAGTGCATTACCCCCCAGGGCAGCGAGGCAGTCAGCCTGGTGTGGGAGAGGATGAGCGTCTTTCACCGTCCGGGCGTTAAGCCAGCGGAAATCAGTACAGATTCTCAGGTCACCATTTTTCTTCCACACCAGGACAAGTGGTGATGCATATTCACTCGTAGACTTCCTAATGATGCCCTTCTCCTCCATTTCACTCAACACAACACGCAGCTTCTGGAAGTGAGCTGGCGGGACACGTCTGTAGGGCAGACGGAACGGCTTTTCATCCACCAGATGAATCCTATGAACAAAGCCCTTTGCCTCACCGCAGTCAAGTTTGTCTCTTGAGAAAACATCGGAGTATTCCAAGGTGAGTCTGCACATTTCCTCCTTCCACTTGTCAGACACCTCACACGAGTCAAGGTCCAAGTCACCCAGTCCATGTTGTCTCAGTCTCTCAGATATGTCAGTCTTCTTTGCAGGCAGCTGAGTGGACCGTTCAGAAGAGATGTGCTGCTGGTTAGACTTAACACATGTACTGTCTGCTGTCACTACATCTTCCAGGGCTATACATGGATACACATCAGCTAGCTTGGCGTTCCTACGTAATGTTACAGGTCTGTCAGTAGGGTTTATGATCTTCATAGGGACCCATCCATCACCCCACAGCGGAGTCACGACACGGCCAACCAGGATATTGCGAGGGATGGAGCGAGACTTAGTGGGTTCAACCAACACCGTACAGCCAGGGTGTCCACGTGACTTCTCAGGGAGCTTACCCCAAACCAGGTGCTCATGGCCAGGCAACAGGGTGACGGCTCGGTTGAGCTTCACAGTCCCGACGACGTCCGGAATTTCCTCACCTTTCCACCGATCGACACCAGCGAGCATGGCGAGAAACTCATCACGCCCTCCATCATCAGGGCTGCCTGGCTCCGAGACCATCTCCCAGTATCTCTCTGACTCCTTGAATCTGTGAGTGAGGTATTTAAGTACATTGGTTCCGATAATAAGGTCATCCTCTTGACCCGGAACAACCAGAGTGGGAACCACCACATTACATCCATATATTTCGAGGCTCAACTCACACACTCCCTTTGGATAGACTCTCTTCCCCCCACATCCGACTAAAATCACATCAGTACTTTGCTGCAGATCACAGTCTAGCGAGCCAGCAGCAACAAGCATTTTCTCTACATTCTCACTCACAGTACATGCCATAGAGCCTGTGTCCAGCATAGCCTTCACTGTGGTACACCCATTAACAACAACTGGGGTATAAAACAAGCTATCACTACCACATACACGCTGCGTGTTCTGAACTATGACTTGAGAACCACTGGGTAACCCTTCACTGACCGCTTCATATAACGACTGTAAATCTGGTGTGCTACCGAGGGAGTTAACACTAGAGCCCACACTTCCCCTCTCCAAATGCGAGCTGTCTAGTTTCCCGAACTGGGAGAGTGGGGAGCCGCGGCGGCGACTGGCTGTGACCTGGGGGACGAAGATGAAGTGCACTGGTCTTTCATGTGGCCTGGCTCATGGCAGTTGAAACAGAGGTTGTGCCGCATACAATGTGAAATGGTGGAGTGGCCATGCTGATGACATATTTCACATTCCCTTCGCCCTGTGGCCCTCCCTCTCTGCTGTGGATGAGGCCTACCTTGGCTGTGAGTGGCAGTAGCTCGTTCGGATAGTGTGCTCAGGACCTGACCCAGCACATCAGCCATTCTATCCATGCTCTTCTGCAATGAGGCAGTCTCACCACTCCCTTGAGAATGCTGCATGGTCTGTTTGCATGTCTGCAACACGGGTGGGACCGGATCACACGCTGCCCCTGACTGTATGTCATCACTCACCATAGCAACGGCCTGTCTGGACCGGTTGCCAAATGTGTGCTTACTGGGACCGGATTTCAGCTCCCGCTGATGCTCGTCGATCCTCTCCTGCACCTCTTTCGCTGTCCAACTGCCAACAAGCTTGCTCTTAAACACAATGCACAGAGATGGGTCAGGGCAGTGCCTCACGAACATCATGGCCACCTCTTTATTCAGGTCCTCCATCCCCCTCCCTTGACGTCGGAGACACTCATCCGCTATGTCAGCGGCATTATTCAGACGAACCCAATAATCAACAGGGCTCTCGTGGGCTTTGGGCAGAGTGCTATAGAAGTCTGCGAGTGGCATGCAGGAATATGAGAGATCACTAAAATGCTGCTTGAGGATAGCATAGATTGTTTCAGTGCGCTGAGCGACATCAAGAGACGGGTCACTACGCAATCCTATTCTCACAACATCCTTAGCCCTTCCCATCAGCCTACTCAATATTTCGTCGGGCTGATCTGCAGCAGAGACATTCTTCTTTCTCAGGTAGACCGTCATCAGGTCAATCCACTCTTGAACGGAACACTTGTCAGCTCCCTCACCACGGAAGACAGTAGGCTCTCTTGCGTCTGATTTGACGACCACGTTCAACTGAGAGAGGTCTATGGTAGTAGGGTTGTGCGTCTGAGGCGCATTGTTGCAATCACTGTTGCGGAACTGCGTGTGCGTGTCCGACATTAATCTAGCTGTCACAGAATCACCAATGTTCTTTCCCAACTCTGTGATTAGAACACTCAAATGCCTAAGTGCATTATCTGTCTCATTAGGCTGGTGTAAAGGAGTGGATGTACATGGGCCCTGTGCTGCCTTGCACTCAACATCATCAGTAAATAACTGTTCGCCCAGGACAGGTGAACCAACCGGACATGGCAAAACAGAATGATCAGTAACGGCCCTCCCTCTACCTAACATCATCCTAGCCTGCCCATCAGCCATCATATCACTCCTCCCTTCTGACACTGTTAATCATATACAAAACACAATATAGGATTATCAAAGTACAATTCACGACATCAACCGTGCAATATTACAGCATTCAATATCACTGTCGCTAACCGCGTAACCTGGGCTGCGTCTACTGAGTTGCTTGCAGAAGCTCTTCTCCCGGGACCGGCGATTAAGCTGATCTCCAACGTAGTCACGGAGTCACGGCACCAGATGTAACCCTTCTCTTTTCTCTCTGCCTCACACACCAGTCAGGACGCCAGGTTCATCGTTCTTCCAGCTTTTATTGCACACTGTCTGTTTTTAACACAGATGGGATGGTTGCTGTCACTCAGATGTGCTGCCCTTTACATACACACTCGTCCGTTGTCACAGTCAAAAGGGCACGCAGCTTACTACTGATTTAACTAATTTGAACAGATGCAAAGTGATCGTATAGTTTCCTAACTTATTACTAACTTATTCCTAATTTATCTAAATGTATCTATGCACTCAACAATATCAAACTTCATACATACATTTCTCCACACAAACATACCTGTTTTTAACACAGATGGGATGGTTGCTGTCACTCAGATGTGCTGCCCTTTACATACTAAGAACGAAATGAAATAAAGAAAGGGGGAAAAGATCCCGCCGTCAAAACACCAGCCACGCGACGGGCAGTAGCTAGCCTACTGTAGCTAGCTAACGGCTCCAAGACAGACACGTTAGCTCACTCGCTAAAATAGTAAAATACATCACACGAAGCAAATTAACCGTCAGAAAACAAATAGAAAACAAACATCTGACAAATCATACAATCCTAGATACTCTCAATAGGATCTTATTCGATGATATCTACAAAACGGCAGAGCACGATCTCAACTCACCACACTCGTCCGTTGTCACAGTCAAAAGGGACGAGCAGGCAGCTTAACAGCAAATATACATAGCAACCACCCACTCCAAACCACACGGGGGCGCTCCAATACATGGTCACATGTATGGTATGCCTGTATGGACAACCAGAACAATTCTAAGGTGCAGATAAAATAAAACATAATTTTGGCGAACTTCAATTATCAATAACAACTCTGTTACAAGTGCAAAGACTAGTATTTTATATACCATCAATATGTCTAGCTGTTGCGTCTACGTTTGTAGGCTACAAATCGGCGCTCTAGTGACAAACTTTATTCGTTTCAAGAGGAAACCGGCCTTTTCAGAAATGGATTCGCCTGTGGCTAAGCATAGCCTACGGACTGGACTGAGGACATAATCATAAATGCCCGCATTTGCAGTGCCCATTTTATATCAGCTAAGTTATTTTCTTGTCCCTATAGCGCCCTAAAATACAGCTTGTCGGTGGACACGCAACTGTATGCATTTCAGATTGATCATGTTGGCAATGTGTGTGAATTTGCTGCTATGTGAGAGATAAGGACCTGTTGTCGCATGTCGTTGACAAGCTTCCCCTTATGGTGTCAGAACGATGGCTTATGAATGCAATGTTATTATGTTAAATACAGTAGCCCAGAGATGGTTAGCACTGGCAGGGCTATTTCAGTTTGATAAAAGGCGTTGTGGTGTTTGAGCACGAGTTGTCGTAGCCTAATGGACTTCGTTTTGGTGCGGAATTATAGTTGTTTACATTTTTGATAGGATCAATTGAATTGTCCCAAGTGTTGCAAATTATTGGTACCCCTACCAGTGGCGATTGCTCCTATAAGCCAGGGTAATCCTGTCTTACCCATACAAATCCAAAGCAATCGTTCTGACACCATAAGGGGAAGCCTGAAATCGACTTCCAGACTGTTTTTGACTTAAATGCGTCTTGTATTCTGCCATATCGCTTCATTTTCATCCGTGTTTAGCATTTTGGTAGTGCTCCCTCGCCCCCTACTGTAGTCTTCATGAAAATACAGTCCGCGTTACGGTCCGTTGACACCTGTCTTACTAGCTCGTTATTCACTTAACATTGTAGGCCAGATAAAATGATTCTAGCTCACGGAAGTCAAGACCAAACCAAATCAAGACCTGGAGCGGTGGGCTAATACGCCTAGTAGCCTAGTAGCCTAAACACTGATTAGTGAAGTAGGGGAGTAGGCTATTGAGTGCTGTGTCCTAAGGGGGTGTATTTTATCGTCCTGTCATTCTCTTCGTGGTGCTTGGCCATTGTTGTCATAATGGCTCTGTAGTTTACTGTGTCCCTAAAAGCTTGGTTGTTTCGGCCTAAATATTGCCCTCTTATTCGCTCGCTCTCAAATTATTAGCCTTTGTTGATGTGTTTAAAAAAACATCAGTAGCCTAGGCTACTATAGTTTTCCTGTATGTTTTTACATATAAATGCCAATGCTCAGCGCCCTTCTGGTATTGTGAAACCCATCAGGGCATGCTTTGACAGCGCACCCCCCAAAAAACCGTGCGCGCGCTGCGCGTGCTTCGTTGGTCCTGGCTTACCCGGTTCTAGGACCCACCAGAATCCACTGACCCCTACGTCCATAGTTTCTCTCCCTATCTGCGTGTGTATACGGGGTGTGCGGGCGGGGGGGGGGGGGGGGTTGGGGGGCATTGGGAGTAATAACAATGTCAGAGAAGACCCTGTGCAAGACCCCACGGTACGCTACTGCATTATAGACAGACAGTCCTCATTACAATAGGAGTAGGATTCAAATCCTATAGTAATTAATTTTTGTATAGGATGTGATGCACAAGTCGCTCTACGCCTATGTGGTTTATTTTCAGTGATTAGACTGACTGTTGACTGGCACAGCTTTAGGTGGTGATGGAGAAATGAGCTTAATGCATTGATGCTTTTTTGTGCGTGGCTGTAAGCCAGCGCACCTAGTATAGCGTTTGTCTGGTTATCACTCCCTCCCTTCCTCCCTCCGTTACTGCGGACAATGTTGGCCTGTATTTCTCTGTTGGCACCACAAGAGGCAGTAGTCCCAGCACACCAAAATCAAGAAGGACACCAAAATGAACCCGCCGATCTACACTGCACAAGTAGAGTAGAGGTGAGAGCATTGGACTCCCACCCTGGAGACTGGGGTTGAAGTTTATGGGACTATACCCCAAACCTCCACATGTTCATCCTTTCACTCCAACCTTTACCCCTTGCCTTATAGATCAGATCCTGTCCCAACCCCAACCCATATTCTAACCCCAAACCACACTAGGGACTGGAAGAAGGACACCAAAACCCACCCGACGATCTCCACTGCACAAGTAGAGTAGTGGTGAGAGCATTGGACTCCCACCCAGGAGACCGGAGTTCCTGTTGGGGATGACTTTATGAGTCATCAAAAAATGACCCTGTAATTGTTTGTGGGGAAAAAACTAGAAAACTAGAAAGGGTGCTTGGATATCACAGACCTCTGGCCATGAATGCATTTCATCAGTATGTGCAGTTGTTGAATGTGTAAGTGGACAAAAATTAACAGACCGTGATTGAGAGATAAGAAAGTGGCAAGGTCTCTCTCTCCCTCTCTCTTTCTCCCTGGGCTATCAGAGGTCTCTCTCTCCCTCTCTCGCTCCCTGGGCTATCAGAGCCCATTCAGTAGGCCTAGGGTACAATCAAACCTCAATAACAGATCCATGTTGACACTTTTATTAAACTATGTACATAATTTACAAATGTACATAATTTACTAAATACAAAAAGTTTCAGAGGTTTCTGTTAGCAGTCTTCTGTCTTTTCCCTCTGTCTGGTTTCTGTCTGTCTTCCCTGGTTTGCTCTGTTTTTAACCTGAGGAGGGGAGAACACAATTACTACTGTAAGTCTTGAAATTTAAAGGAGTAGTAAAGGGAAAATGCATGTTTAGCAATGTTTTAAGGTTACTTATGATCATATACAATGGTTCAGATCAAAACGTTGACAAAACTAGCACTTTTGAGAAAGTCTGATAATTGCTCTACCACCATTTTGGTCATACAATGGATGTGGGTGGGCACCTTGAAAAATCATTCAAAAACATGTTAAACTCTCGATTTCAAAGACAAGAAGCTCACTGAGGGGGTAATTGGTGTCCATTGGTGTTCTGACATCAAATTCGCCGCAAAGTATGAATCCTGTAGGGTTTTATTGATCATTTTATGAAATCCATTGACTTGTATTGAAGCGACCGTTGTAGATGTGTAGATCAATCCGCAGAGGGGATTCAGGAAGCGGAACTACTTATGGTAGCTATTGTTATTGTTTATGTTGCTTGGCTACCTAGTTTGCGGAAGTTTACACACGTATGTGCTGCGACTAAATAGTTTTACGCTAAATATTTAAAAAAGCCTTTCCAGATGAACTAGAATCTTACTTTATGCCGAATTATATGTCAGAACGCCAACGAACGCTAGTCTGCACCCCTTGTATCCTCAGTCCCTTCCATGGTGCCCCAGTCTACCTTTAGGACTGCCCCTAATGAATTCATCCTAGAAGGCAGAAGATTGTTGCTCCTAGGGCCATAACTCCCACAGCAAGGAATATTTTAGCCGAGAGGTCCCAGGACTGTGTGCCACTGTCCAGAGCCCTGATCCAGGTCGGTCTTTTGATCATGGGAGTGACCAGGGATACTCTGGTCCTCTGGTGGGCGTTGGATGTCTTTTTCGCTAAGGTCTTAACTAACAGGTCCCAAACCCAGAATCTGCAGATCTCCATATGGTCCCAGACCCAGAACCTGCTGGTCTCCATATAGTCCCAGACCCAGAACCTGCTGGTCTCCATCTGGTGGGCGTCGGTTGTCTCTGTCACAGTTTGAAGACCAGTGAAGGAGGCGAGGTCAAAGTCAAGTGGAAGTCGTGGGTGATGCGGTCCAGGTGGAGAGGCAGCCCACTGTTTAGGCAGTATGGAAGACATCAGGGTATCTCTGAAGGCCTTGATGTCTGAAGGATCAATCTTGATCACCGCCACTAAGAGAGCAACTCCAATAAGAAGCTTTAAATGCTGAAAAGCCATCAGAAAAGTCAGAAATGATCACAGGAAATTCAATAGTGAATGCACTCCAGGGTGATGTTACTGTATGAATCTATAGCTGTCATGATGCTTATGATGTCATAGAAGAATTGTTCTAGATGTCAGAGAAGAACTTTGATCATGACAGCCCAGCATTCTAATTAGTTGTTGAGTGTTCCATCTATGGGATGCTCATCCTAGTTATCTGTACATTTTTAATTAATTGTGCATGTTTGTGTGTGTGTGTGTGTGTGTGTGTGTGTGTATGTGTGTGTGTGTGTGTGTGTTCTGTGTCTGTCGTCATTGGCAGTCATTTCATATGGAAAAGATGCTGTTACCTATATCCATAAATAGCTTTGATCTCCCTGCTGGGACTACATTATGTGAATGTGATCTTGCACTGCGTTGTGTGACTCTTGCTACTGTTGGATTTTGATATTGATTTGTATCTTTGATTGAAAATCCAATAAAGAAATTGAAATGTGTGTGGCATACGTCACACTGGGAAGATTACATGACTTCTCATGCCAAGCATTGCAGTGATGCCAACAGGAGCAGCACTTTTATTAAACTATATACATGATTTACACTATGTACATAATTTACAAAAAACTAAAACAAAACACAATCACTATAATATACAAGAAAACTACATTATTTACATGTTGCCCTTCCCTGGGCTTGAACTCAAACCTACTGGTTTGAAGGCACACACACCCTACCGAAGGAGCTAGAGTCTGTTACTCTCAGGTCTGATCTCTTCTAGACCAATAATAATAAGTTGATACATATCATGTAGATACAGATATATGTTCCTATTATTTGTGTCAACATACTTTACATCTGTGAGCAGTGGTGGTCGGTGGGAAGTAGTATTCTAACTCCACAGTGACATTTTTACTTTTTAGCACGTTCTCTCAAGGCGGAGGTAACAACATACAGTTTGATACTGCAATCATGTCCGTATCGCGAGATACCATCCAGGGCCCATGGGCTATTTTTGTGTGTTGGCTGTAAGCCAACCACCAAGAAGAGGGAATCCTATTTGTCGCTCCCTTCCTCTTTCTTGTTGTTGACCTGCAGTTCTATTGTTGCTACCACAAGAGGCAGTGGTCCCAGAACATCAAAACAAAAAGAGTCCACAGATTTCCCAGGTCAGTGGTAGCCAAGTGGATAGTGCGCTGTTTATATTATAACTCCATGTGCACTGCCTATCACCGCGAAGGTTGTGAGTTCAATCCTTGGTGTGGACATACCAAGGTACCATGTCATATTTTGTCACTGGATGTTATAGAAGTTATGTAACGAGCGCGGGTCATATTTGTTAATTATAGACCCTTTTACAGCCTTGTCAGCACAAGGATGCGCGCGCATTCTTGAAACAGTAGCAGAGGAAGACAGACGAAATTGCCATTATTAAGCGTATGGACTGGACTGAGGAAATCATCAGAAATGCCTGCGTTTGCGGTGCCCATTTTATATCAGGTAAGTTATTTTTACTACCTGGTTTCACTGGAATGTTTGGTTGAAATGTAGCCCTTCTCAGTCCCGTTGTCGCATTCCCCTCGCTCATACCAGACAAAAGTCCTTTGCTGGTCCATTCACTTTTCCGTCAAAATAAATCGGTGTCGGCCTAGTTGGAAAAGGCGCTCATATTTAGCCTACAAGTGTCAGATAAACATGAAACTTCACTTACCTAAGCAAAAGGGTCTATTTTAACAAATGCTGGGTTGAAGCTTCAAAGCACCGCCACCACCACAGAAGAAGACTACCTCGGTAAAATAATTTCACTCGGACAGAACGCGTCTAAATAAGTTATTTATTGGTAGCGCCGAGGCTTCAAAACCCAGCATTTGTTAAAATAGAGCGTGGGTCATATATTTGTTCATTATAGACCCAGCTATGTATGCGCGGGCATTCTTGAAACAGAAGCAGGTGGAGACAGACGAGTTCAGAGCGAGCCGTATTTTAGTGCAAAGACTAGTATTTTATATACCATCAATATGTCTGGCTGTTGCGTCTACGTTTGTAGGCTACAAATCGGCACTTTAGTGACAAACTTTATTCGTTTCAAGAGGAAACCGGCCTTTTCAGAAATGGAGTCGCCTGTGGCTAAGCATAGCCTACGGACTGGACTGAGGACATAATCAGAAATGCCCGCGTTTGCGGTGCCCATTTTATATCAGGTAAGTTATTTTCTTGTCCCTATAGCGCCCTAAAATACAGCTTGTCGGTGGACACGCAACTGTATGCATTTCAGATTGATCATGTTGGCAATGTGTGTGAATTTGCTGCTATGTGAGAGATAAGGACCTGTTGTCGCATGTCGTTGACAAGCTTCCCCTTATGGTGTCAGAACGATGGCTTATGAATGCAATGTTATTATGTTAAATACAGTAGCCCAGAGATGGTTAGCACTGGCAGGGCTATTTCAGTTTGATAAAAGGCGTTGTGGTGTTTGAGCACGAGTTGTCGTAGCCTAATGGACTTCGTTTTGGTGCGGAATTATAGTTGTTTACATTTTTGATAGGAACAATTGAATTGTCCCAAGTGTTGCAAATTATTGGTACCCCTACCAGTGGCGATTGCTCCTATAAGCCAGGGTAATCCTGTCTTACCCATACAAATCCAAAGCCATCGTTCTGACACCATAAGGGGAAGCCTGAAATCGACTTTCAGACTGTTTTTGACTTAAATGCGTCTTGTATTCTGCCATATAGCTTCATTTTCATCCGTGTTTAGCATTTTGGTAGTGCTCCGTCGCCCCCTACTGTAGTCTTCATGAAAATACAGTCCGCGTTACGGTCCGTTGACACCGGTCTTACTAGCTCGTTATTCACTTAACATTGTAGGCCAGATAAAATGATTCTAGCTCACGGAAGTCAAGACCAAACCAAATCAAGACCTGGAGTGGTGGGCTCATACGCCTATAGTAGCCTAGTAGGCTAGTAGCCTAAACACTGATTAGTGAAGTAGGGGAGTAGGCTATTGAGTGCTGTGTCCTAAGGGGGTGTATTTTATCGTCCTGTCATTCTCTTTGTGGTGCTTGGCCATTGTTGTCATAATGGCTCTGTAGTTTATTTACTGTGTCCCTAAAAGCTTGGTTGTTTCGGCCTAAATATTGCCCTCTTATTCGCTCGCTCTCAAATTATTGGCCTTTGTTGATGTGTTTAAAAAAACATCAGTAGCCTAGGCTACTATAGTTTTCCTGTATGTTTTTACATAGAAATGCCAATGCTCAGCGCCCTTCTGGTATTGTGAAACCCATCAGGGCATGCTTTGACAGCGCACCCCCCAAAAAAACGTGCGCGTGCTTCGTTGGTCCTGGCTTACTCGGTTCTAGGACCCACCAGAATCCACTGACCCCTACGTGCATAGTTTCTCTCCCTATCTGCGTGTGTATACGGGGTGTGCGGGCGGGGGGGGGGGGGGGGGGGGTTGGGGGGCATTGGGAGTAATAACAATGTCGGAGAAGACCCTGTGCAAGACCCCACGGTACGCTACTGCATTATAGACAGACAGTCCTCATTACAATAGGAGTAGGACACTTCAAATCCTATAGTAATTAATTTCTGTATAGGATGTGATGCACCAGTCGCTCTACGCCTATGTGTTTTTTTTTCAGTGATTAGACTGACTGTTGACTGGCACAGCTTTAGGTGGTGATGGAGAAATGAGCTTAATGTATTGATGCTTTTTTGTGCGTGGCTGTAAGCCAGCGCACCTAGTATAGCGTTTGTCTGGTTATCACTCCCTCCGTTACTGCGGACAATGTTGGCCTGCATTTCTCTGTTGGCACCACAAGAGGCAGTAGTCCCAGCACACCAAAATCAAGAAGGACACCAAAATCAACCCGCCGATCTACACTGCACAAGTAGAGTAGTGGTGAGAGCATTGGACTCCCACCCTGGAGACTGGGGTTGAAGACCCGGTGGGGATGACTTTATGGGACTATACCCCAAACGTCCACATGTTCATCCTTTCACTCTAACCTTTACCCCTTGCCTTATAGATCAGATCCTGTCCCAACCCCAACCCATATTCTAACTCCAACCCACACTAGGGACTGGAAGAAGGACACCAAAACCCACCCGCCGATCTCCACTGCACAAGTAGAGTAGTGGTGAGAGCATTGGACTCCCACCCAGGAGACCGGAGTTCCTGGTGGGGATGACTTTATGTTATCATCAGTGTAACTGCGTTAGCCACTGACCGCTACCATTAATGTTATGGAAGCTGCTGCTAGTTGTTGTGAGCCCATGAGCTAACTGGCTATCCCGCTCTTATTGTGCTGGATTAGCATTGGAAGCATTGGAACTGATGTGTCCAGGTGACAAGACCCATCTTTATTTATCAGACATTACCGTCCTACCAGTCCCGCACAGAAACAAGCCAGCCAACACACATAAGCCAGGCTGGACCTTGCCTGGTTGGGAAGGGGGAGGCTGCAGCTGTGGAGCACCAGTCTGGTGCCGCACCACTCTCGTGCCGGAAGCCACTCTCGTGCTGGAAGCTATCCATAGCTATCTGGCGATAGCGATGACAAGCTGTGGCGTTGCCTACTGGTTCTGTTTGACAGGTCTGTCAAGTCACCAAGCATGTTAAAATGAAGTAGAAACCATACATGTATATATTTAACTTGTATACTACGAAGTTCTGGGTCATTTAGTCCAGCGTAATAATTATTTTATTGAACTTGAATAGATCGCTAACCAGTTAGCTTCATAGCTAGTTTGCCCCACGTAAAGTTGCATGCTACGTAACAGTGCATGCTAATGTATTCCAGTTGAGGGGGAAATGTTTGCTCACGCCATTATTACGTTTTTATTTTTGCTTCATTTCGGCTCCCGGGCTCATTTGGTTTATTTTGTGTCTCAATTAAGAATGTATGAATGTGTATAAGGATTACAATTAAACGAACGTTTCTGTTGAAACGAGTGTAGCTGTGGTCACCATAGCAACAGGCAGCCAGTTAGTTATGGTGACTTCTATGTAGCCTTACAACTTTTGATGCCTAGTTATGTTATCTAATTAAAATGAGCTCTCCTGATTGAATGATTGGTGTCATAATTGCTGACAGCCAAATGGGCCTAACTCAACTAGCATCCTCCCATGTTTGATAACCTGAACATATATTATATATACATATATTTTACTTTTCACTATTTAATGTATTTCTCCACTACAGTAGGACCCCACTCATCTGAACTTCAGAGATCCGAACCTCCCGGTCTACCGGACAGGCTTAAAAAACTTTTTTTTTTTTTTTTTTTGCCTGCTATCTGGTTACTGGTGGGATTTTCATTACAGTACTGTACCCTACTGTGAATAAAAACAGAACTGTATGTAGACCTAAATGTTGCCTGTAGGCTGTAGCCTACTGTCACGTTTCATTTCTTTGTTACTTTAATGTCGAGCGCAAAACGCAAACGAGTCTGCTGCGCGAGAGCTGCATTCCTTGGTAGCCAGAAAGCGCGTCAGCAACCTAAAGCAGAGGAGCATCGAGTCATTTTTCGTTCCCAGTTAATGGACTTCAGGAACACAGACGTGTTGTGAGCATGTAGATTAGCCTACTAGACCTACTGTATTTGTTAAATAATAGCCTACAGCCTAGGCCACGTTAGCCTACATCGGTTGTTTTAGAGACTTTCTTTTAGGCTACAATAGCCTAAGACAGACAACTTGTCTGTCATTTCATTTATTTATTTATTGATTATCATTTGCAAATTGTTCTAATGTTGGGTTGTTTTTAGGCTATACCATGTTGTTCTGCGAATACAGTAGCCTATCGATGCAGCGTACTGCATAGCTGGGTGCTTGGCTGACATCTCGGAGTGGATGACGACACATCACCTCAAGCTCAATCTGGACAAGACTGAGCTGCTGTTCCTCCCGGGGAAGGGCTGCCCGCACCGGGACCTGGCCAACACCATTGAAGACACAGTGGTGACCCTGACTCGGACTGCAAGGAATCTGGGTGTGACCCTGGATGACCAACTGTCGTTTTCCGCACATGTCACATCCGTCACACGCTCCTGCAGATTCATGCTCTACAACATCAGGAGGATTCACCCTTTCCTCACTGATGAAACGGCACAGGTGCTCATCCAGGCCCTGGTCATCGCCCGCCTGGACTACTGCAACTCCCTCCTCTCTGGAGCCCCGGCGTCAGCCATTAAACCTCCCTCCAACCTCCAGGCCATGGTCAAGCACTAGGTCCCCTCCCGACCACTATGTTCTGCTACCTCAGGGTGACTGGTTGCCCTGTCACTCCGAGGTCCCTGCGGACGATCGACACAGTCACTGCTTCTCTGTCCTGGCCCCACAGTGGTGGAACGAACTGCCCACTGACGTCAGGACAGCACAGGACACTGTCGCCGCAGGCTCAACACTCACCTCTTCAAGGAGTACTACCAGGATCCTCCCTCTTAAGCACCTATTTGCTACTCTTGCACTTTGGCTTTAGCACTAGATTATGTTCTCACTTTCTCTCACGTTTAGAAAGGAGATGCACTTGTGAGTTCTTGTGAGTAATAGTACACTGACTTCCGAAATTAAATGCAATTATTGTAAATCGCTTTGGATAAAAGCGTCTGCTATATGACTGTAATGTAATATATCAAGTTTTAAATCATTGGGTCCATTTTTCTTTTGAAGCCACCAAGAGCCAGACTTAACAGCTGTTTCTTTTCCCATGCAAGCAGACATCCCTACCAGGGTCAGACGATTGGTTGATCTATCTTTCAAATGTCTATCTACCTAGTACCTGTCCATCCATCCACTCATCCATACATTCATCCATCCAACCATCTTCTTACCTCTCCCCCCTCTCCAGAACCTCGCCCATCTGGTCTAACTCCAGAGCCGGGCCAAACAGATGCAGTCGGTGTGCGAGGGCCGCTACCAAACCCTCACCACGGGGGGTCCCGAGGCCCTGGAGCCGGCCCTGGCTGAGAAGTTGATAATAAACACATTGCTGCGTCCTGCCAGGCTGTAATAATAACAGTGGGTAAACTAAATAAACGAGTATCTGTGTCAACAACCAAGCTGGACATTCAAAGATGTTCAGACATGTTATTACTGAAAGCGCCAAATCAAAGCTCTAGCTAAAAAAGGGAAATATGCAAGATATTGCACCGAGACAGACAAGCAAAATAATTCCACGCCTATCGGAGGTTGTTGCCTGGTTCCCTTACAATAAAAAGCCATCATCCTCTTATTCAGGAATTCTCTCTAGTGTTTGTTGTCATTGTAAATCAGTAACTCCACACCTTCGTGTTTCCCTATTCAACCCTATGTAACCTAATCTAGTTTTCTAATAAGATTATCCTTATCTATGGCTGTTCCTGGAGTCCCTTTGTCAGGAAGAGGCCACTTCTGGGGAGTTCCCCGTCACTACTGTATGTCCAGGACCCTTAGAGGATGAACAGACAGGGTAGACCAAAGAGGTTTGTTTAGACCATGGGTTCCCAAACTCCATCAATGTGGGCCTCCCCTCTGAAAACAGTGACACACCCGCGCCCCCCCAACCCCCCAAATTTGTCCATTTTGCAAGGCAGCGTCAGCTAGCCCATAACATTACACAGCTAAGTTAGCTCGGTGGCACCTGTTGCTAGTTAACGTTTTCGCACAATACATTCATGCCTGCGGGGGGAGGCTCTCTCTGCACTATCCACAAATTTAGTATACATCTCTCCCATTATTTATCTAAATCTTCTGACCTTTAAAATCACGTTTCATTCATAAAAAACAGACATTTCAAAAATAAATAATATGTTTTTCCTTCTTTTTTTTTCTAACCATCCCTCTGTGCCTCCCCTGAATTTCTTTGGGGCCCCCCAGGGGAGGCCCGCCTCACAGTTTGGGAATGCCTGGTTTAGACCCTCGAGCCTTACAAGTAGAAGAGGAAGTAGCAACACGATTGACATCTACTCTTGTTGCAGAGTAGATTTGTCGGTTGGCTCATACTCTTTTGATAATTTTTCAAAGTTAGGAATAGTCCCGGTGATATGAATCAAATTTGAGGTGAATTGTCATCGAGTGGAACCAGGGCGGCACCCAGGGTGGCACGCAGGGCGCACAGAGGAGGCGAAGGAGGGGAGATGTGGAGGCAAGGATGAGAGAGCTGGAACAATTTCTACAATGATTACAATGATACCATATACACCATAAACTGTTCAAGTGAATAGTTAAAGCATAAGTTCACTATTTTGCACCTTAGACCCCATTTGTGGTCTGTCTTCCATGAACCTGAAACAGAGACCATATTTTCACTGATCGTTCCAGTATTGAGCTGAAGTTTTTATGGAGGCTCTCACTGGGCTACAATGGAAATCAATGGGGCATGCATCCACGCGTGTTGGAAAAACTATGATAAATGTGCTTTTTCGAGATCGTGTAATCTTGGGGGTAATCTTAACAGTCTCAGTATGCTCTCCTGTGAATAGTAATCCGAATATGTTTACATGTTTGGCATGACTTGGACATAAGCATGGCCTGGCGCTTGTTTTCGCTGCTCCCACAGAGGATTATGTGCAATTCATGCCAAGCACATAAAAATATTTGAATTGCAATACAAAAAAAAAACGGCACGTCAGTAAGACGTTCAACTCATGTCCAGGTTCAAAAATGTTAAGCATTTAGCATTATCGACCTCACAACCAACCAACTTAAGGCTTCAAAATTCACAAAACCCATCTTCAATGATGTGTTTTAACTTTTAGAACAAAACATAGTCTAGTCTGAGTCATACAGTACCTTATTTTCAGATTTTTTTCACGAATCCCATTTATTTTTCACATAGGTATTTTGGACTAATGGCAGCGATGCCAACTTTTCAGCCTGCAAAGTGACATCAGACCTCACCACTCTTGTCAGTACAGGATCGGGGGACATTTTTAAGAACCACATTGACAGTGGATTAAACTTCATAAAAGCCTTTCTCGTTTATGGGGAGCAGATGTATGATGCTGAAGAGTCTGGAGAGCATGTTGGCAAGACACATTTTCCATCTTGGAAGATGACAGAGGCCTAGAGCATGTGAATGGAGTGCCTGCCACCTGCTAAATCTCATTACAACAACAGACGATTCCCTGGTAGAAAGCATGGATGACACAAGCAAACGTTTGTCTCATGAAAAATGCCAAGAATGAAATAAAACTGGATGGTAATACAGTACATGGCTGCTGAGGTCGAAGAGGATGAGTGTCAGCTGTAGTCCGGCCAAATCAAAACATATTTGGAGCTCGACTTACCTGGCGGTAGAGAGGATCACATGCATCATACAAGAAAAAGGAGAAGATGCCATCAGGAATGTGGGTCGAGAATTCAGGGTGAAAATGTGAGTAGCATTTATTGTCTTATCCAGTAATTATGACTATTCACTCAGCAAAATCAAAGAAAGTTTATTTGCCATGTGTAACAATTACAGGTACAGGTACATTGGAATTATTGTCTTCGCTTGTCCTTACAGTATCTTATCAGTATCAATCAGTTCCTCATTCCAGTCCTTGGTACGTAGCTAGACACAAGGCTCCCAAACTGGCAATTTACTATTTGTAGTCTAGCAGTATCATTCTCATTATCCCATCCGATCATGAAAGATTGTGTTTGTGTCTCATATACGGCAGTGCAATTAAATAACATTCAAGTATACGATTGTGCAAAGTCAATTGTTAGTCTATTGTATAGGCAAGGTGTTCACGTGTTGTCAGGCGTTTGGTTCAAGTATTGTTAATCAAACTGCAAGTGTTCATTAACTGAAAAATGTCCATCTCACACTTAACACTTACTATCAAATTAAAACCACTGGTTTTGCTGTACTGTTAAATGTGCTTTATGTCTTCCAGACTGATCCCAGCAGATTATTGCTGGGTGCTGCACTGTGATGAAGCCCATGTTAAAGGTTTTGAACACGCTATGACAGTCGGAGAACAACACACATACAGTACGGGGCAGTTGTTGCCTGTGATGTATTGTAGCCTGTGAGATGCGTCTACCACTCATCAGAGACATTCAGGAGGGTGTTCAAAAGCGCTTTGGAGGAATGATGGAAAATCCTGAACTTATTGCCACAGGCAATCGTTCTGCCAAAGCTTAAGACCTCTTGGACTTCCTGGCAAACCACACCATCCAACATCGAATACCTTCAGATAGACCGCTCCCAAGACAGAATAATTCGAACCGTCGACCCTACGATCACTGGACCACCTGACCTACTCTACCTCCTGAGCTACAGGAGCTAGAATCTTAACTTTCTAATGACAATTTAACATAGTTGGCTATGAACATTGAGCTCATCGTTAGAGTTAAAGCTAGGTGGGCCAAGTTGTAGCCTTGTGAACCAGCAATATCACCTGCAGTTTTCTACAACATAATAGATTGTGGAGGAGGTGGAGGCTGGTCAGATTTCACTCCTTTGTGGCAGAACTCAGCTGGGACACATGTTGGTGTGTTAATATGTCACTTCTTTATTAGACTGTCTGGGAACTACTGTAGACCGGACTTTTAGCTTTGACGCTGATGTAGGCCTGTAGGATGTAGGATGATGTAGATCTTACGTGCAAACTGGAATATTCCTCACGTAGGAGAAACACCTTTTGGCCTTCTGCTTCACCACATTGCGTTACGTTGCGTTGTTCAAACTCGAGTGGAACAAGAGGTGTTTGCTGAAGAAGAGCTGAATCATTCACTGGATGGATTCATCTTGTTCCTTGACGACTTGGTTTGTTATAGAGACGGCAGTGTCACCGGCACTTAGTTGTCCTAAACATCATTGTTCTCGTTGGTGTATGAACCACACCTTGCTTTGTGTACAACCACAACAACAACAGTACTTACTGCCCACTTTCATTGAAGCAAATATTCCACTACTTCCTCTTAGAAATTAAGTACTTATTGTAACTTTTTGTGGTATGAGCCTGTTACGAGCTAGCAACGATGAAATTCCATGTGCCAAATTAAATTCAATCTGCTTCAATCTCACAGGTTGTGGGTTTGGGTACCTACAAGGCCATAGAAGAAGGCCCCGTGTTAATGATTTGATCTTAGCAGGAATGCACGCTTTGAATGAACCAGGTGTGGCCACGCCTCCAAGCTTTTTTAGTTATTATAATTGCTTTAGCAGCTTTAATTAATTTATACATACTCAATACAATATACATAGGCCACGTTAAAGGTACATTCTGACTGAAAGTGTGAGAATCTACTGTGTGGTTACTGGTTACAGACCCTTTCAATGTAACCAATGGAACTTTCAGTCACTACGACAATGACTTCTTGGTCCAAGTAAATAGCACTGTAAACTGCTGTGGTATTATTGTTTTAAATATGAACATTCTGTAAAATAGGTCAGTTGGTGAACAGAAGTTCAATCGAATGGTCATTTGAATTTTCTGTGAAATTAATGTATAGACCTACAGTTATATATAGTGCACTCAAAGAGCCTAGGCCTACGAAATTCCGCGTGGCATATTCTGCCATATGACATCCCCAGGAGAACCAAGAACATTGCATGTTTATTGCAAGGGTAATCACTAGCCTCAGTAGGCCCACATACAGAATACCTACAGTAGTGTCCTTAGAAAGCTACCTTAGTTTACAAAACCAAGCTTCTATAGGCTCTAAACCGGGCCTTAGCTAGCTACAGTACAGTACAGTAACATTAGCACAACTCAATGAACCCAACCTGCCTGGCTAGGCCCACTATCTGCCACACTCCGTTTCCTCCTTTTAAAGGAGGACTTTGAGCTTCCCGGCAGGCCATGTTTGTTCTCGACTACGGGCCGTCCGCGCTCGTGTTTGCTCGTCTGAGATTAGGGGTTATCAGCGAGGTTCGGCGTGGCGTGCCTGCCGGTATAGTTGTGTCTGAGCGATTCGAGAGAGGGAGCCGCTCTTGTATCTTTATAACAGGGGCTCTGACGACGACCGGGTCCCATTCCGCAAACAACGAGCATGTGGCTTGGCACTTTATATAGGACAGCGCAGAGAGCTTTGTGTACCACCAGCGGATATTGAATAAGGACTCGAGTGTCAACAGAAGGGCACAATACATCAGAGAGTGCGAAATGAACACAGGAATATTGTTTACTTGACTGGAATTGATGGTAAAATGTACACACGCCAAGGTGCTGTGTGTGTGTGTGTGTGTGGGAGGTTAGCGGAGAGTGTGTCCTCTGTCCTGTCTTTCAGGTTTTCTCCCACACACACACAAACAAACCCACACGCCTGCGCCCGGCACAGACTGGGTGTGGCAGTAGCTGCCCCGCTTACAGGGGCTGGAATGCACGTGTCTCCGGCAGTGTGTTTTCCCCGCCGCGACGTTGTGGACGCATGTGTGTGTGACCGACTGACCAAGCGACCGTGCGCTCTTGCTCTCTCCACGCCGGCGCTTGAGCGGGCAGTGCGACGGTCCGTCCTCACGGCTGCAGGTGGGCTCTCTCACACACACACACACATACACACACACACACACGCTCGGACCTCAGAATGGCGGCGGAGGAGTTGCGCGTGCCGGAGCGGCCTGACCCCAAGGAGATGGACGAGGACGACCTGTGGGAGCTGATCGACGACAACCGCCACCGCCTCTCGCTGGGCGTGCGCCCGGGCACCGTGATCCCCTACCTGCGGCAGGCGCGCGTGCTCACCGAGGTGGATGAGGACGAGATCCTGTCCTGCCACAAGCTCAGCAACCGTTCCATGCGCATAAGTAAGAAGACCCCTTTGCAGTTAGGTAGTGGTGGTAGTTTTGTATGGATTGAATGCTGTAGTTCTAATGCTGTTGAAGCTCTAATGCATCTTGTATTGCAGTTCTAATGTGTAGTTTTTAGTGTACTGTATGTTTGATGTGTTGCTTTTTTTGGGGGGAGCACATCTACTGATTTTTTAGTCTGTAACACAATACTATTGTCGATAGATAGATAGATACTGTAGATAGATAGATTGATAGATAGATAAATAGATAGATAGATAGATAGATAGATAGATAGATAGATAGATAGATAGATAGATAGATAGATAGATAGATAGATAGATAGATAGATAGATAGATAGATAGAAGCGTTTATTTAGACAGGAAAGAACGTACTGAGACCAGGTCTTTTTTACAGATGTGCCCTGCCTATAAACAACATACACAGCACTACAGTAGAAGAATACAGACAAATACAAGAACAGTGACAGCGTGCAGACACTCTACATTTAAATGCACACCATATTCCGATTAAGGTCAATATTCTGGTTAATGTAATATTCCGAATAAGGTGTTTATATGCACTGTAGCAACTGGAATATTCCGTTTACATGTTAATTGGCACATCCCCATGGTTCAGCGGGAAAATCAGATGAATCCGCCCGGAAATAATTGTTACTATAGTAACGTTAGTGTTGGTAGCTAGGTTGTGGTCGTTGATTGAGCGTTCTACAGCTAGGCCATAATGCTTGTTTCCTACATAGTCCTCCATTATTGTTGTTCTCCTACTATCACTTTTGAACCACAATTTATATTAGCTACAACACTCCTGTTGATCAATCAATCAATCAATCAAAGCTTTATTTGTATAGCGCATTTCATACCCAGAGGCAACACAATGCGCTTTACAGAGAACAAGGGAGGTGGGTATACGACCCACCCCTACATATTCTTGTCTTCCACTTTGTCCTGAACAATGGAAGACAAGAGAGAGGAGAAATGGCGAACGAGTTTATCGCCCTCCAGCTTATGCCATTCACGTTTGCTGTCACCACAACAACAATACCCAGGATTCCCTGCGAATAAGCATGCGCAGACTAAACTGAATATTCCGGTAAATGTCATTTTCCGATTAAGGTGTATACATGTCAAAATATTCAGATTCAAACAGGCATATGCCAGGGGTCTTATTCGGAATATTCTCCAATCGAAATATGGCCTTAATCGGGTTCGGCACATGTTTACATGACTCTTGCCCAACCGGAATATTGAGCATATTCCGATTAATACAGGAATATGGTGTGCATATTAACGTAGTCAGTAAACACTGATTACAGCAATACAGTAGCAGAGTATGAAAAATAGTAGTGACATAGTACAAGCAGGGACTAGAGCCGGTTCTGATCACAATAACAATCATCAGCATTGAGACCTGAGACTATAAATCAGGATGAGGCATGCCACACTGCACATTTATCAAAGTAGTGGCCCTTGTCAAGCAGAGAGAGTAGACCTGCTTGCTGACATTGCTCCCTGTTTGCTCAGGGCTCTGTCGGGGTTTTCCCCTGCTACGGATGCCTGATGTGTGATGTGTGTGTTTGTTTGTGTGTGTGTGTGTGTGTTTGTCGCCGCGGGGCAAAAGGGTTGAGAGCGGAGCAGAACTTTCCACTGTCTCCGGATCGCAACCCCGCTGTGACTACTCCAGTGGGGATGAATGTGCGCCGCTATCATCAGCAGAAGTGTAGTACTTCCCAGAACACACCCACCCACGGTCTCCTTGGTCTCGCTAGTGCCCCCCTACCCCACATTGACCCGACCTGCTGTCCCCCCTCCCCCCCCCCCTCCCACCAGGCTACCTGCTGGACCTCCTGCGCACCCAGGGCAAGAACGGAGCCATGGCCTTCCTGGAGAGCCTGATGATCCACTACCCATCTCTCTACACCCACGTCACGGGACGCCAGCCCAGCATGGAGCCCTCCGGCTTCAGTGGTGAGCGTCTGCCGGCAGGGTCATGACGCCAAGGGGTCGCGCTGTTTTGTCTGTTTGTTTGTTTTTCTTTTTAATGCAGCAAGTTGATTCATATCCAAGAGGTTGTTGACTTTCTGTTTTTCGGTAGGGATGCACCGATTGTGAAATTCTGGGCCAATGTCAATACTGATGTTTTTGTTTGTTTGTGTGTTTGTTTGTTTTGTTTTAGTTGTTATTTATTCCCCTTTTTGTGCCAGGGAAACAAAGAAATGTTGGTCAGAAAAAATAACTAAACGGTTAAAGTATTTCAGCCTTTCATGACACTTTCATCAATTGACATGAACATTAATTTATGAAACAACCTTTTAATGTGACAACAGATAAACATCAGCCACTGCCATCAGATAATGTCCTCTTTTTGCCGTTGGCAGTCAACGAGGCGAATATCAGCCGATACTGATGTACGGCCGATATATCGGTTCATCCCTTGTTTTCATCTGTTGAGCAGAGCCAGCTGCCCCGTCAGAGCCTTGCTAGCTAGCTGGATAGGGGACAGTTTTCCACGCAGACTGGCCTTTGGCCTGATCCGTGTCCAGGAAACGGGCCCTCACAGTTCAAGCCCTCTTTGGTTGCTACAAGTTTCGGCCTCGACTTCCTATACTATTCTACGAGGTTCCGTCGATCGTTAAAGGTGCTGTCAATCATCAAAGGTGCCATTTGTGGATCTCATTATTTGTGCATAACATACACAGATATCATAATTAGTGCTGGGCAAGTTACTTAAAGGAGTAGTAAAGGGAAAATGCATGTTTAGCCCTGTTTTAAGGTTAATTATGATCATATACAATGGTTCAGATCAAAACGTTGACAAAACTAGCACTTTTGATAAAGTTGATAATTGCTCTACCACCGTTTTGGTCATACAATGGATGTGGGTGGGCACCTTGAAAAATCTTTCAAAAACATGTTAAACTCTCGATTTCAAAGGCAAGAAGCTCACCGAGGGAGTAATTGGTGTCTGTTGGTGTTCTGACATCAAATTCGCCACAAAGTATGAATCCTGTAGGGTTTTATTTATCATTTTATGAAATCCATTGACTTGTATTGAAGTTGTAGATGTGTAGATCAATCTGCAGAGGGGATTCAGGAAGCGGAACTACTTACGGTAGCTATTGTTATTGTTTATGTTGCTAGGCTACCTAGTTTGCGGACGTTTACACACGTATGTGCTGCAAAAAAGCCTTTCCAGATGAACTAGAATCTTACTTTATGGCGAATTATATGTCAGAACACCAACTAACACCTCTGTGAGTTTCTTGTCTTTGAAATTGAGAGTTTAACATGTTTTTTGGATGATTTTTCACGGTGCCCACCCACATCCATTGTATGACCAAAACGGTGGTAGAGCAATTATCAGACTTTCTCAAAAGTGCTAGTTTTGTCAACGTTTTGATCTGAACCATTGTATATGATCATAAGTAACCTTAAAACAGGGCTAAACATGCATTTTCCCTTTACTACTCCATTAATAAAAGTTATCAAGTAAAGTTACTGTCTCTAAATTGTAATTAGATTACTGTACTAATTTCTCAGTGAAATGTAATCAAATTACTAATTACTTTACTTTTGAGTTACTTTCTGAAACCAGATCAATCTTTACACGAATCATAGAAGTGATGATCTAGGATCCGTTTGCATCTCAGATCATAATAGGAACAAGAAAATCTGATCCTTTGCCAGCACTCTTGGCACATCTCGACCCTGATGACATTAACAGTTCAGCCACGACTGCAGGGACCGCACATGTGCATATCAACCAAATGAAAGGGAGCAGGCATGTGCTTAACTCAAAAGTAATCCCATTTTTATTAGGTCAGTAACTGATCACTGAAAATTCAAATGTAATCCCTTACATTACAAGTCACTGGAAAAAGTAATCGGATTACAGTAATATGTTATTCAGTCGAGATCACTTTAGTCAAAATTGACCCATTTATTAGCATGCAATAATATATACAGGATATTAATTTTTTACGCATATGTGCATTTTGGCGGTGTGATCTGTTCGGGGGGCCCCCTGCCTTCCACGCATGTGGAAAGCGGCAATCTAGATGTTCCCCCCCTCTGGGCCGCTTGGCCCAGAATGCCGGGCCGGAAGAGGGAACGGCATCTAGCCCCCTGCCTCTATGACGATCAGAGTGGGCTGCGATCGGGAAGACGCTCGGAGGTAACTCAGCCCACTAAGACCGTCAAAGAGCGCCACAGGAGGACTGCTGTACATTATAGTCCCTGGCCTCCACGGGCCAGCGCTTCGTGGAGTCCGAAGGAGATACAACCTAGTGTCTCTGCCTCCATGGCGACCGGAGGGACCGGTGGATGGCCCTTCGGAGATGTCTCGGCCCACGATCACCACGGAGCGCCACAGAGACTAAGCTAGTGTAATTCCCCGGCTTCCAATAGCCAACGCATAGTGGAATACCAGAAGAAAGCAGCAATACCCCCGGAACATTACATTACATTACAGTCATTTAGCAGACGCATTTATCCAAAGCGACTAACAATAATTGCATTTAACGTAGGAAGAGCCAATGTACTACTACTTGCCAGAACTCACAAGTACATCTTCTTTCTAAAACAAGTGACTAAGAGCATAATCTAGTGCTGAAGGCAAAGTGCAAGAATCACAATCTAAAGTACAGTGCAATATAATATAATACAATAAGTGCTTAGGTGGGAGGATTGTTGTAGTACTTCTTGAAGAGATGAGTTTTGAGCCTGCGACGAAAGATGGGCAGCGACTCTGCTGTCCTGACATCAGTGGGCAGCTCATTCCACCACTGCGGAGCCAGGACAGAGAAGAGCCGTGACCATGTCGATCGACCGCAGGAGCCTCGCAGTGACGGGGCAACCAGTCGCCCTGAGGTAATAGAGCGTAGCGGTCGGAAGGGGATGTAGGGTTTGACCATGGCCTGGAGGTAGGAGGGGGCTGTTCCTTTCATTGCCCTGTAGGTTAGCGCCAGAGTTTTAAACTGGATGCGAGCCGCTACAGGGAGCCAGTGTAGGGAACGGAGGAGGGAAGTTGTGTGGGAGAATTTGGGGTGGTTGAACACCAGGCGAGCAGCAGCTTTCTGGAGTTGCAGTAGTCCAGGCGGGAGATGACCAGGGCCTGGATGAGTACCTGCGCCGTTTCATTAGTGAGGAAAGGGCGAATCCTCCTGATGTTGTAGAGCATGAATCTGCAGGAACGTGTGACGGATGTGACATGTGAGGAAAATGACAGTTGGTCATCCAGGGTCACACCCAGATTCCTCGCAATCCGAGTCGGGGTCACCACTGTGTCTTGAATGGTGATGGCCAGGTCCCGGTGCGGACAGCCCTTCCCCGGGAGGAACAGCAGCTCAGTCTTGTCCAGATTGAGCTTGAGGTGATGTGTCGTCATCCACTCCGAAATGTCAGCCAAGCACCCAGCTATGCGTGTCTCCACTTTTGTATCAGAAGGGGGAAATGACAGAACCAGTTGGTTGTCATCGGCATAGCAGTGATAGGAGAAGCCATGCGAGCGAATGACAGAGCCCAGAGATGTAGTGTAGAGGGAAAACAGGAGAGGACCCAGGACAGACCCTTGTGGAACCCCCGTAGTCAGACTACGCGGTTCCGACGTCGACCCTCTCCATGTCACCTGGTAGGAGCGGCCCGTCAGGTAGGATGCAAACAGGGAGTGTGCAGAGCCATCGATGCCTTTCTCCTCGAGGGTGGAGAGGAGGATCTGGTAGTCTACCGTATCAAATGCTGCTGACAGGTCTAGGAGTATCAGGACAGAGGAGAGAGAGTTCGCTCTTGCGGCATGGAGTGACTCTGTTACTGCAAGGAGGGCGGTCTCTGTCGAGTGGCCAGCCTTGAACCCGGATTGGTGGGGATCTAGGAGGTCGTTCTGGTGGAGGTACGAAGACAGTTGGTTAAAGATAGCACGTTCAAGTGTTTTGGATAGAAAGGATAGAAGGGAAACCGGTCTGTAGTTTTTGACATCAGAGGGGTCGAGAGATGGTTTCTTTAGGAGGGGGGTGACTCTGGCAGTCTTGAAAGCAGAGGGAAAACATCCTGATACAAGAGATGCATTGATGAGGTGGGTAAGGAAGGGAAGGAGTTCGGGTGCAACAGACTGAAGGAGAGTCGAGGGAACAGGGTCTAGGGAGCACGTGGTGGGGCGGTTAGATGTTACAAGGTTGAGGGCCTCGTTGGGGGAGAGGGGAGAAAAGTGGGATAAGGTGGGACGTGGAGAGGAGGGGGGGAGCAGGGAGGGGAGAGAGGGTGGGGGGGTGAGTTTCGTGCACGGAGCGTTGACCGGGGGAGGGGGGAAAGAGGATCTTATATCGTTAACTTTCTTGTCAAAGAAGTTGGCGAAATCATCAGGGAGAAGGGAGGAGTTGGGAGTAGGAGGTGGGGGCTGGAGTAGTGAAGAGAAGGTTTCAAAGAGTTTTTTAGTATTGGAAGCAGAGGTTAGGATTTTAGAGCGGAAGAAAGCAGCTTTAGCAGCAGACAGAGAGGAGGAGAATGTGGAAAGAAGAGATTGGAAATTAAGAAGGTCCTCTGGGAGCTTGCCTTTCCTCCATTTGCGCTCAGCTATTCTCAGGCTCCGTCTATCAGTACGCACTGAGTCCGACAGCCATGGGGCAGGTGGAGTTGGGCGTGCAGGCCTGGAGGTGAGGGGACAGAGTTGTCCAGAGAAGAGGAAAGAGTAGAGAGGAGAAGATCAGTGGCAGTATCAGAGGGTAGGAGACGACAACAGAGACAACATCGACAGAACACAGGCGGAGCAGGGGAGGAGGAGGGGCCAGCACGCAGATTCGAGCGATCAGCAGTAATGGCAGAGCGGACGCAGAGCAGAGAACGTGTAAGCAGCGAGCGCACAGATACGAGCGATCAGCAGTAATGGCAAGAGCTAGCAATGACGTGTTTTGACAGCTTAAATACATGCGCTCTAGCGAGCTGAACCAATGCTATGACAGCTGACAGTCAGCTGGTGGGTTGCGTCATACGGGGTGTGACTGATTAGCCTTTGCCGATTAGCCCGGCGTTGACATCCGTGCCTCGCCTGAAGTACGTCGGAGACTTCATTTTTGTAATCAGCTACTCCTAACACTGACCATCATATTGATTGAACCTGATCCGCCTTCGCTGCGAGTTCTCCATCCCAGATTCAGATTCAAATTCAGATTTCATTTCGTCACACATACACGGTACAGAGTCAAAACCTGAATGTGACTCTGAGTCCCGCCCTGATTCACTCTCCCCTCCCGCAGGGCTGATCAAGTACTCGGAGCTGACGGAGTACCTGGTGCGCGCCGTGACGGAGATGCAGAGGGAGCTGCACGAGACCAAGCAGGAGGCGGGGCAGCTGCGCACCCGCTGCTCCTCCACGGAGGCCGAGCTGAGCCGAGCCGTGGAGCAAGGGGAGGAGTCTCGCCGGCTGCTGGTCGACCGCGAGCTGGAGCGGCGACAGCTGGCGGCGGCGCGGCAGGAGGTCGCCCGGCTGAAGGACGAGAAGTGCGACCTGTGCATGCGCTACACGGCAGCCGTGGAGGAGAAGTCGGCGGTGAACATGAGATCGCGGGACCTCAACCTGCAGGTCAGCCGGCGGACGCTGACCTCTGTCGTTGGCGGGTCACTTGATTTAGAAGAAATGTACTGTAACAGGATGAAACCCCTTGAGATGAATTGTCTGGTTTTCGAGGGCGTCCCAAACAAATAAACACAACACAGACAGAACAACAATCACAACAAGACACAACAATGACAATACAGACACAAACAACTAAAAAACAAGTGTCAGGGAAGACAGTTTACAACCTTAGACTAAACATAAAAAGGAAAGAAAAGAAGAAGAAAAGAAAAGGGATCAATCTATAAAAAAAGAGGAAATCATAGAGTGACAGTGAATTACATTACTGAAAACATAGGCAATCTGATTTGAGATTATCAAACAGAATATTTTTTAAATACACAAAAAGATGACAGCAAACAGATATTTACAGGCAACCTATATTCCAATCGGAGTGCCCCAAATATAGCATTTGTTTTGGCGATGCTGGTGTCGTGCAGCCTAATTCTAACAGTAATGATTGTGTTGTTACACAGCGATGAGATTCAAAAATATTCAAGGAACACACTTTTCCTGTGTAAACCTCTTTCGTTAACAGGTATATAAACAATATAAACAATGGAAACGACATGGAAGTTCAGTTTCACGGCACAGTAGTGAAACATGCCGACTTCTCATGCCCTTATTGACAGTGTTGTCGTTTCCACGGCAGGTGTACCAGCTGCAGCTCGAGCTGAGGAAGGCCGAGACCGAGTGCCAGAGGCATCGCTCGCTCAAGTGCGCCACCCCTGGCGAGACGCAGCAACTGCGGGAGGAGATCAGCACCCTGCGCAGGCAGCTGCTGGAGGTGGAGAAGTTCTCCCCGGTGAGAGAGAGAGGGAGAGAGGGAGAGGGAGAGGGAGAGGGGAGGAAGCGGTCCCAAACGGTCAAACGGCAACACACGCCGTTTCATATTACTCTACTCTCTCTCTGTCCCTCTCTCTCTCCCCCTCTCTCTCTCTCTCTGTCTCTCCCTCTCCCTCCCTCTCTCTCTCCCTCTCACTTTCTCCCTCCCTATCTCTCCCTCTTTCTCCCTCCCTCTCTCTCTCCTTACCTCTCTCTTTCTCCCTCCCTCTCTCCCTCTCCCTCTCTCTCCTTACCTCTCTCTTTCTCTCTCCCTCTCTCCCTCCCTCTCTCCCTCTCTCTCTCTCTCTCTCTCTCTCCCTCTCTCTCTCTCTCTCTCTCTCTCTCAGGCAAGGGAGGACATATTGGTTCAAGATCTGGCTGAGGCCATGGACAGTCACACAGAGCTGGCGGAGCAGCTCAGAGGCTACCAGCAGGAGAACGAGAGGCTGGCCAGGGACAATGAGAAGGTGTGTGTGTGCGTGTGCATGTGTGTGTGCGTGTGTGTGTGTGTGTGTTTGTGTGTGTGTGTGTTTGTGTCACACCTGGGTCAAACAAACACGTTGACAATGTACGGTACAGTGAGACAGAGCCAACTGTGTGTGTGTGTATGTGTGTGTGTGTGTGTGTGTGTGTGTGTGTGTGTGTGTGTGTGTGTGTGTGTGTGTGTGTGCGTGCATGTGTGTGCGCGTGTCTGCCCCGCCAGCTCCTGGAGCAGAAGGACCGCCTGTCTCTGGAGGTGGAGAAGCTGTCCCTGGACTGCACCATCTACCAGCAGAAGAGCCTGGTGGTGCAGAGCCAGCTGAGAGAGCTGCAGATGGAGAGAGACCACGTAAGAGAGACCCCCCCCCCCCCCCCCCCCACACACACACACACACACACACACACACACCTCCCATCCATCCCGGAAGCAAACACCTCCATCTCGCTTGGTTCCCAGGCGGCATTACCGCCCTTTCCCCCTTCCTAAAAAAAACGTCCCTGCGTGTGTTCGGCTGTCCCCCCCCCCCCCCACAAAGGCGTACCAGTCCAGGGACGAGGCCCAGGCCCAGATAGCCCGGAGCCTGGGGGAGAAGGACCTGCTCCGCAGCCAGCTGGTGGAGCTCCAGGAGAGGATGCTTAACCTCAGGGCGTGGAGGGGCCGCGGGGGACACCCGGAGCCCTCGGAGGTACGCTGACGCGCGCGCGCACACACACACACATGCATTCACACACACGCACATAAACACACACACACACACAAACACAAACTTGTGATATCAATGTTTACAGTTACATGTATACATTTAAGGTCACTGCATTTCTGTGTGTGTGTGTGTGTGTGTGTGTGTGTGTGTGTGTTTGTAGGTGAGGGAGTTGAGCTGGGAAAGCCGGGGGTCGAGCAGTGAAGGCCCCCCGCCCAGCCCCCCACCCAGCCCCCCACCTCGGGCAAGACTGCGCCGCATGCCGGCTATCAACCCCTCCTCTCTCAGCAGGTTCAACCCAGAGGTGTGTGTGGGTGTGTGGGTGTGTAGATGTGTGTGTGTCTCTCTGTGTTTTTATTAGTGTAGTACTGTATATGTATAATTCATATCAGTTCCTTAACAATCGGTTTAATCTTATCAGGCTTAAATTGGACGTGTGTGTCCGTGTGTGTGTATGTGTACCTGTGCGTGTGTGTGTGTGTGCAGTGTACGCAGTATGATGATTATGCACCAAGTAGCATCCGCTCGCGAAATGCAGAGCCCCCTTGTTCAGAGTCACTGCGCAGACGAGAGGACCTGCTACTCAATAATGACGACAGGTGAGGCGTGCGTGTGTGTTTGTGTGTGCGTGTACATGTGTTGGTGTGTCTGTCTGTTTGTCTGGCTGTTTGTGTCTGGCCCAATGGTTAACAACTCACACAGACATTTGTCACAGCAGAATAGTTGGCATATTACTGTCAGAGTCCAAGGTCTGGAATATGTGCAGAAAGAGCTTCTTATTTACACTGTCTTCTGGGAAGCCCTTCCTCTCGAGGATTAATGACTACAGCGCTCCTCGCTGTTACAGCACCGTGACATCATTCTCGATGGAATAGAGCAGAATAGAGCAGAATAAAACAGAACAGAGTCTAGACCAGAATAGAGCAGAATAAAACAGAACAGTCTTGACCAGAAAAGAGCAGAATAAAACAGAACAGAGTCTAGACCAGAATAGAGCAGAATAAAATAGAACAGAGTCTAGACCAGAATAGAGCAGAATAAAACAGAACAGAGTCTAGACCAGAATAGAGCAGAATAAAATAAACAGAGTCTAGACTAGAATAGAGCAGAATAAAACAGAACAGGGTCTACAGTAGAATAGAGCAGAATAAAATAGAACAGAGTCTAGGCCAGAATACAGCAGAATAAAACAGAACAGAGTCTAGACCAGAATAGAGCAGAATAAAATAGGAGTCTATTCTATCTTGAGACACTTCTAATAATAAATAATATGCAAGGAAAGTGCGCTGTACACTGTTCTCTACACCCCCGACCACTAAGCTCTGCTACTCAAATCAAACTTTATTTGTATAGCGCATTTCATACACAGAGGAAACACAATGCACTTTACAGAGAGCAAAGGGGAGATGTACATAGATTCTACCCCTACATTTCCAGAGGGAAGGAAAAAAAACAGTTCACCCTGGGGCCGAAAAGGTGAGCCGAAAAAATTATTCCCTGACCTCTCTCAACGAGACGATCAAGCAAGCTCCTGGAAAATGTTTAAGTCTATTGGCTAAGAACATTTTCAGAGCAATAAACATGGGCTAAATACTTCATAAGAGACACATGACTATCAGTAGCGTAGGCAAATAGTTACAGAGATCTTGCCTACAAGGTAGGCCATAATAGGATATTTAAGTGTAGCATACTGTATGTAGGATATTTAAGTGTATCATAATACAAGGCACAATACACTTAGCAGACAAGCTCCTAAAGAATGTAGAGTAAACTAGGTATATCTGCCAAACAGAAGCGGGGAGACAGAAAGCAGAGAGACAAGAATAAAAAGGGGAGGGGGGGTGACTGTATGGCGACTGGTTGCCCCGTCACTCCTAGGCCCCTGCGGTCGATCGACACGGTCACGGCTCTTCTCTGTCCTGGCCCCGCAGTGGTGGAACGAACTGCCCACTGATGTCAGGACAGCTGAGTCGCTGCCCATCTTTTGCCGCAGGCTCAAAACTCACCCCTTCAAGAAGTACAACCACAATCCTCCCTCTTAAGCACCTATTGTACTGTTAGTTTGCTATTGTTCACTTTGCCTTCAGCACTAGATTATGCTCTTAGTCACTTGTTTTTGAAAGGAGATGCACTTGTGAGTTCTGGCGAGTAGTAGTACACGGACGTTTCCAACATTAAATTAAATTATTGTAAGTCGCTTTGGATGAAAGCATCAGCTAAATGACTGTAATGTAATGTAATGTACTGTATGACACATCTGCAGAATGTAAACACATCTCAGAGACACCTCGAGGGTCGAGACACGGTTGATTAATGTTCGGCAAGTGTGGATCGGTAGATGAGTCTCCAGTTGGGTGTCTCCGGTTTTTACATTTACTTCATGGCTAGCCGGGTTTAAAAATAGATTCTATTGAGTTCCTGTGTAATAGTCAGTAAAAGATTGAATTGTTTCCCTGGGCCCTATGATTACAGGCTCTGTTCACAGCCGACAGTCGGCCCAGTGTCTATTCTTAACAGTTTGTGAGCCTCTATCCCACCAAACCAGTTCCTGGTGGACAGAGAGAGAGAGAGACAGAAAGAGAGAGCGAGAGAGAGACAGAGAGAGAGAGAGAGAGAGAGAGAGAGAGACAGAGAGAGAGAGAGAGAGGGAGGGAGAGAGGGAGAGAGAGAAAGGAAGGTTCTAGAGAGACAGTGAGGAAGAGAGAGGCGTGGGAGTGTGTTTTGTAAACAAAAAAGTGTTTTGTAAACAACTGTTTCACCCTCCTCTCTTCCAGCCTGGACCATGACTTTGTGTTCATCCCCGACAGTGCGTACCTCACCGGCTCTCCTCAAGATTTGGAGTGTGTGTGTGTGTGTGTGTGTGTGTGTGTGTGTGTGTGTGCGCGTGCGTATGTGTGCGTATGTATGTGTGTATGTGTGTGTGTGTGTGTATGTATGTGTATGTACATACAGTATGTGTGTGTGTATGTGTGTGTGTGCGTGTATGTATGTATATTTGTGTGTGTGTGTGCACGTGTGTGTGTGTGCGTGTGTGTGCGGGCATGCATGTGTGTGTGTAAAATAAATAACACTACCCTAAAAAACAAATGGAAAGTATTAGGTTGACCACGCAGTCTAAATGACCCGTGACTGACTTGTGGCCCGATGCCCAGATGTAGCATATTCACACTACGCGCTTCTGTTTGATTTATAGGAATGGAGACTGAGGCGGCTCCACCTGTGTCTCCCTGCAGCGGAGATGTCATAGAGGGGTGAGTTTCTTTGGCTTGAACGCACCTCAGCTCACAACGTGCCACTGAGGAAACGATAAAAGAGCAGACCAAACCGTCGACAGTATAATATTCTTGTCAAAAACTGTGTTTGTCTGCATGTGTCTGGTAAAACTGGAACCTGAGGAGTAGAGCTGCAAAAAAACTCCACCCGTCTAGCACACCAGGCAGCCTAAATCAAATGCACCATTGTTGTGTTTGAAGGGGTTGGGTGGGGGGGGTGTTAATACTATCTGACCTACGGTAGTCTGAGGTCAAACGCCACAAAACATTGGCATAGGGGCGGAGCCAGCGCATTGGCTTTCAAAGCCAGCCTTTCAAAGCCAGCTGCGTTTTTGAACAGCCAATCGTGAAAGCCAATCAGCCTATCCGCACAGCCCGCTTATCTGCGTCGGCCAATCATCCTCCGCGCACACAATCCCACTGTCTTCCACATTGGTGCCCACGAATAGCGGACCTTTTTCCCACAGAAGTTCATATGTATATATGTGTACTCCTATCTATATATACAGACTGGATGCTCAGTACTGTATGTTATTTTATTCTATTCTATAATGAACACATGCTGTACATATGGATGTGTATAGTCCCTGTTCTTTCTCTTTTTTATGCTTACTACTCTGTATCCAGCACATTTTCCAACCTTGCTGTAATTTATTAGCACTGTTGAAACTCCAAATTTCCCCCTAGGGGATCATTAAAGTATCTAAATATTGACTGCAAAATATGTCATTGACTGCAAAGGATTTGCAGCCAAATATTAAAAATGACTATTGGGTTTATGATTATGTTAGTTTGTTCAATTAGTTTTGGTCCCTTAAAAAGGGGGAACCACATATAAAATTGTAATTTCTACACCTGATTTGGATGTAAATACCCTCAACTTAAAGCTGAAAGTCTGCACTTAAAGCACACGTTGAATGTTTCATTTCAAATCCATTGTGGTAATGTACAGAGACAAAATTATGAAAATTGTGTCAATGTCCAAATATGTATGGACCTAACTGTTTCCTGCAACTATCTATCTATCTATCTATCTATCTATCTATCTATCTATCTATCTATCTATCTATCTATGTCTGTCTATTTACTGTATCTATATGTCTGTCTATCTAAACTCCTCCGTCCCTCCACCAATCCCCAGCCTCTCCCGGGCGTCGGCGCCTCCCTTCCTGCTGCGCTCCCGGCCCCGGGCCCTGCGCTTCTCCGGCCGCGTCCTCACCATCTCCTTCCAGGGGGAGGCGCTGCTGAGCCAGCTGCAGGTTGTCGGGGGCAACAAGACGGGCGTGTTCGTGCACCAGGTGACGGAGGGCTCGGCCGCCCACGCCGTCGGGATCAGTCCCGGGGCACAGATAGTGGAGGTGAGGAGCAGTGTGTGCCGGTCTGTCTGTGTGTGTGTGTGTGTGTGTGTGTGTGTGTGTGTGTGTGTGTGTGTGTGTGTGTGTGCGTGCATGTGTATGTATGTGTGTGCATGTGCGTGTGCGTCTCTCTGTCTGTCTGTCTGTGTCTTTGTGTGTGCGTGTGTGTGCGCGCATGCATGTGTGCGTGCATGTGTGTTTCTATCAGTCTGTCTGTCTGTCTTTGTATGTGTGTTTGTATGTGTGTGTGTCTGTCTGTGTGTGTCTTTTTGTGTGCGTGTGTGTGTGTGTGTGTGTCTCTGTCTGTCTGTCTGTCTGTGTCTTTGTGTGTGTGTATCTTTGTGTGTCTGTGTGTGTGTGTGTGTGTGTGCGCGTGTGCAAGTGTGTGTGTGTCTGCTTTTCTCAAACCCGGAAGCCATTTTGTAATGTCAGACCTCATCAAACGCAGACTATTTATACAGTACTGCACATGCCACGGGGTAAGAATAACCCCCTAGGAGTAAAACAACAACTTCCCTGTAAATTCCCAACCTCACTGATCGATTTCAGCTACTATTTTCTTGCATTGTTTTACCGTGACTGCGGTGTAATCACGCTGGCCGTTGTTGTGCCCCCCCCCCCCCCTTCCCTCACAGATAAAGTATGAGCAGGACCAGCAGCAGGCGCTGAGGATGGTCCTGGAGGACTCCACCCTGGAGGAGGCGCTCTGGGCCCTGGGGCAGGTCCGCGGCTTCTGCCACCTCTCCCTGCGCCCCAAACAAGATGGTGAAGCCCCCCACTTTTCTACTTTTGGTTCATTCCAGGGGTTTTACGCTCAACGGGTGCAATGCGGTTTTAGAAATTGTTTGATTTTTTTTTTTCAGTACCTCCTGTGTCAACAATAACAGCAAAAATGGTGGAGCATGGCTGCTATTCAGACAGCCAGCCTTGGACGTGTCATTTTTCAGTAATAGCTTTACTAATGAAAACTTTTGGCAGATTGGCATTGAATCAACTTCCCCTTTTGAATCAACTTCCCCTTTCGGAAATGTTTACAGGAGTGTAGTACTACTACGTCTCAAAGCTCGAGCAGTTCTTGGTTTTGACAAGGCTGCGATCGTGATTAATGAGTTGTACCGAGAGGAGGTCACGGGGTCACTTGGAAAAAGAGACCGGCTTTCCACGCTTGAAGAGGCGGCTGTCGTCAGCGTGTGAGATTTCACAGCCTGGCGCTTTTCACCGGCGCGGCGCGGAGATCGGCGCTGGAGATAGCGCTGATAAGTAGGCTACGCACGCCGTTTGCGAACGTGACTTTGGGTAGTACGCTTCGTCGCACTAGTCACGGAGAAGTAGAGATTGTTCGTTCGGCGAAGAGGAACTCGGAGGAATGCCGTTGGAATGTGGGGGGAATGTCGCTGGGACGTCTGCAAGCTGGCGTGTTTCATCATAGAAGGAGGAAGTCTCATGGGCACAGATCAGGCATTTTTGGAAACAAATGTCTTAACCCTTTAGCCCAAAGTCTTCAAGCGCATGCAGGTCTATTTGTACAGGGTACGGGGGCGCAACGCACAATGAAATGCGTACAGCGACGGGTTTGTTGTTGTTTACAAGTTGTTTACAGAAATCATAAATATATTCCTCCTCTCCCCCTCCCAATCTCTCCCAGCCTATGAGAGGCTCCTCCAGCAGCTGGGCAGTGGCGAGGCCTCGTCGGGCGACTCCTTCTACGTGCGCGTCAACATGTCGCTCGCCGGCGGCGGCGGAGGCCCCGGCGGAGCGCTGGGCATCTCTTGCAATGACGTGCTCCACGTGACGGACACGCGGCCGGCGGGCGCCGACGGCTCCTGGAGGGCCAGCCACGTCCACCCCACCCAGCTGCTGGACCTGCAGGCCGGAACCGTGCCCAACTACTACCGGTACGCGCACCGGGGTGTTGCCGGATATAGTAACGAGCAAGTGCATAATTAACGGCTATTAAGTATGTATAAGCAACTAATATGGCTTTTATTAACGTTCTTAAGCAGTTTATAAACTGTTAACTAGTTTCTTTTAAATAGCTTATGATCTATAATATTCTTAGCAATAATAACACAATTTTATTAATATTAATTATATTAATAAATGTGTTATTTACACATTAATGTTAATAACCATCTTATAAGGACCTTATTACCTATTAACTAAGGCTTAATAAGAGTACCTTAATATAAAGTGTACCCGTTTTTCCTTTCAACGTTTTTTTTACCCTCCCCCACCCCCCATACCTCAGAGCACAGCCCCTCCTCATCAGAGCTATCGAGGACATGAGTTTCCAGCTTCCAGGAGCTTCCAGGACGTGCAGAAAGGTGAGTCGCCAGGAAACAGTGCGACGCCCAACTTTCTCCCCCGGCGTCGTTGTGGCGACACTGTCAAGGATCTGAATGCAAGACAGAGGCCTTAATCGGTCACCCTGAATGACCGGTAGATCGTTTCTCCATAGTACTACTCCCGACCACATACACTAACTCCATACTCTGTCGCTCTGTTTTTGTTCTGTCCCCTCCAGTTGGGGCACGTGGCGTCGCGGGAGAAGCGGAAGGCGGTGAGGATCGTCAGCACGGGTCGCCAGGGGAGGAACCCCCTGTGGGTCAGCGTGGAGCAAGGCGGCAGCGACAAAAACGTCGATCCAGGTAGAACCTTCTCAGAAGAAGAACCCGCGCTCCAAACGCCTCTGTGGTATCCAAAACTATAACGACGGTATATTGTTGAACGCCTGGGGGGGAAAAATGTTGAAAGGAAAAATTGTAACACTTTATATTAATGTACTCTTCTTAAGCATTAGTTAATAGGTAATAAGGTCCTTATAAGATGCATATTAACTTTAATATGTGTTAATAAGACATTTATACATGTTAATAATAGCCTTATAAACACGTTTATTGTTAGATTATAAGACATTTATAAGAAACTTGTTAGCAGTTTATAAACTGCGTAAGAACATTTATAAAATCCTTATTGGGAGGTGGGGGGGAACGAGATGAAAGACTAAGAATCTCTTGTTTTTTTTTAAACTACCCCCTCGCGTTTTTCTGGTTTCCTTCCCCGTTGGCGCCCCGTCTGCAGCAAGGTTATAATAGTTTTGCTTTTTTCATTAGTTTTTATTTTTATATCGTTTTAACTTTTTGTTTTCAATTTCAGTTTAGTTTTGATTAGTTTTAAAGCAGGTTTGCTAGTTTAGTTTCGTTTTTATTTTTTGAAAATGCTTAGTTTTAGTTTAGATTTTATTAGTTTCAGTATTAGTTTTAGTTTTTTTTTCTTCTGAGCTAGCCTCGTGAGACCATCCTGATCTCACAAGCTCACGTTGTTTCACTAAATGTGAAACAAACCATCTGGCGCACGTCAGGTTACTTCTGTGCAGGGACACAGCTAAAAAAAATGGAGGATAGATTTCATATCCACCCAAAATACTAGGCTTATGTATGAAATGAAAAAGACTAAAACTAAGGACATTTTCTCAATAATTTTAGTTTATTTTAGTTAGTTTTGTAAACACACAATACAGTTTTAGTTAGTTATCGTTTTTTTGTAAAGTCTATTTTTATTTCAGTTAACTAAAATGTTTTTTCACACCTAGTTTTCGTTTTTTAGTTAGTTTTCGTTAACTATAATAACCTTGGTCTGCAGCAGGCGAGGCGTCAGGCGCCCGGCGAGGCTGCGTGACGCTGACGGCCTACTCCCTGGTCACGCCCCACCACCCCCCCGTGTGCCGGCCCGTGCTGCTGCTGCCCACCGTGCTGGGGCGCGTGCTGGACAAGAAGCTGGCCGAGTGGGAGGGCTTCCAGCTGTGCGAGCCCGGTGAGGAGGACCACGCCCGCGCTCGTCTGGGGGAGGGGGGGGTCGTAGCATTGTTAGCCTGATGTTCGTCTCTCTTTCGGAGTCAGATTATGGGTTGAAGCAGAGTTGTTATTTTTTTGATCGACTTTATTAACCCTTCGTGGGCGGCGCTGACGGCATGCGCTGATTCTCACTCTGTCTTCACTTCTTTTTTTCTTCTTCTTCCACCTTTCTTTCTCCGCCTCCCCTTCATCCCTCTCCTCCCTCTCACCCTCCCTCCCTCTCCTCTCTCTCTCTCTCGCTCTCTCCTCTCTCTCGCTCTCTCTCCTCTCTCTCTCTATCTCTCGCTCTCTCTCTCCTCTCTCTCTCTCTCTCCTCTCTCTCTCTCTCTCTCTCTCTCCTCTCTCTCTCTCTCCTCTCTCTCTCTCTCTCTCTCTCCTCTCTCTCTCGCTCTCTCTCTCCTCTCTCTCTCTCCTCCCTCTCTCTCTCTCTCTCTCTCTCCCCCAGAGGTGCTGAGCAGCGGTGAGCGCGCTGCCAGGCTGCAGGAGGTGTTGGAGGAGTGTGAGCAGGGCGGCCGGGGCAGCTACACCCTGCAGAGCGTGGAGAGGATCATGAAGCAGGTGAGACAGACTCTCTACAGTAGCCTGGAAGCGCCAAAAAACACCCTATCTACAGTTGCCTGGAAACGCCAAAAAACACCCTATCTACAGTTGCCTGGAAGCGCCAAAAAACACCCTATCTACAATTGCCTGGAAACGCCAAAAAACACCCTATCTACAGTTGCCTGGAAGCGCCAAAAAACACCCTATCTACAGTTGCCTGGAAGTGCCAAAAAACACTGTATCTACAGTTGCCTGGAAGCGCCAAAAAACACCCTATCTACAGTCGCCTGGAAGCGCCAAAAAACACTGTATCTACAGTTGCCTGGAAGCGCCAAAAAACACCCTATCTACAGTCGCCTGGAAGCGCCAAAAAACCTCTATCTACAGTTGCCTGGAAGCCCCCAAAAAACCTCTATCTACAGTCGCCTGGAAGCCCCGCAAAAACTTATCTACAGTAGCCTCTATAGAAAAAAAGAAAATCAGTTGCTTTTCAGTGGGCGGGAGTACTCGCCTTTACTCCTTCAGCCAGCGTGGCAAAACGTTTACCAAATCCAGTCGGGAGAGCGGCAAAAACGTCTTTAATTGTTGTTATGGCCTATTTCTGCATATCTGCCTTATGGTTGTGTTTATTCTACTAACATTAACGTTACCGCTCGTTGCCAACGGCCTGTATTTGTTTTTCACGCAACTATGGGAACCAATCAGTGGCTGCCTCCCCACTGATGGGGGGGGGGCAGAACAGCAGTTAGGACGCAGTCCCTGATTGGCCCAGTTAAAATGTTATTTCTGGATGGGAAGAAATCCAGACTGAACCGTAGAGAGCAGATTTGCGCTCACATGATCAGGGTGGCGACGCCAGGCTCTCTCTACAGTACCAGGCCTGGGTCGGTAGAGTAACACAAAAGTACAGTAATTATGCTACGCTTGTTTGACGTGAGACACAAGACAATATTTCCTTGAGGGATTTGATAAAGTACATTAGTAATACTACCTATTGCATAGACATCATCCCCGTCTCTCTCTCTTTCTTTCTCTCTCTGTCTCTCTCTCTCTCTCTCTCTCTCTCTCTCTTACTGTTGGTCCCAGGGAATTCACTGTGTGCTGCCCTTGGGGCTGGACTGCGTGAGGCGTCTGCACAGGGCGGAGATCTTCCCCATCATCATCTTCATCGGCCAGTCCCAACGCAGCGCCCGCAAACTCAGGTACTGGGGGTGCGGAGGGGGGGGGGGGGGAGGGCTGCTTGTTTGTGTTATCGATAAAGATTTGCAGGTTTTGATCCGTCTGCATAAAACACTCTGCTTATTGAGGCAGTCGTGACTCCACAGTCTTCTAATCAGTCGCTTTTCTTTCCCTCCTGGTTCTTCGTCTCTCTCTCTCTCTCTCTCTCTCATACCCTCTGCCTCTCTCTCTCCCTTTCTCTCTCTCTCAACCTTTCCATCTCTCTCTCTCCCTTTCTCTCCCTCTCCATCTCTCTCCCTCTCTCTCTCTCTCCCCCCTCTCTCTCCTTCTCTCTCTCTCCCCTCTCTCCCTCTCTCCCTCTCTCTCCCTCTCTCCTCTCTCTCTCCAGGAGTAAGCTGGCCCGTCATGGATGGTCAGAGGGTCAGCTGCTGGAGTGTTGCCGTAGCGAGGAGCCCCTCCTGGACAAGCTGCCCAGCCTGTACCGCAGCGTGCCGTCCGGCGCCTGGAGCGACAGCGCCGCCCTGCTGGCCATGCTGCGATCGCTCATCTGGGAGGAGCAGAAGAAGATCGTCTGGGTAGAGCCCTACTTGTGCTGAGGCAGCAGAAGACGGGTGGAGAGCAGAGAATGATAGAGCAAGCAGAGAATGAGAGAATAGAGAATGAGAGAGAAGAGAATGAGAGAGAAGAGAATGGTAGAATAGAGAATGTGAGTAGAGAATGAGAGAGAAGAGAATAATAGAATAGAGAATGAGAATAGAGAATGATAGAGTAGAGAATGAGAGAATAGAGAATGATAGAGAAGAGAATGAGAGAATAGAGAATAATAGAGTAGAGAATGGTAGAGTAGAGAATGAGAGAATAGAGAATGATAGAGAAGAGAATGAGAGAATAGAGAATGATAGAGAAGAGAATGATAGAATAGAGAATGAGAGTAGAGAATGATAGAGTAGAGAATGATAGAGAAGAGAATGATAGAGAAGAGAATGATAGAGTAGAGAATGATAGAGAAGAGAATGATAGAGAAGAGAATGATAGAGTAGAGAATGATAGAGAAGAGAATGATAGAGAAGAGAATGATAGAGTAGAGAATGATAGAGAAGAGAATGATAGAGTAGAGAATGATAGAGAAGAGAATGAGAGAATAGAGAATGAGAGTAGAGAATAATAGAGTAGAGAATGATAGAGAAGAGAATGGTAGAATAGATAAGGATAGAGTACAGAATGGTAGAATAGAGAATGATATAATACATAATGATAAGGTAGAGAATGATGGAGTAGAGAATGACAGATTTATACTGTAGAGTAGAGAATGAGAGAATATAGAATGATAGATTAGAGAATGATAGAGTAGAGAATGGTAGAGTAGAGAATGGTAGAGTAGAGAATGAGAGAATAGAGAATGATAGAGTAGAGAATGGTAGAGTAGAGAATGATAGAGTAGAGAATGAGATAATAGAGAATGATAGAGTAGAGAATGATAGAGTAGAGAATGAGAGAATAGAGAATGAAATTAGGGATATGACTTAACATGGGGGCATTTTGATTGTTTTGAAGAACAGAATGGAAGAAGAATGGCTGTACAACCCACATTATGTACTGTAAACATAGCTACCCTAATCTGTGTATGTATCTGTGATACTATGAGTGCCAGTAAGCTCAATGCCTTTTGGTTTGAAGGTGGTTTAACTGTTTGTTTGTTTGTTTTTAAACTATGCCTTATGTTGTTTTAAGTGTTATTCTGCACTCCCCAATGGTATTGTTGTACCTGTTGTGTGCCTATTTTTTATTTCTTAAAAAAATATTATTATTTACTCATATTTGGGGCCTTGGGGTGTCTAAGAAAAACTGTTTTATCGTAAAGATATCACATTGTTCTATACTGTGTATGTTAATGGAATCTACAGTATTATATACATGATATGACTTACGTAAGGTGAACTGTTCTGAAGGATTTCTAGTCAGACTACTGAACTGTAGTTAAGTTGATATATTGCATGGCTTCTGGCCTGGGTCTTTACATTTTAAAGAACGACCTTCTGGTGTACTGTATCTCACGATGACTCGGCAGTTATTCTATATGTACGGTATCGGTGGCCTCCAGTCCCTTGAAGAATGAGGATGTTGCTGTCAAGGATATTCCACTGGCTTGATTTATCTACAGCACAAGCCTCCACAATCCTCCCTCCCTCCCTCCTCCTCTCCTCCACCTCTTCCCTCCTCCTCCCCTCCCTCCTTCTCTCTCTCCTCCTCTCCTCATCCCCTCCCTCCTCTTCTCTCCTCCATCCTCCTCTTCTCTCCTCCATCCTCTCCTCCTCCTCCTCTCTTCCCCTCCCTCCCTCCTCCTCTCCTCCCCTCCCTCCCTCCTCTTCTCCACCCCTCCCTCCTCCTATCCTCCACCCCTCTCTCCTCTCCTCCACCCTTCCCTCCCTCCACCTCTCTTCGCGGTCTCTCCATTCCTCTCATGAATACCTGTCATGCCCTCACCATGTCGAAGCGTCTCCGAAACCTTTTGTTGACATCTGTGTATCGGTTTATGCAATCACTGTTTGTGGGAGTTGCTATCTGACTGTGTCATCAGAGGTCATGCATGTGAACAATAATACCAGCATATAATGATAAACTTTATTTCTCTAGCACCTTTCATACAAAAAAATTCAGCTCAAAGTGCGTTACAGCAAAGAATGTGCATGCAGAGTGCTTCATATAAAAATAGACATAAAATCAACATAAAAACAGTGATAAGAAGGGGAACAATAGGTTTATGAGTGGGATTTTAACTTTTTTATATTTCAAGGTGTCTTCCTTTACTCTTCTACAAAAAATACAGATGTCGCTGTGAGCCACTTTAAGCTGGAAAGACTGATTTACAGAAATGAACTGCTTGTATGTGCGAGCAATTCTTTCAATACTTGTTTTCCTATATTTTATTATATTCATGTTTTATACTTTAATGTATCCCATGCACACAGGTGTTTCATCAACATGAAAATAAAGTCTACCTGTATACGACATAGTTTGATAGTGTTACATATGACGGAATTAAATCTGTAGTTTCTACAAAATATGGCTAGGCTGTCTTGCAGCTTCTTCAGTAATCCGTTGCATTCCAGGAGTTTTCGCTGTGTGAAATGTAGAGGCGCTGATATCAGAACGTCATGACCATCACGGGCCACAAGTGGGCGGCAGAGAGGTGGATATCGGTCTGAGGGAGTGGTTGGTTAAGAGGGGGAAAAAACATGGTCGCAAACAGAGAGAGGGAAGAGAGAGATGAAGAAGATTGGTGGGAAATAAATTAGAGCCTACACTTCTTCTTTTTCACCCCTCTAATGAGAATGCTCCTCTATCCTCCACCCGTGAGCCGTTATCTCTCTTTCAGTCAGTTCGCAGGCGTTGACTTGGTGAACTATCTGCTGGCAGTCTTAAGCAACGCGTGAATCAATGTTCTCCCTTGCTCTCTGGCGGTGATTATTGACTTGGCCTTTTTTTTAAAGACTTCCACTGAATCAATCTCTCTCTCTCTCTCTCTCTCTCTCTCTCTCTCTCTCTCTCTCTCTCTCTCTCTATTCCTCTCTCTTTCTCTCTCTCTGAAAGACATTTTGGCTCCGTCAGGGTCCAAAATCCCTCTGCTAGTTGCCGGGAAACCAGTCCAGTGATTTGTGTGTTGTCAGAGTTCATTAAAGACAGGGACATGCCTGTGTACGGAGAGTATCGCCAAGCCACAGCTAGAGAGAGAGAGAGAGGGGGGGGGGGGGGGGGGGGAGACAGTATTTTCTAAAGAAAACCTCCCCTGTTTCATCCTTCCTCACAGATACAGTATATCTCTCTCACACATACAAACGCACACACACACACTCTCTCTCTCTCTCTCTCTCTCTCTCTCTCTCTCTCTCTCACACACACATACACAGAGTTAGTGTTATTGCAAGTGACTCTCTCTCTCTCTCTCTCTCTCTCTCTCTCTCTCACACACACACACACACACACACACACACTAATGCCGTGTTCGTCCTCCTCACCTCCCTAGCTAGGTAGGCACTCTAGCACTATAGTGCGGTAACACTCTCGGATGTGTTTTTTCTCCTCCGAGGTCTGTGCTGGTTTTCTGAACTGAACTTGGCTTCAGCATCGGGGATTAAAGGAATGAAGAATGTCTTTGGCAGGAAGAACTACACAGGGAGGAGATTTTGATGTTTAATTGCTAGACTTTGGATGTTGGGAACAGCGGGCTTGTCACTTGCAATAACCCAAACGTACGTGTGTGTGTGTGTGTATGTGTGTGAGAGAGAGAGAGAGAAAGAGAGAGAGAGAGTGTGTCACTTGCAATAACCCTGAGTCTGTGTGGGTGTGTGCGAGAGAGAGAAGGAGTGTGTGTGTGTGTGTGTGTGTGTGTCTGTGTCTGTGTCTGTGTGAGTGTGCATGTGAGAGAGAAAGAGAGAATGTGTGTGAGTGTGCGCGCGTGCATGGGCATGTGTGAGTGTGTGTGTGTGTATGTGCACGTGAGCCAGTGTGTACTGAATTGAAGGCTTGCATAATTTCTACCCCCCCCCCCGTACGCATTTCCTCTTGCTTGGCGTTTACGGTCTATCACAGGAAACCATTCCCCTGCTTGCCTGTCCCGTTTTTATATGTCGTGGGGGAAAACCGTGGCAGTAATTAGACACAACAGCTCACTCATAGGTTTAGAGCCATGTGCTGTTTGCTCATTACCCAACCCAAACACGTCAGACAGAGCAGGACGCTGTCATCTCCACACTCACAGGCAGTTTCCCTTGGTACCCGCGCCAGCGCTCCTGCTGAGAGAGCTACACATGAAATGGTTTCCTTCTCTCTCTCTCTCTCTCTCTCTCTCTGTCTGCCTCTCTCTCTCTCTGTCTGTCTGCTTCTCTCTCTCTCTTTCTCTCACACTCTCTCTTTCTCTCCCTCTCTCTCTTTCTCTCTGTCTCTTTCTCTTGCTGTCCTTTTCCCTCTCTCTCTCTCTCTCTCTCTCTCTCTCTCTCTCTCTCCCCTCCCCTCTCTCAGTCTCACTTGTTGGTTTTCTTGCCGTGTTTCTGTCTGTCTCTAATGTTGTCTCTTCCCTCTCCATCACGCCGTGCTTATGTCTGTTCTACTGTGTATCTCTCAGCCTATTGCAGCGCTGTACATCTCTTACATACCCCGTCTCTCCATCTCTCTCTTTCTCCCACCCCCACTCCCTCATCAATTAACATTCAAATAGGTTTTACTGACATGACATATTGATGTAAAAACAACAATGTATGACAGGAACAATAAATCAATAAAACATTTAAGACAAAACAGTATTTTAGAATAATGTGCAATAGCAGAAAAACCTATCTCTGGTACGTTCATTGTTATTGCGACTCAGGAGAAGTGCAGCTCTGTGGAACCCCCCCCCCCCCCCCCTCTCTCTCTCTCTCTCTCTCTCTCTCTCTCTCTCCCCTCTCTCTCTCTCTCTCTTTCTTTCTTTTTCTATTTCTCTCTGTTTCTCGCTCTCTTTCTTTCTCATTATTTTTCTCTTTGTCTCTGTCTTCCTGGCTCTCCTTCTCTCTTTCTTTCTCTCTCTCTCTCTGTTTATCTCTCTATTCCTGTCTCTCTCTCTCTCTCTCTCTCTCTCTCTCTCCCCCCCCCCCCCCCCCCTATCTCTAAGTCTCCCTGAGTGCTGACCGCCTGGTGACCTGGCATGGCAACCTGGCAACGTGACGCAGAGGAGTGGCATCTATCACACACACACACACACACACACACACGTCAAGCTCACCTTGACCTAACAGAGGTTGGTGTTCACCAGCATGGAGTATAAGCCTGCATGTTTAAAAAGCTCTCCATTAGCAAACTGTAAACATGCTGTCATGGTATCTAATGTGAATATCCATTGGATCCATCCATCCGTGTTCAACATAGGGGTGTCGCAATAAACCGGTTTTGCAATAGCCATCAAAAACCCTGAAAGACGCACAGTTAATTTGCATATATATTTAATACGGCAATTTCAGATGTTTTGAAGAGAAAACAATGATTAAATTATTGCTATAGATATCGCGAAAATTTCGTTAGCATTATATTTTTTGTGATATTTTCGTGATATTATTTTGCATGATAATCGTATTGTGAAAATGTGATGTTGTGACAGCCCTAGACCAAAACATGTGATGTTGACTCCATTTGTAGGCGTGTTGGAGAGCTTTGATATTCAGGTTCTGGATACTCATAATGTTCATTTTGCATGTGAACATGACGAATAAACTTGTTTCGTGTCTCT
>NC_140240.1:24014682-24019682 GCF_949987555.1 Borostomias antarcticus
GAGAGCGTGCTCGATCCCTGTCCATCACCTCAGTTATTTTCTATCCCAGGTTATTACATACCCCGGCTCTCTCGGCCCGGTTTAATGAGAAAAAAAAAAATGGGCGTCAGGAAATGATATTTCCAATCAGTCTCCCGCAAAGGACCTCTTTTATTAAAGCGAGAGCTGCTCTCTTTCTCTCCCTCTCCCTCTCTCTCTCTCTATCTCTCACAACCCTTCTCTTTCTCTCTCTCCCTCTCTCTCTTTCTTTCTCTCCTCCTCTCTCTAACAACCCTTCTCTCTCTCTCCCTCTCTCTCCTCCTCTCTCTCTCACAATCCTTCTCTCTCACACACAACCCTTCTTTCTCTCTCTCTGTCTAATTTCTCTCTCTCTCTATTTCTCTCTCTCTCTATTTCCCTCTCTGTCGTTTCTCTGCTTGGCTGATAATGGCCTCTGCCAGACAATGCTAGGTCGGAGTCATCATATTAAAGCCCTCAGCACTGTACTGTTCACACACACACACACACACACACACACACACACACACACACACACACACGCACATGCACGCACATCCCTGTTCACCCTCCAATGTCCCCTCCCTCCCCCGATGCGAGCCACAGTCCTTCATAATCCATAAACGTCTCTGTGAAAATGGACACTCGTGCCCTTTCATGGCGGGCCACCAAAGCGTGTTATTTCTTTGGGGAAATATTGAATTACTCGTAACAGCCGAGGTCTGCATCCAAGCTCATAAAAGGGTCCATGAATTTGTATAACAATAATGTTAGCTACAGTGATCAACTCCCCCCCCCATACACACACACACACACACACACACACACACACTGCATTGGCGCCCAGAAGATGATATCATATACTGTTGAGCAAACTGTGGAATATTAGGCTAGGCTAGCATCACAGGCTAACGCCATGTGCAGTTAACTGTTGTTATGGAGCCGTGCAGTATGATAAACCACCCAATTGTTTTTTTTTCCAATTACATTTTATTAGTATGAGTGAAATAAATACCAGCATTGGCATTTGCAGTGGTACAGTACTGAAAATGTAATTTTACGCTAAAATTGACAAAATTGATTCAGTAAACATGATCAAAAGGCATTATGGGTCTTATCATGACAAAGCGTATCATGTTATCAGGCCTGTTTGGTACTCAGTCTCCAAAACAGGCTATCCATACTCATCTAATCTTTATTCATCCAGGAAGTTTCACTGAGATTAAAAATTATTTTACAAGAGAGACCTGGCCAGGGTAGCAGTGGTATACAGTAGTTACAGACGTCAACAACACATGAAACAATACAAAGACACATCTATTCAGTCTTGAGTGAAACATGGCATCTCAGAAACATGATATACTAAACGGCAGTGGAAACGAGAGCAGGCTGACGACCGTTTGTTCGTTCTCTGCCAGGGTACAGCAGGGCAGATGGAGAATTTGTTTTTACTGCTCAATTTCAGGGACAGGTTATCTCCGCCGTGACCTGCTAACGCCAGCGGAGCGTACAAGTACAGTTAGTCAGCAGTGTGTGTCCCGTCGGAGCTCTGTGTTCTGTGACTGCGTGTGTGTGTGTGTCCCTGTGTGCGACTGTGTATGTGTCCTTGTGTGTGTCCCTGTGTGCGACTGTGTATGTGTCCTTGTGTGTGTCCCTGTGCGTGTCCTTGTGTGTGTCCCTGTGCGTGTCCTTGTGTGTGACTGTGTGTGTCTGTGCGTGTGCCTTTGTGTGTGTTCTCTGTGTATCTCTATGTGTGTCTCTGTGTGTGACAGTGTGTGTTCTGTGTGTGTCTCTGTGTGTGACTGTGTGTGTTGTGTGTGTCTTTGTGTGTGTCTTTGTGTGTGACTGTGTGTGTTCTGTGTGTGTCTCTGTGTGACTATGTGTGTCTCTGTGTGTGACTGTGTGTGTTGTGTGTGTCTTTGTGTGTGACTGTGTGTGTTCTGTGTGTGTTCGGTGTGTTTCTTTGTGTGTGACTGTCTGTGTTCTGTGTGTGTCTCTGTGTGACTGTGTGTGTCTCTGTGTGTGACAATGTGTGTTCTATATGTTGTGTGTGTCTTTGTGTGTGACTGTGTGTGTTCTGTGTGTGTCTCTGTGTGTGACTGTGTGTTCTATGTGTGTCTCTGTGTGTGACTGTGTGTGTCTTTGTGTGACTGTGTGTGTCTGTGTGTGACTGTATTTGTTCTGTGTGTGTCCTCTACAGGGACAGAGTGTCCCTCGTAGGCATACGGGCTCCAGTTGCGAGGTGTTGCATCAGTCCGGAAACAAGTGCTATAGTGTCGTCACAGGCTGTTGTTTTATAAGACACTTCCACTCATGAAATAATATTTGTGTCCTCAGGCAAATGTTTTTTCCCTCAGGCAAACTTATTTTCTTTTTACAGTCTCTCTCTCTCTCTCTTTCTCTCTGCCTCTATCTCCTCCAGCGTGTTCCTAAGTCCCTGTGTCAGGTGTACGAGCAGTAATGGACACTGGCCTACTTTCTGTGACCCTCCAGCTCAGCGGCGGTAGATGCAGTCTGACGTCACAAAGGTCCGCCGGTGTGTTGACGCGTTGGCGCAATACCAGTAAAACCATGGATATCAGCCTCCAAGCACCCGCCGCCACCTCCGCGTATAGCTCAAGGTAAACACACACACATAGACACACACATAGACACACACACACACACACACACACACACACACACACACACACACACAGGAGTCAGTAAATATGCACGAGGACACAGAGCAAACACGCTGTTCCCAGCAATGACACACACACAGAGTATGCACACGCAAAATATGCACATACACACACACACACACGAATGCCTGGGCTCTCTGTTACTATCTGTCAATCTGGCCCAAGTAACAAGAACGCATAAACAACATAAATAGTTCCGGCTTGCATAAATTATCTTAGTACATCATGAATCCACGTAATTGACCTGCTGTCATTGTGTTGGCGTTGTTGCGTGACTGCCGACTGATCTCTGGTGGCGTCAGTGAGACGCGCGCTCAGCTTACGAAAGGGTCCCGCGCCCGGTGCCGCCGAAAGGGGTGGGCCTCGGTCACGGTCACAATCTCGCCTCCCGTACGTCCCCCTGGGCTGCGTGAAGTGTCCGCTTACAATGTCCGTCCGGACGACGTGCTTCCCGTGTATTGCATACGCATACAGACACCGGGGAGATTGTTATAAAGTTGGCGGCACAGCCGGGATGCTTTCTCTCACGGTGTGCCCCCAGGAACGTCTGTCCTTCACCCAGGTGACCCCCCCCCCCCCCCTTCGACCCCTCAACCCATTTCTGAAGCTATTCTTCAAGTTTCATTGAGGCATTAGGGCTGCTTAGAAGGCCATAAAAGACAATGGCTGTGAGACAATAGCCTCCCCGAATCCCCCATAGCAGAAGCAGCCATTTTAATCGGTATTGACGTCAGGGTTTAGCCGCGCGTTCTCGCCGTGCTTAAAAGCCCGTGTTCTGCTGATTACCTAATTAAAACCATGAGCCGGGGGTATCGATTGAGGTCCGCGCGAGAGAGAGAAGGAGCGAGCGAGAGAGAGATAGAGAGAGAGAGAGAAGGAGAGAGGAAGGGAGGGAGAGTGAGAGAGAGGGAGGGAGAGAGAGAAAGAGAGAGAGGAGGGGGAGGGTCATCTGTCACTTACAGTACCCACACACACACGCACACACACGCACACACACACACAAACACACACACACACACACACACACACACACACACACACACACACACACACACACACACACAAGACAGGCCTGAAAACATTAACAAGGCCTTTCACTCCAAACAAGCTCCAATTGGTTTTCACTGCATTGACGCTCTCAAGTGTTTGAGCCAAATCTGTTTGTTACGACCAACCTATAGGGTCAACTTTATTTACATTTTACATTTTGGCAGACACTTGTGTGTGTGTGTGTGTGTGTGTGTGTGTGTGTGTGTGTGTGTGTGTGTGTGTGTGTGTGTGTGTGTGTGTATGTGTGTGTGTCGTAGTGTGTCTGCGTAGACGTGTGTGTCTGCGTGTGTCACCCATCTAACCCTGGCTTCGATCCCTCCCCAGGATAGCCTCCCGGTAATGGTGTGTATTTATAGCTGGGCCCACCAGGAACCAGAGCCCTTGACAGCCCCTGATTACAGCCTTGTCAGGTGGCCAGCCGGCAATAGAGGTGTCAGTCCTGCCCTCTTATAGAATCAGGGCTCCTTCCTCTCTCCGGCACCGATTTCCACTAATAGTATGATATCACTGAGCGGCAGTTGGCTAGTTGTGTTACTTTGTTACAGACAGATGTGTAAAAAAGAAAAGAAAAAAGGCTTTTGGTCAATTGGTTAGAAAGACCTTTTTTGTCCCCATAATAATACCATGTGTTTCTTGACCTGCCCCTTTAAGGAGGAGGTAAGGTTCCTTTCTTCCTAATCCTTTCACATAAATGGATACATACTGTATAGAAACATCTATATTATTTACTGTATCTATATATTTAAAATGATTATATGTAATTCATTTCATACAGTAATGGTCAAAAAGTAGAAAAATAGTTTGCACTCTTTTCAGTTAGTCCCCAAAATATTTTTGTCTGGTGCGTGAGCCAAAATGCATATATGATAAAAATGGAAGGCGCTCACACACTGACATGAAACAAAGGGAATGTCCACACTGAGATTATGGATGCAAAAATATGTTCTCAATCTTTTCAAATCATGGTGCTATACAAATAAGTGTAGAGTGTGTGTATGTGTGTGTGTGTGTGCGTGCGTGCGTGCGTGCGTGCGTGCGTGCGTGCGTGCGTGTGTGTGTGTATGTGTGTGTGTGCACTAGTGTTACAAAAGCAAAACCTTGGCCAAGGCAACGGGACAGTGCATACCTCAAGAGCATGCTTACGCAAGAGTGGCCATTCACACACATACACGCACATGTACACACACACACACACACACACACACACCGTGATCACCGGGCTGTGGCGTTTCTATAATCGCACTGTTTCATAAGAAGACTTATCTAACC
>NC_140240.1:24027182-24029682 GCF_949987555.1 Borostomias antarcticus
CTGTATCAGACGTTTTGGTAGTCGTGTAGCCTATGTGTATGATTTAAGTTTAAGAATGGTTGAACGGTAATAAAAACTGTTTTCAGACATGCTTCAATAGCCTAACACAGGCATGGACAGGCTTAGGGGTTTATCGAAGGAAGCAGGCTACAATTATCCACAATACATATGGTCATCTGACAAAGACGGGAAATTCAGTCTTGTTCTGCTACCTATTCTGATAAGATGTCCCTGTTATTTCATTAAATCGAATAAAGCACATATTCTTCTCTTACATAATCTTGAACGTCAATGCCACTAGGCTGTATTCAGTTCGACAGTCTATTCATGGCATTGCTGAAATGAAACAATGCCCGGTGTGAAATGTATGTTCCTGTATTATTGCGCACGATGCAGTGAGCGCGAGCGGATGGTGGGAGAAGCACAGAGAAGCGGATGGATGCCAGCACCTTCTTTGTCCCTTCATTGTTTTTTTGTTGGTTTTTTTTGGTGCAGAGACGACTGTGTGCCATCTCTTATTTGAGGTCTATCTTTTTGGGAAATGCTGGAAAAATAACACCCTCCATTTCCGAAATTGTCTTTAGGATAAATGATGTGCAAATGGGAGCAAACCGTTTTTCTGCACCGTTACCAGTCAGGGACATTCAGGGACATTTAGTAGGCTAAATGAATAAATTATATACGACCAAATAAGGCAATATGTGTCACGTGTTTGTGTCGCTTCAATGACTTATTCATACATTTCTGTGCCCACGCAATTATTCATTTCCATGCTGCCACACGTGATCATTAAAACATCGAAGCAATTCCCGAGGCTTTCCATTAGCCTACATATTTATTTCTTTAGGCGTGTGTATGTGTTTATGGAGCCCCAAACTACATGTTCGTTAATGCATAATTCCAGCTCCACAAAATGACTCAGAGCCACGTTTTATTGGTCAGTCGGAGTGACAAACGTGACCGTGGCGCGTGTTTCATCATCATCACACCTGCCGCGAGCAGTAGACTGGCACGCGACTTTGCCTTGTCACGTGCAGTCAACCTGACTTGGAGACCTGCCAACCCCGACTCGCTCGACGTGATCTGTCTCTGTAAGCGCCTGACTGCTGTATGAGGCAGCACCTGGTCGATTCTTAAATTACATAAACCATTTGTTTTGGACATGGCTGTTTTTTTTTTTAAATATATTTTGGAATTCTAACTTAGAAATAAGTTGATAGGCCTGTTTGAAATCCACAAAAATACCACAGGCCTGTTCTCCTTTTAATATTTTGCCAACAATTTTGTTCTGAGGCCTTCAGTTTCAACATGAAATTTGTGAGCTGTATTACATTCATCCGTTACCTTGCCAACAACCTCAACTTGATCTTCAACTTTAATTCCAGCACAGCTGTTAACAATTTCCTCACACATCACTAATTGCCCAAGCAGGGGTTGGTGAGACTGCAGACATGCACTGGGCTAGATACACATCGAAATAGTAGCCTAGGTGAAGCCTAAATGATCCTGTGAGAGTCGCCTGGCCCCTCAAAATGATTTTTTTCCTCCCCTCTTATGGTCAGATTACTTGTGCCATTTTGCTTCACAGAGTTGCTCAAGAAATAAGCCTACACATCTTTGATATGAAAACGTCCTTTATTTGTGCATGGAGGGCCTCATAACTTTCCCTAGGCTATCAAAGAGTGATTTTAAACCCGAGGATGGGGGAGGGATCTTGGGTAAGCGCGTGGCTCCCCACGCCATGGAAGGAGAACGTGACGAGGCGTCTGCTCAAACCGGCGAACAAGCGAAGCTGTGCTTGTGTCTTCGGTGGGAGAGACCCAAAGACATGCAGGTGCACGAAGCCGAATGGGTGATCTATCGGTGGTAACGTTTCTAACGCTGAAAAAACAAAAACAACAATAGGCTATTTAAAAGCCCCAACTGCCACACCTTGGTGCTTCATTCTAAGTGCTCTAGTCATTGCAGTAGTATCTTTAACCTTAAATCTTCAGGTGTTGAAATCACCATGACAACATCTGTGTTTGTTCTGAGGTCCTGATCTACCACAATGGCAGCGTTATGTAACAGCATGACTTGATTTACCGCCCTGAGGGCTGGGGTTTGGGTAGCTTAGCTTATGCTTGACATTTCCGCCGTTATGTAAAAAATAAAAAAAACATTCATTTAATTACTGATAGCCTGCTTGTAGCATTTTATACAGCTGCCTTGTGGGATGCAACAACTTTGATTGTGGATTTGTTAGTTTTAAGGGCATACTGCCATACAAACTTTTAGTTTTTTTTTGCGGGGGAGCATAACAAAACAGCTGGGGGAGTCTGGTCCATGTTGTCCACACACACACACACACACACACACACACACACACACACACACACACACACACACACACACACACACACACACACACCAGCCAGACCTCCTGGCATGCCCCAGACAGTGCCAGGCACAATTGGGGTGTGTCCTGTGTGAAGCCATGTCTACAGGCCCAGAGCCAGAC
>NC_140240.1:24034682-24037182 GCF_949987555.1 Borostomias antarcticus
GGGGGTATTTGGCAGCGGAAGTCCACTGCTTGGATAATGCATTGTGGGATGAGGAGCTTACAAACTAGCCAGGCTACAGGCCATGATTGGTCCACTCCAAATCCCTTTCCTGTGCCGGGGGGGGGGGGGGGGGGGGTCAGGGATAGGTGCTGAAAGGGATTTTCACCATTAAAGGAGTGTTCTGCGCTTTTGAACTTGAACCCCTCATGATGAGAACATTTGTTTTAATGACTTCTTCTCACACATTGTTTTTTTTTTTTTACACCGGAGATCCATAAATTCAGCAGGCTACCGTTCTTCGTGGAAAGAAAAAATAAAACAATCGAGATGAAAATCTGGCTACATGATCATTTCTAGGTCATCATAATGGGATGTCCAGCGGACTGTTTTCTAGAGCTGATCACCTGCAAGCAAACCAATGGAAAGGTTCAGGCGCCGCGGTCTGTGTTTAAAAGGTCACAATGACTTATTGATGAGGCGGCTGTTACCACGCTATGTTGTGGAGGTGGAATTGATCTCTTTTTTAATTGATCAATTGAGGTAAAACGCTAACAGGTATCAGCGTCTCGCTGTCTCCAGGACAGTTGCATTGGCTGTGCAGTAGGAAGACCTTTTGATCGCATGCCTGAGTCTGTGTGTGTGTGTGCGTGCTTGTTTGTGTATGTGTGGTTACCGTGGTGCTTCGCAACCTTTGACCTTTCCGTGTCCTGATAGCGTCCCCGGGGAGGGAGAGGTGACAGGAGGAGGGGGCGGTGGTGTGTGTGTGTGCATGTGTGTGTGCGCGTGCGCGCATGCGTGTGTGTGAGAGCCGTTGCTCTTCCACAGGAGCAGGGGTAGGTGTCACCAGTCCAGCAACTGTGAGGGGAGAGAGGTTCTTTTTATTCACCCTGACGGTAAAGGACCTCCATTTTTGTTTGTCGGTTCCTCGTCAGATAGGAGATAGCCTTCCGTCTGACCGGAGACTCCTCGCTCAGTGCCGATCACACCATCATCGCTGCTCACTTTGTGGCGGCATAGCGCACCCTAGCTTACGATAGCGGATCGTAGAAGCCTTATCACAAGAACAATGCAACTTGACAGACACACACACACACACACACACACACTTCACCCCCCACCCCCCCCACCCCACCAGCTGAAAGCAGCCTAATGTTGATGGCAGATTTAATTGTCTGGGGCAAAGGGCAGTGTAAACCGCTCGCCTCGCAGACAATAAGCGCCGGTGTTACCAGGCAGCACAATGGCCACAATGGAGGGACGAGAAGGGATGGAGAGAGAGAGAGAGGGAGAGGGAGATAGAGAGAGAGGGAGAGGGAGAGGGAGGGAGAGAGAGAGAGGGAGAGGGAGGGAGAGAGAGAGAGAGAGAGAGTGAGTGGGGAGGGGAGGGGAGGGGGGGGGGGCTCTGATGCTTCCGCCTCGCAAATCACCCCCCCTCCCTCCCCACTCATCCATCACCATCACCCCTCGCTCTCCTCGCCCTCCGTCTTACAGCTCTCCGCCCGCCCAATTTACTCCCCTCTCATTTTTCTCTCCTCCGCAACGCCGTGCGCTTTTGTCCTCCGTCCCCCCCCCTCTCTCTTTCTCTCTCTCTCTCTCTTTTTCCGATCTGAAATTCTACCAGTCTGTTGTCCGAGAGGGCTATGAATGACGTATGTGTGTGTGTGTGTGTGTGTGTGTGTGTGTGTGTGTGTGTGTGTGTGTGTGTGTGTGTGTGTGTGTGCGTGGAACAGGATCTATGTGTGTGGTTTTGTGTGTCTGTGTGTCCTTATGTTGGATATATGGATGTGTGGTTGGGTGTATGTTCAGGTAATTAGGACTGAAAGCTGCAACAAACAAATACTACACCCAGGCTTTGCCATCTGTCTCCTCCCAAACCTGATACCTGCCCACCTCTACACACACACACACACACATACATGCACACACACACACACACTCTCTTTATCTCTCTCTCTCTCTCTCTCTCACACACACACACACACACACACACACACACACACACACACACACACAAACACACACTCTCTTTCTCTATCTCTCTTTCACACACACACACACACACACACACACACACACACACACACACACTCTCTCTCTCTCTCTTTCTCTATTTCTCTTTCACACACACACACACACACACACACACACACACACACACACACACACACACCAAAGAGAGACAATTTCCACATGGCAGTGGTGATGGTGGAACTATTAGGCCCATTTCCTACAGCCCTGTAAGCCAGAGCTCACAGATGCTTTATTTAAGAGCATTACTGATGACTGTGGGGGTACAGCCTTCTGCCCCCTAGACTATCATGTTGCCTCTCCCTCTGACACACACACACACACATTCAGTTCCCCAGGCTCCCTTTGCCACTCATTAACCCTGTCACGTTTACGGTATGAATTAAGCGATTCCACCGATGCATCCCCACGCACAGAGAGAGAGAGAGAGAGGGAGAGGGAGAGAGAGGAGACGAAGAGGGATCTAGACAGA
>NC_140240.1:24045310-24120310 GCF_949987555.1 Borostomias antarcticus
AGAGAGAGAGAGAGAGAGAGAGAGAGAGAGAGAGGGGGAGAGAGACCAGCCGTTTGGTGACAATGACACTGGGAGAGCCATTTCAGAGCAATGAACTAGAAAACGCAGCCATCACTGCCACCATTCATCCTCCTCAGCCCGACTCTCCCTCTGGTCTGAACCACTGCTCCAACGGTCACCTCTCAGAAAAAGATGTCTATATGAAATATACCAGATCCATATTTTCCCTGAAATGGCTTTCTAATACGAAATCAATATGAAAGGAATGGCTCCCAATGCACAGCACTCAAATGAATATCGGATCAGAGGAGTTTGTTCGATGGAATAAATAAATAAATTGTAGGCTATCTACTCATCATTATTCTAGATCCGGGCATGTAGGCTATATTTTTGATCCGGGCATGTATATGTTTGTCTTCGGTTGGGTGGGTAGGAGGTGGAAAATGTTGGAAACCTTTGGTTTACTTTTGTTAATTATTTATTCAAGTTCCAGTTTATAAAAATGTAAAAAGGAATCAGTTTCTACACTGATATGAATATCTGCTGTATGTAAAGAATTTAATCAAATTCAATAGTGTTGGGATCAGAAATTGATTTAATGAGAAATTATTTAAATCTACATCACTGCTAACTCGCTCTGCAAATTTAGCTATTTATAATTTTACTCAAACACTAACGGTATCTAAAACATTCTATCCAAAACATTCAAGTGTTTCACATCACATATCATTTTCCAAGAGAGGGGTACCTTGGCAAATTGACCAGATTGAATATTCAACGTTCAAATATGCATCTCCAGCCTCCCCCATATTTTGCCTAAGAAGTCATATCGCTTCATTTTCCAATCAGCTTCAGGTCATCCATCTTGGGTGAGATTTCCCGGGGAAAGTGGAGCTGGCGTTGTTAAGCTGGTAGCTAATCACGGCATCGGGTAATTATCCCCCTCAGTCGTTTCCACCCCTAGCTCGTCAGTCGCTCACCACAGCCTGGCTCATGTGATGGCACAGCCCTAATCACCCCTCGCAGAGCCCTGTCAGGATGGCTCCAGGCTGTCCTTAACATTTACACCGCAAGCACACTCACACACACACACATACACGTATCATTTACGCAAATAAACTTGCATGACATATGAGCACACCAGACACCCACATTAGACATCTAGAAGAAGAAGATATCTTTATTCGTCATACCAACCCCCCCCCCCCCCCGCCCCACAGACACACACACACATACACACACACACGGACCCCCGACCGCTCTGTCACTTTAGATGGATTCACTCGCAGATGTCTGGAGGGGTTGTGGTGGGATCTCCAGTAGGGGACGACGGCCTCCTCTCTCTCTCTTTCTCTCTCTCTCTCTGTCTCTCACTTTCTCTCTCTCACTCTCTCTCTCTCTCTCACTTTCTCTCTCTCACTTTCTCTCTCTCTCTTTCTCTCTTTCTCTCTCTCTCTCTCTCTCTCACTCTCTCTCTCTCTCTCTCTCTCTCTCTCACTCTCTCTCTGTGGGATGAAGTATCGCTGTGCTCCGGTTGTGCTGACTCGGCTCCCGACTGTTAAACTACCGCCCACACACATACACACATGCACACACACACACGCACACACACACACACACACACACACAGGAGCTGTGGGGCGGAGGTGTTTCTCGTCTGCTCAATCCCACGCCGCTGACAGAGTCCCAGCCACGAGGTGAGCAGCTGGCGAGGGAAGAGACCCACGCTCCTCGGCGTGCTCTGAAGCTGGACTCTGAACGTATGCCGTTTCACGGCGAGGCGTTGGACGCCGTCTGAGGGTCGTCTGGTCATTGAAGCTTTTAGTTGCTCTCTATCAAGTAGGCCTCGTTCATCCTCTCTCTCTCTCTCTCTCTCTCGCTCACACACACAGGCACACACATACACACGCTCTACATTACTTTTCAGTCATTTAGCAGATGCTTTTATCTAAAGCGACTTACAATAAGTGCATTCAGTGTAGGTAGTCAAGTGGACTACTATACTCGCCAGATTGCATGAGTGCATTTTTTCTAAACAAGCGTCTAAGCACTTAACCTAAAGCTAAAGTAAAAGTGTGAAAACAGCTAAGTACACAAATGCAATAAGTGCTAGGATTCAGGAATATAAACTCTCACATCCCCTATTTCTGCTCTATCTTTCTCTCTGTTCTCTTCACCGGTCCTGTTCTGACCGTTAGCCCGGTCCGTCTGCTCTACGTCCACCCCCCCCTTCCCCCCCGGGCCTCCCAGTCAACCTCTCTCTCACTGGGCCTCCTCCAGGCCCCTGCCGCCCTCACACGTCATCCGCGGAGCACCCTGCCCGGAGCGTGATTAGCCTGGTTAGCGCCGGCGGCGTCGGAGGCGCCATGGCGGACAAAGACCCGGGCGAGCCGTGCCATTGGTTGGGTGGCGGGGAGGGACCACCACCTCCGCCACGACCACCACCATCGTGCCTACCAGCTCCAAGAGGAACTACATTCCCCAGAAGTCAATTGGTGGATCATAATGACCGGGGAAACCAACAAGCGTTTTTTTTTTATTAGCCTTGTTTGTTTGATAACCTAAAAACAAACTGTCACTCGGGGATGGGTTTTTTCCCCCCCCGTTCTTGATGTTGCTGGTGATGGCGGGGAGTTCGGAATCAATGGAGACATCTGGCGTCATTCAAATGCCACGAAGAGCACTGGGTGTCACAAAGCGAACGGCGTGGGCTGGTCAATATTCAAGATTGATTAACTCCACTAGTCTTTTGTGGCAGCGAGTCATGGAGGGGAAGAGAGAGAGAGAGAGAGAGAGAGAGAGAGAGAGAGAGAGAGAGAGGGAGGGAGGTAGAGACAGAGAAAGAGAAAGAGGGAGAGAGGAGGGGGGGAGGGAGAGAGAGAGACTGTCAGAAGTGGAGGAAGAGGAGTCGGATTAAAAAACGCTACCGTGAAACGTTCCGCCGTGACTCACTGCACTCCGTAGTCATTCGTGAGTGTTACCTGCCTTTGACGTCTGACGGGCGCCCACGTCCGACCAATCACAAAGCTTCTTTCCAGAGAGAACATTGAGTCATCGTGACGGCAGAGGAAAGGGTCTCTCTCTCTCTCGCTCTCTCCTGATACGCGCACAGACATCGGGAGCTGGTGTCGTGCCTGCTGGGAAGACTGCTGACGTTATTCAAAAACAAGCGTGCCTCCTGTGAGAAAGGCCACCACGAGTCATGCGTGTTTAGTGGCTTTAAGGGCTCTTTCATCTTCTTGAGTATTCATATTTTCTAGTACTCTTGACCAGCTTGTCAGCCGTGATGCTTTGCTAATGCCAGGCACACTTTCATCAAGCTCTTGGTTGGTTATGCTTATTTGCATGCCTTACATTCACTTATACAGGTCCATAATCACCCCTCTGACATACCCACACAAGAAATGTTAAGGATTCACTTGTAAAATCTCATACATGCGACTCTAAATGTCTTGAAAAACCTGAATGTCTGCATTGGATTTTTTGGTTCTCCCTGTCCAACCCTGAAACCTTAACTTCGCATCTCTGGAATAGCAATCCTCCTTATCACCTTTCTGCAGGGCCAGGGTAAATTTCTATTTGAAAAACATTTCAAATACTCAGCAGTGCTAGACAATCTTGCCCGGCATAGCCAAAGGACTAGCAATGCCCGGCATAGCCAAAGGACTAGCAATCTTGCCTGGCATAGCCAATGGGCTATAGCGGCCGAAAATCCACCCACCACCCTGATAACGCTCTGGTTAGACTCAAGAAGAAAAAAAAAACTCAAAAGTATCTGAAAGGCTTTCAAATACCTTTTGGCTGTAGTCTGCCTGTCTGCATTGTTGCATTCTATTAAAAGCTATCAGACATAGTTATCACATACTAGGACATGTTCCTCATTCTCGGGTCACAAGCTCAGAGTTTCTTCCCCCGAGGGGAAACTCTTCACTTCTTTTACTCCCATTACATTATTTATTTTTTCATTCATCACCTGATCTTTATTTATATAACTTCATCATTACGTTCTTTTCCCCGGCTCTGACGCAGGCAAAGTGCTGTTATTTCCCTCTGTGAAAATGTCACCTTGCTCGGATATCTTTTGCTTATTGTAATACATAAAGGCTCAGTCTCGTCAGCAGGCTGCGGTCTTGGTGTCGCTGGTTCCTGTAGCTCTGTCTGCTACCCTGTCCGCCATCCCCTTCAACACAGACTCACACACACCACGAAAATGTCCTTCTTCAAAATCCTTGACTCTAAATGCAGTCTCCTCCTTTTCTGTAGGCTACCCCCCCCCCCCCCACACACACACACACACACCCCAAGAGTCTTGTGGTGTGTCATAATTGGCATCACTGACCAATCATGTCTCCCCTCTCCCATCGTTAAGCATAATTCACCTTTCCTCACCCTCTGGTGAGATAATGGACTAACTATTCATATTCAACAAGCCTTCCCTGAGCTACTTGACCTCAGTCTATCTTCACCACAATCCTGTAGACATGTTTTCCCATAAGCAAGGCGTGTATTCAGAATATCTACCATATTGTTCACATTGTACAGGTTCTTGGCTACATCATGTTGACCTGTTAGTGGTTTTTGTATTTTTTTAATAGCAAAACAATTCTTAGTTTCCAAAAACACAGAATGGCCTAAAGGTTCATGAAAGTGATGTGATATGAAGACATTTTGTTGCTGTAAAGGAGAACATGTCCCCAGTTTACAGTAACTTGTCTGGTTTTATAAAGGTGAGGTGGATGTAGCCTACGAATTGAGTGAACGTGATGTCTTTATAGTTCTATTTCGTTTAGGTGTTGTTCTCCAACAAGTGGAACCTTTTGAACCTTCAATACAATATGGCATAGAACACGTTGTCCCTGTGCATGGCAGAACCCTCTGTAAAAAGGTTCCATACACCAAATTATCAGCTTCCAAACTGCACCTATCAGAGGGTTCTTAGACAAAGTTATATTTAACTGACCTGAAAAGGCTTCTACCTCTTCCTGATAAAATTGTGTACAATCATTGTGTAACTTAATGTCTTTGTTCAGTTTCATCATTTTGCTCTTACCCGCAGATGTCTTGGTCCCTTGTGGGCATGTTTTCATGACGCCTTCTGCAGCTGAGCTTGACGCAAGAGAGGATTACTTGAAAAGGGAACAAATGGGCTATCAAGTTCAAGTCTTCTCAAATTATTTAAACAACCACCTGAATGTTCGTCACAATACCCATGGCAACAGTGCCTATGAATTGAATATCATAGCCTACACGTATCCTAAACATAGTAGCCTATTTTATATACAATGATAAATGTAGGTTATTAACAATTATTCACTGGAACCGGATACAACAGCAATTTAACTCTTTTGGCTCATTCGGAACGCCTGTATCTTTCTATTATATAACAGAAAAAGACAATGATAGAGTCGCATATGTAAGGCAAGGAGGAGCTTTAGTCTAGATTAGACCTGCGTGGTCATCAGGGTCGGTCAAAGTTCTGGATTATGATGACGACTCATATTCATAGCTTGCTTAGACACTTCATATCAAAGAATCGGAGTGGCTTTTCAAATCGACAAAATGTCTTTACTCATTTGCAAAACGGAATGCATTTAATTCATATAGGCTACTGAATAATGCCACTGTTGAATGTAATTCAGTCAACTTTCAAGCGACTCAGGCGCTCTCCAAATGACCAGCACTGCACGGACGGCTGGACGGAGATGGAATTTTACGCTCGGTAACATATTAATACGCGCACGTGTATCACATTCCCTCGAACCTTTGGACACGTGCTGTGCGCAAGTTGAAGACACGCAAGTCAAAACTGCCGGGTGAATGCCTGGTGCCCGTTATCTCCTTGAGACAACAACATCAACGAGTATATGCAGCACACGTTAAGCACACATAGCCTATAGAGGACAAGACAGCTCATGAATATTTTGCTCAACTATAGCCCTAAACCATTTTGTCCATAAAGCATCTGGGTCAGGTGCCTTTGGAAATCTGTCTATAGCGTTGTGGCAAAATTTCGTTAAGACCATCACGCAGATGCTATGAACCCGAATGAGTAGGGCAGTTTTGGGCTTGTAGGCCTTTCAATTAGTAATATCGGCCATGTCTCTTCATTTGGAACGATTTATAACGAGTGCTTTATTCCTACATTACAGCGTCTAAGCCGACTCCCCGTTCTCTATCTAAAGCAGGAAAATGGCAGCACGGTTTGTTGCTCCGCGGTCTGTCCCCTCTAACCATACTGAAAAACAATTAATGTTTGGATAACCAGCCTGCATATGGAAGTGATTCTGAACGCAAATACACGAGTGTGAATCGGGTATAGTCGTTAAACGGGTTCATTTGATATTTCACTGCCGTTTTGTCCCTCATTGCCTTATAAGGAAAGGCAGTCGTGCCCGTCTGTAATAGGCTGGGGACTGCCGCCCGCTTGAAGCGTGCTGCTTTAACCCCTCCGCTGCTGAATTTTATTAGGAAAACGTCTCGAACGTCGCACGGTGGTTCGTCTTTTTAACCAAGCCATAAAACGAATATGTGAACACAATTAGGGTCATTTTGAAACGCGTTAACTTTGAGTCAATTCTGCAATTTCTGAATATAGGCTAATGTAGGCTACACAGCCAAAAAACAGCCTGTGTGTGTGTGTGTCTGTGTGTGTGTGTGTATTTGTGTGTGTCAGCGCGCGTGCGCGCGTGTAGCCCACGCAAATGTGCGTGCGTGCAAGTGTGCTCGGAATTGTCAACATATCCAACCTTTTTCCACATTCTCCAAACCGGGCAACTGACATAAGACATGTGACACCGGCGGGTTTGGCTGTCGTGCTTTAAGGTACATATGGTAAGACATCTATCCGGGTTTAGCTAGCCTATATTTGCCTGAGGTACTGTATGTCTCTCGCCAAGTCATAAGGTGGACGGCTGGTGACGGGCATAATTCGGATGGCAGGAAGTAAAAAGCCCTGTAAGAAAGGCCGGCGTTTTGTTTTTTTTAAGCAACCGAGGATGTGACCTACATATCAGTCACACTATCTCGGCATACCAGGGGCGATTGATGCGCTGTATAAAAATAAAGTTAGATAAGAATAAAGCTAGGATAGATAGCCTAAAGGCCTGGCCCCTGTGCGGCTACACTTAGGCCACCATTAAATAGGCTGTGGCTTGCAGAGAATGTAGCCTAAGGTCTGTTTATGGAAATTAGTAAATTAACACCATGCCACTTATACCATTTGGTGAATGGATGATGAGTGAGTTTTAATATGGATGGCACTCCCATCTCTTGTTCAGGTTTTCCCTATTGCAACCTCTTCAATGACATCTTAATTAATTATTCGCCATGAGTGGATGACGATCATTAGGTCAAATCGGAGTGACGCATGTTCTGTTTGTGAGCTTGTGTCCCACAGGTTGATGTTTGTCTTAATCAGGGGGAGTCTTAAGTTCCAGTCAGAGAGATTGGCAGGAGAAAAATAATACATGTTGTGACCAAGGCTTGTTGGAAGGATGTGAGCAATGACTGGCTTTCAGTTTAAATCCAGTCTGGTTTAGTTAGTAGCCTATATTGGCAGGATCCCTTCCTCGTTGGCCAGATCCCGCCTGTGAGGATTTTGCAACCCTATACTCGATACATTTAACGACGATAATGACGCTGGTGTTATTTGCTTGATCGATTGCTTGTCATCCATGGCACCCGGAGTAACACTTCACTCCGATCACTCTATTAGATGGCTTTTCATTATCATCAAATATGTCTATACTCATAGTCGTGAAGGATTGCAAAATGGTGAGATTGTGACTCGCTAAACCTATTTAAATGAAGCACTAGTCTACAGCTGTTATGAATTCTCTGCCTATTAATATGCAAGTCAAACGCGTGGCTTGCACGCACTCCATCAAATTAGCCAAATACAAAACAAAAACCGATATAGCTCTAATGGTAGCCAACGCGTATAGTTTACTAAGATCTACCCCTACAGGCTACCTACTTCAAAGCCACCAATAGGCTACACCTCATCATTGTGGAAGTGTGGCCAGCTATAATACCGTCGTCCATACATTAGCTACAGACGGACATCCTTGGACAGAGGTACGAAAACTGTCCCAGCCACCAAACCGCCTCCCTGCCTTGACGTCACGTCGATGTTCATTTGCATGAACTGTTCTGTTCTCTGCAGCCCCTCGCTTCTCGTGTGCAAACCGGAGCTACCGCGCCGCCACTGCCAACGAATACCGAGTGGACTGCGAAAGGACAGGGAGGGAAGGACAGACAGAGGAGCGGAGGGAACTCTCGCGTTTGACATTTTTTCGGGTTGGAAAAACAACATCAAGAACGACAACAACAAAACGGGAAGGACGACAGTGGCTTACAGCCTGTGGATAAATAGGCTAACCCGTTTTTCCCCTTATAACGCCGAACATGGAGCTACCCGCCGCAGGAGAGCACGTCTTTGCGGTGGAAAGCATCGAAAAGAAACGGATCAGAAAGGTTTGGAGAGCACTTGAAATTGTTGTTGTCCAACGTCGACATTGGCAGTGGGTCTTATCCCTGTTGCTACGCGATGCGTTTGCGCGCTGGGTAGATTTGAAACGAGTTGTTTTTTTATGGGCTGTGTGTGTGCTTTCACGTCGTCAATCAACACATTTTTCTCTCGTTCCACAGGGGAGGATCGAATACCTGGTCAAGTGGCGAGGCTGGTCTCCGAAGTAAGTTTGAATGTCGATATTTCAAGCGTTTTGTCGAGAACGCGTGTGCGTGCGTGCGGGAGCGAGAGATGGGTGGATGGAGAGAGAGAGAGAGAGAGATGAAGAGAGAGAGTGTGCATGTGATTAGTAGCCTATGAAAGAGTGCGTATCTGTGCGTGCGTGCGTCGAAGGAGTGAGTGAGTGAGTGCGCGCGTGCGTGCGTGAGTTTGCGCGCTAGGTGAGAATGTTTGTTTCGACGTGGTTTAAAATGCCATAACTAAAGTGTGACATTTATAAATGTTATATTTAGCGTGGACATTATGCAGATTGCTTAATCAGAATTACCACCCATATTTCTCATCAGGCTTGTGTGAAAGCTCGTATTTACCTAATCATGCATGAGTCATTGGTGGATGTAACTGCATTGTGCAATGTTGTTTTGAAACATTTAGTCCGTACCTTGATAAGACATTCTGTTACTCGCTGGTATTGGACCCATGGGAGGTAGAAGTTGCCTAGTTACTCCCCAATAGATAGCTCATGTGATCTGTCTGCCATGTATGGTTGTTGAGAAAGTGTGTTAATGCTCTCTCTCTCTCTCTCTCTCTCTCTCGTTTATAGAAACAACACTTGGGAACCAGAGGAAAATATTCTCGACCCCCGACTTCTTGACGCTTTTCAAAACAGGTGAGCTCGACCTCCTCAGACTCGACTCGTATGGCTGAGAGGGGGAGGAGGCAGACTCAGTCAAGGCCAGAAGGTCTACCGCTCTCGCTCTGCCGCTGTGCTCGCACGGTTTCCATCCCCGCGGTCGTGGGCTGTCATCGTTCACAGCTCCCACTCCGGTATTCTGTCATGACGGATGGGAAAAGCAGGGAAGATAAACATGTGCTAAACTACCACCAGTATATGGATACTAAACACTCCGGGGTCAAGTGATAGACACCATACCAACCATAGACACCAGACCGCCATAACAACCCGGAGACATGCGTCTTTTCAGGGTGCCATTTTCGAACGGGCAGAGCCGTTAGCCGGTAGTTACAAAATCTCCCGGCGAAGGGGTTGTAAAAACGCCTCCGCACGGCGCGAACCCACACACGGCCCGCCACTTGCGTGCGCTGCGCCTGACCGACAGACTCGGGGCCGGGTCCGTCTGCCGTTAGCTTCGAGGCTCACCTCCTCCCGTGTGCGCGCTCCATCTTTCTTTCGACAGGTCACACGTTACAAAGAAAACGTTGACGATGGGGCCTTGCGTCTGTTTTCACCATTATCTCTGTCTCTAAACGGGGGGGGGGGGGGGGGGGATTTTATTGAAGCTAATTGCACGTCTCTCTGGGGAGCCAAATCCGCTGAATAGCCGGCTATGAAAATACACAGAGTCGTCACTGTAATTAGATGTGAAGGGGGAGGAAGAGGGGGGAGTCGTTGACATCACTCCCGTCTCTGGTATTGAGTTACTGTGTCTGAGAAGGACATGTAGGTAGCCTACTTAAAGCCACAGTCAGCAATAACATTCAGTCTTTTCTGGAGGGAGAAAGGCAACACAGCCATTTATTTATACAACTCTGACCTGGGAATATCTCAAGTAGGATAACTCAACTCATGACTTAATGGAACCCATGTCACAGGATAATAGGTATATGACTGTGCGAGGGGAACTCCGGTGTTGTTGCAGTGTAAACAACACCTTGTTTACTCCGGTTCTTCCCACAGGGAGAGGGAGCAGCTGATGGGATATCGTAAACGAGGGCCCAAACCCAAGCACCTCCTACTGCAGGTAAGCCACACCCACAGCAGGTTCAGAACCAGCACTGTTCAACCATCGCCGTGAGGAATGAGAAATATTCCTTCACTCTTATTTTCACACCAGTTTCTCTCTCAACACTCATTTTCCCATGTGTGGTATCCATGTTTATATTTCTTTAGTATTTGTCTACTATAATCTCAATGGGGTAGGACTAATTAAATAGTATGATTTTATTATGTAGATACTATATAGAATTGCTTTTCAAAGCTAATGCTTCCCAATGTTTGCGATCCCATGATAATGTGTTATGCAAATCTGTACTACCAGGAGGGTTTCTTAAAATAGTTAATATTCTACTTTGTTGTAGTGAGGAGAATTATATTAAGAATTATATTAAGAACATTCTAATATTACTTTGAGTTAGATGAAGCTGTAGGGATAGGTTGTGCTGTGGTGTGCGCATCATTTAAACCTCAGGCGAACAGCTGTGACTGAGGAACTGTGAATAGTACATCTAAACCTCAACCACAAACCCAAAGGCCAGAGGAACCCCCTCTGAGCAGTGTTTGTTTCCCTCAGGAGGGAGTTGGTGGTAACACACTGTACAGAGCCAGTGATGGTGCACAAAGTGACATTCCACTGAGCTGATTTCGCTGACAACACTACAGGAGAGAATGTTAAACGTCCCTACTGTATGTCTGTACGTGTATGAGGGGGTTCTCAAAACGGTGCACTGGGTTTAGGACTCAGGACGCCCTCTAATGATCCACATGAAGCAGGGGTTGTCAATGCTGCTCTTGTGGTCCCTGCTTGGCTACACTTGATTGTTCTAGCCTGCGAGCAGCACAAAATATCAGAGGTTTGACTATAGTTGAATCGAGCATGTGGTACTTCGCTGGCAAAGACATTTGCAGACCTTTGGACACAGTCTAGATTCAGACCCCTAAATAAGTGGGTCTTTATTGTCACTTATTCCAATGCTCTAATAGTAGACCTTATTCCAATGCTCGAATAGTAGACCTATACCATATTATTAACATCCGTTTTTTTTCTCCCCTCAGCTCCCCTCGTTCGCCCGGAGATCCAGCATCCTCACCGACCTCCAGGAGGCGTCTCTGGAGGAGGACAACCGGCAGAGGGCGGAGGCCGCCGTCCAGACGCCGCGCCCGCAGGGCCAGCACTACCGGCTCGACAGCAAGCGGCACCACCAGTACCAGCCCCTCTGCCGGGAGCGGGAGGCGGCCGAGCAGCAGGCCGGCGGCAAGAAGCGGTTCTACTACCAGCTGAACAGCAAGAAGCACCACCACTACCAGCCCGACCCCAAGATGTACGACAGCGGGCCCCCGCCCCGGCCCAGGGAGCTCAAGGCCCCGGAGGTCGTCAACCGGGGCTGGAACTTGCCTCCGGCGCTGCAGCAAAAGTGGGTCCGCGACAAGGACTCCGGCTGCCTGAGCAAAGTGAACGACATCACCATGGGGCTGAGGAAGCTCCCGGCGGACCTCAACTGCGGACGAGAGGAGGCCGAGCGAGAGGGCGCGGTTCCGGCCAAGGAGGACGCACCGCCACCGACGACGGCGCCGGTGCCCAACGGCATCGGGGGCAAGCTGAAGATCGTCAAGAACAAAAATAAGAACGGGAGGATAGTCATTGTTATGAGCAAGTACATGGAGAACGGGACGCAGGCGGCTCGGATTAAGAACGGGGACTCCGAGGCGAACGGAGACAGAGATGCGCGGGGGGGGCTGGGCGACGACGCTCGCGACCATGGCGCCGAGAACCACCTTGAGAAGATGAGGCTCATCAGGAACCTGGGCCTCACCAACGGATTCGCGAAACACCACAAGGACAAGGCGCACGTTCCGCCTCAGTCGGGATCTAACGGACGTTGTCCCGTCGAGGAGGAGGACGGAACGCGTGCAATGGAGCCCGCTGCGACGAAACAGGATAAACCCGTTGGGGTCAAAGGTCAAAAGGGGACTTCGGAGGATCAGCCATTGCCACTGACGAGGGCCATGTCCGATCTGACTTCTTGGCCTCACGATCAGGGGGCTCTGTCCAGGCCGGACCCTCGGACGACTCGGCCATCCCACAGTGCCTTTCAGGCCCTCAAGCGACACCTCTCTGACGCGGAGACGAGGGCAGAGGCCCGTGGCGACGTCAAAAGGTTCCTCAGCTCCAGGAGCAACAGCGCTCCGTGCGCCACGGTGTCCTCCCCGCCTCAGAGCAACACGGCGGACCAAAGCGGCCACCAGGGCCAAAATGGCCACCGGGACTATGACGCCATGGACCAAGAGGAGCCCATAGACCTCAGCTTTGTGAGGTGCAGGGCGGAGACGGCGGTCCGAGTCCCCACTGAGACCCGGGCCCCTCCCCCCGAGGAACAGAGGGAAACGCAGCCGACGGCTCCGCCCGCAGAACAGAAGAAGGAGGAGACCTTTCCGTCCTTTAAGCCTTTCCTTGGGAATATCGTCATCACGGACATCACCACCAACTGTCTCACTGTGACGTTTAAGGAATACGTAGCTGCATAGTGAAGCCGGGTCCCAGAGGAGTACCCACAACAACTGTATAAATATGTATAAATGTACCTTTATTATAACATATTTTCAGATGCTTGAATGTAGAAAGGAGGTGCCCTTGTGGTTTTGGTGTTTTAAAGATGGGTTTAAAAGAATACCGTGTCAATATTGTAACCCATATAAGCAGGTGCAGATCTGAGGTTTTGTCATGTTTTGATTTCAAGCTATTTCCAATCGAGTTAAAAGCTAATTTAGTACATGCTACTTGACAAATGGTATTAGTGAAAAAGCACTTAGCCTATTACTCTTATGCCTAAAAACTCTTACTTTTCTATGAATTTAAACATGTTTCGCTTTATACAGATTCTTTATACAGCAGTCTTTGTCTCAGAAATGTGTTTTAAAAGTATGTATATTGAGGATTTAAAAAAAGAAAAAAAAAGAATATTCTTATTTGGTAAATGACACCATCTCTGTTTTGCGTGTGTGACACGTGTGTGTGTGCAGGTGTGTGCGGCGTGCGCGCGTGCCTTTGTGTGGACGAATGTGCACGCCTGTGTGTGTGTGTGTGTGCGCGTGTGTGTGTGCGTGTGTGCGTGTGCGCGCGCATGCGTGTGTGTTTTCTTGCTTGCAAGCGTCTGTTTGTGTTCTTGGTGAGATTCAAACTGTAGGAAGCACGTTGCTTGGACAGATCATGCTTAGGGGCTACCTTGAGAGCCAAACAAACATGGCCACCAGTCAAACTGCTCAAGACAAAGTTACGTTAAATGAAGGACCTAGAGAGTCGATGTGTAGGCTACTTGCACTGTTTTAGAGTTAGGAGGAGGTGGCTCCTGAGAACTAACCCAAATGCTCAATTGATGATGGATGACTTGTTTTTGATGATTGTTAGGCTACAACAAGTACCTATCCAGTCATATTATTTAGTCTGTAACTGCCTGTAACAATGCCCTTTTAACGCCAAGTTGCACCCCCAACCCCCCCACCCCTCGTTTTCAGTCTGTAAGAGCTGAAACTGGACTTGGACAGAAAACAATGCTGTTTGTGATTTACCCAATGTGAATTCAATTTGCCACGTCAGTGTAAACAACCTTGGTTGGTTCTGAGATAATTTCCGTCTGTGCGTATTGTGATATATGTGGGTTTACTAATAATCAAATCCATCCCTGAAGAATCGTTTCTTTTTGAAGTAGCCTAATATTAGTTCTCTGCCACAATGTAAACAAAGGGTGATTAAATCAACTGTATAGCCTACTGTTGACGCAGAATAGTAGCTCTTAACATTCAGGTTGTAAATTGAAGACATTGTGGTTCTTGCATAATGCACACAATATGTACTTCCCGTTATGGAAGTTAGGCCGTTAAGTCTACTGTAGGCTACCTACAGTAGCCTAGAAGGCTATGCTATGTTTGAAAAGGGCCCCAAAACATGTTGCCCAAGAATGTAGGGCCTACTCTGGTGACATCTTACTACAGTGTTTAAAGACAACTGTTAGGTTATTGTTTTCATTCATGCAAGTGCATTCATGCGAAATGCGTAGGCTAATTGCTTGAGGACGGAAAACAAGAGCACTTTGATGTTTTTGTGCAGACTGAACTGAAAGGTTTCCTATGATATGTTTTGCAATAATAAAAATGGTTGGCAAATTATTGAGCAATCCGTTTGTAACGTTTTTAAATGTGTTCTTTTTTAATGTGATCTCGCAACATTGTTTACATGTAGGCATAGGACTTCCTCACACACCACAAGGGAATAGCCGAAACGCGGAACTAACCTCGCTTTTTGTCCGACCAGAATCAAGCACAAGATTAGGCAAGAAAAGTGACTACCGTCCAACCCACATAGCCTAAAATAGACTCCCATCTCCATCATGTGTAACCTACGGATACGTTGACTACGCCACTGTTTAAAACGTGCTTAAGACAGCACATGTCAAATGTCTATGTCGCCACATGATCCACGGTATTTTAATATAAAATGTAGGCCTATTTCAGATGTCTCCACGATGATAACCTGTCGTCGGCCTAATCGTCTATTCCGCAGTCGTATAGACCTAATTGAGTTGTGTAGGCCTGTTTCAAATCAAAGCCATGCACAACACGGAACAGATAGGGCTATCTTTATGATCAACAGGTCTGGTGTAATGTAAACGTTGTCTATGCCCGGCATATAGGCGCGGCATGTTTGAATGCTATGCTGAATGAGTTGAACAGTGACCTCGGTGAAATACAGTAGAATATGTCTAATTAATGGGGGTGGGGTTATTAATTACTGTTTCAATGCACTTGCACTTGATATCTCTAATGTCTTTAGATAGTGTTAGCCTAGGCTACATTTCCCAGAACATGATGACCCTCCGTGACATCTTCCATAGGCCTCTGTAGCCTACATTAGTTGGGGTGAGCGTTTGTAGCTAATGTTCATGCAAAAGGTGTTGATTCAATGGCGTGAGGGGGATAACATCAGTTGTTTCACGTGTGCTGACTAGACTTTTTCTTCGTTTTGCAAGACAACGACATTTGAGTGATTTTCTTCAGCTTTCAGCTAGAAAATTATAATTGCTCAATCCAATTTAAATAGTAATAGATATATAATAATAATTACAAACAATGACTTGGCTAGGCTATTTCATGACCAATAGCCTGCTTCTAGACTTTCACATTAAGAAATGGGACACCTTCGGTAACCTGGTTCAGGTTCAGCCTATTCTTTGTTAGACCTATTTTTTGAATAAAAGGAATGTTGTTGTAGCTTATGCCATCTAGATATATAAACCCAACCAGAAACCTTAGGCATATTGGATTTGCAAAAAGACAGAACACTGATTGAAGGCAATCAGTTCTTGCAAGTTCTGAAACGGCCGACGTGTCCATAATGAGTGCGCTATAAACGCTTGGATTTCATGTTCAAGGCAGACTAATTAAAACTCGCTTTTAAACTCCAAGGCTATTGTTCGTTTACAACATCAAGAAGGAAAAAATAACATTTTGACAGTTTTATCACCCACATGCTTATTTAAATAGCCTAGCCTCTAAGAAAATATTTCCAAAAACGTGTCAAATTCCTTTGAGGTCAGCAATCTCATGACTCTCATTTTGAAAGAGGTTATGGCCTTCTGTAAGGTCAAGTTCCAGCTCATTTAAACAGTTTAATGAAGCTCTGGCCCTAAGCCAGCCCATTACGATTCCGCCCCACATTCAACTACACCACCATCATCATTCATCAGGGAATCTCCTCATAGTTGTGGGCTATTGGCTATATTCTCCCCAATTCTCACAATTTGATTGTCGTCGGGTTTGGGCTCGAGTTGAAAAGTTGATCTGAAACTGCGCCGATGTGGTCCCTTTTTCGAAAGGAATTTACAGAACAGTCTTAGCTCATGCACAATATAGGCCTACAGAACACACATACGCGCGCACACACACACACGCACGCACACACAGGAGGTTAACCTATAGCCTATAGGCTACTACACAAACACAAAGGAGGGAGAGAGAGATTAATTCCGAATCCTCATCCAGAATCTTTAATCCTTTATTTTTCTGCCTGTCTCTATTTTCTCAAATAAATAATGGAGCATGTCGCCATGTGCAGTAATTGTAGGGCTTGTTTCAACGACTTGGTTTGGTGCGTTTAACTTCAGATAAATCAGTTTATAATGAATGATTGGTGTGGGCAGAAACATCTGTTTTTCGACTTAAGACAACTGTATGAACTTTTTTTGTGGAAAACCCCACTGCCCATGTAGCCTGAAGTCGCGCCATAAACTGTCATTTTAAATAATCGCTGGATAAGACAGATCCTGTCATACCGGGTTTGTCAAGCACATAAACGCACAGCCGAAGACAGTGTGAAGAATTTCCAGCTAAATAATTGTTGAGGCTACTAACATGGCGGACCGAGTAAATGCAATAGCCTACGCCGCACTAAAGAGCATAAGTTATCATTGTGCGACACTGCATATGTTGGTCTGCAGCAAGAAGTAATAGCGACTAGCCTAGACCATGCACGTTACCACCGCTTCAGACTACTCGTTCGACCATTTCAAGCAGAAGCCAACGGATACGCGAATAAAAAATGCTTACGATTCGTTTATGTGCGAGGGCGAGAGAGAAAATGGCTGTCTCCTTTAGACTATCCAGTTTATTTTATATCGTGCTTCTACAATTGCATTTCACACCACGAAAAATGCTGCAGCCGTAGAGATGGCTATAAGAGAGAGCCTTATGCCACAAGGCTAAAAATGTCCTGAGTTGAATATAGAGCAGAATTGCTGCCCATCAAAAGAAAATAAAATGGGCTATTACAAATGGCAAAACTTTGTTATTATAAGGAATGAGCTTTTAGTTATTGAGGTCATTATATGACCTCAATAACTAAAAATAAAATAATCTGGCTATAGGCTAGATCACATTCTCTAAAAACTCAATTGACAAGCATCTTCTGCATCTAGCCTTAGTAGGCTTAACTCTTTGTCTATAGCCTACACTATGGAATGTGGATGCAAGATATAAAGTAACCTAGCCTACATGATGTAGTAGGCTATAGATAGGGCTACAGTTTTCAATGTAACGCTTTAGTGTGACACCGTGAGAGAAGAAACGTCATGAATTAGGCTACAGCACCACACGGGCTATTAAACCGACCAGCCACTGCAAAATTATAGCCTAAACATTGCAAACATGGTCTATGTTATAAACATGGTATCCTGAATATTTCCCCCCACTGACTGCCCATCACTTTTAAATTATCAATCTAAACTTCAATTAAATTGGGCTATATCCCTCCTGGTCTATCATGCAAGTTCCCTAAAGCATCGACTGCCTCAAGTGCCACATTGTCTGTCATTAACCTTTATCTTGATTATTTAGGCCTAACTGATACAACTATTGAAAATCCTGGTTATGGCCTATTCATAACAGTAGACTACAGACATTTTTAGTGTCCATGCACACGGTGACAGATGTTGGCGGGTGGTTTAGAATCAACCTGTAACCTATCTGGGCAGCTACATTGACCCTCAAACTCCAATTCTTCAGAGGGTCAATATCAAGATCCAAGCCTTTCAATGTAATTGAATATAAGCCACAGTTTGTTTGTTTGCGTGTGTGCGCGCGCGTGCCTGCGTGGGCGCGTGCCACACAGCTTGCTATGAGGCGGAAGATAGTAGGCTTTCGTCCCCCCCCCTCCCCCACACCGCCAGGTCCTTTTGCAGAACGATCGGTTTTCGCTTGCGAGCACCGGGTAGCCTACTGGCGGTTGCCCAGATACGAGGCAACCAATAATCTTCGACCGTGCGTCCATATACGGCTGCTACCGCTGCAGTACTGCAGTCGCGCCGAGACCAATCGCTCGCTCTACTATAAAATGAGACCCGCATCCACTCTTCCGCTCGTGCGGCGCGGCGATGTACAGAAATGCATCTCTGGGCACTGTGTGTTTGCATCTGGGGAAGATAGTCTACAATAAGACACCGGGTGAAAAATCACATTAATGCAAGCACGAATAAAAGAGGCGTCAAAATAGTCTATAGTCATGTTCTGCACGGGTCTTCTTAGCTCCCATTTGTGCGACGATGATGTGACTGGTAGACTATATTTTATAAAATTCTTTTTGACAGGATAGTGTAATCGTTGAGCATATGTGGCCTATAAGCTATCGGAAAACAATCATGCAGATCGGCGTATTGTGCTGGTGGTCCTTTGTTTCAGCCTCCGTTGTAGCCTCCACGGCGTAGTCGGCTATAGTGTCATAGGATTTAGGCCTACATTGGGCTGTTGCAACTCCCTCCCCACGGAGGAGCAGAGAACATGCTGCATAATGCCTCCAGTCGCATTTAATTTAGACGGTTAGGCTATAGGCTACACTTCAGACAGGGCACTGGCTTTGTTTATGGCCTAGCCCGCTTCATCTTTGCAACGCATCTCGAGTCTGTCTGAACGCTGAGATGGATTACATTATGGTTAGTCATGCATGCATAATTCAAGCAACAACAACAAAAAAGTTCCAGTGCCAATCTGAGGCTGTTCAATGTGGTTTGATTGGCATTTTAAAGGACAGACTTTGTGTGGGTGAGATCAGAACTAGGCGGTAGGGATCACATACGCTATTTGATTATTCTTTACCATCCTCCTTGTTTTGAGTTTTATAAACATACACACAGATAGGCAGGCGGGCACCGCCCTGTGCAAAGTGTATGTGGGGCCAAGATCTTTTACAGTGCTTGGTTATCAAAAGTTGATCGAAGCTTTTGGTGACTCAGCATATGAGTGCACACGAGCCTTATTTAAGGATATGCTATTTCTTGGAGACAAACCTCAATGCACTAAAACAAAGATCTAAAAAATATTGCAAAAAAAAAATTATTGGAAAAAAATCCTTGCAAATCCCCTTGCACTGCAAGCGAACATTGTTGAGGTGGAAATCTGGAATTTTATTCAAGAAAAGTCCGCACATCGAAGCTTCAATAGAGGTCGATGAGATTGCAGAGTGCATGAATGATTTTCAATCAATTAGGCCTACGCCTGCATGAAATTGTGCATATAAACCATGGAGATCATATCTTATTTAAAATTAACAGATCGGCTATAGAGATGTGTGTTTAGCCTATTGGGTTTCAAATAAAAAGGCTATGGGGGACTTTGTAAAATTATTGCAGTGCTATTTGAATTTTTAAGTTTATCGAAATAAAAGCGAGTATAATGCAATTAGAACTTTAATTTCGAGAGAAACTACTACTATTACTGTTCAATCTTAATGCCCTCTGACAGGGAAAATGCATAGCCTACATATTCCAACCTATAGAATATCAAAATGATGTAGTCGTATAATGACAACCCTAAGGCTATCAATGTGCCCTAAGGATAATCATAGCCTACCTATGATAATTATTAGGCCTATAGGAATAGGCTATATCCCTAACCTAATGGAAAATCAAACATATAGGCTAGGTTAAATTAGTTTGACAAATTAAATGTTTATTTCCTTGTGTATTATCCAACATGTAGGCTATCTATATGTAGAATCTATAGCCTAATAATAATAATAATAATAATAATAATAATAATACAACTAGGTTACTACTACTACTAATAGCCTAATAATAATAATAATAATAATTAGTAGGCCCATTAGACCATATAGGCTATAACCTAATATGTTTTTGTTATTATTAGTAGGCTATTATTTTATTATTTATAGGCCTACTGTTAGTATTATCCTACTGTTAATTGTATCAGTTTCATTTGGTTAGGTTAGGGCTAGCCTATATAGCATAATAATCCTCATTTTGGTTTTATTTGTATTATTTTAAATGTATCTTGTTATGATTTATTTTCGCTGTTAAACGTCGTTTTCATGTTAGGTTGCTTGAATAAGCATTGGTTTGCTTCATAAACCACATGGTGAAATAATTTATAACGCATGTATCTAGCCCAATTATTCAACCAGGTCGTGGTGAGCAAACTCTTTTAACTATCCTAAATGTGTAGCCTATAGTAAGATTATTCCGGGATCATTGGGCTATAAAGTGAGCTAAATTAACCTAAATATTTGGTTTAATTAACTGAATAGTCTAAATTGATTGATCTAATTGGAATACGGGTTAATGTTCCTTGTATTTTCGCGCATTTTGAATGATCAAAGTGGTGTCAAAATTAGTGTTTAGGTTAATCTATGCCTTGCGTGCTTTATAGCCTTTCCTAATCACAATTCCAGGTGATGAGCGGTTTCTCCACCTTGTCTCTCGAGATTGGCTGAAGATAAAGAATGCAGTTTCTATGACATTTTACCTCAAAAAGGACGTTGCCTGTGAAGAGGTCAAACGTTTAACTCAGTCTTAAAGCAATGAAGACTGTAAAACTAGTAGCCTAAAACAACTGAGGACTGTGGCATTTGAGTAACAACACAAACAATTGATAACAAATTGTTATCGTGCGAAACACAATGCGATCCATGGTCATGAGGGCTGTTCACCCAGTGGGTTGTGTCCCATAATCTCATTTCCGCGAACCAAATCTTATAGGCTAGTGTTTTGTTGCTTTTATAAGATACATATTTTGTTGTGATTGAATGAATATTAATTAATTCCTTACAGACTCTCAGGTGTCTGTGATATCAGAAAACAAACACTAGGTCGAACTGTGTGTGATAATTCTAATTAGTCTGTGTGCTAGAGTCCCATGCCTTATGATTATAAACCAAAGAATAGTTTCGAATAGGACTACTTTCCTTTAACACATATAAGTAGGCTCATGACCTAATGGGTTATTTTAATACATTTCCTTTAATCAGATACCCGTTCAGGTTCATGTCATGCGAGGCGACACGTGTTGTTGAAGATCTCAAATATACGCGTAATTGATCCACCGCGCCAAAGCCTCCATTTTCCCCTCAAAGAATTTTCTCAAGTGGAGGACGCTCCTCCCCTCTCTCTTAGCAACCCCGGGCACGTAGCAACGCCTCGACCAATAGACGCTCCGTAAACGGGTCCACCGACCGCGGTTCCTTGGCAACGGCGTTAAAAAAAAAGTGATGACGTCTTTTCTGTTGCGAGACTATTATGGTCTGTCTGGAATTCACTCTGCTAGAGTCGGGGGAAAATATCTCCCAGCTAACGTTCACCGTCCCCAGCTAACGGTAGATAGATTTGAAGTAAACATGGAGCTGTCTGCGGTCGGGGAGAGGGTATTCGCTGCCGAATCTATCATCAAACGACGGATAAGGAGGGTATGTGAGACGCCCCGGTCCGTTTTTGTCATCTTATATGCGCACCGCGGTGATGTTGTTGTGTCGCTTATGAAGTGTGTTTCTCTGTATTTCTGATGGCACCCAGGGTCGGATGGAATACCTCGTGAAATGGAAGGGCTGGTCGCCGAAGTAAGTTCATTGCTAGCTAAATGCTAGCGGAGCTAGCTAGTGCTACCAGTGGTGTCTCGTTTCTAGCTAGCTAATAACAGTAGCTAGCTGCCCTAGCTGTCTTGTGGAGGATTTGCCTGCTATAGCTTGTACTGACCGTGAATGTCTTCGCTGGTGCTTAGCATGCCGCCTCTAAACCTCGTTAGCTTAGCTAGCTACGTGCTTAGCCCCAGTAGCACTGGAAAGCAGCTGGCAATGACAAAGTCGTACGCCTGGCTAGAAATGTTAGCTATGCTAACTCGCTCATTGACAGCACGCTCGCTTTCTGACGTGAAGAGCAACCTGTGTCAAACCTATAACAGCTAGTGCTATCTTTCCCCTCAGGTACAGCACTTGGGAACCGGAGGAGAACATCTTGGACTCCCGCCTCTTCGTGGCGTTTGAGGAGAGGTAAGGTGCCTGGGATGTGGAGTGGGCCTGTGTGCTGCAATTGCGCTTCGAGTCGGAGGGACATTGTCTGATGCGACATGAAAGATTTAAATGCATCCGTATAACCTTAAATTGCTTATTTTTTTGCTAATTCAGGGAGCGTGAAAGGGAACTATTTGGTCCCAAAAAGAGAGGACCGAAACCCAAGACATTCTTGCTGAAGGTAAAGTTCGTTTGTCACATGCGATGTACAGTAGCCCGTGTTGACTGCATGGTTGGTTGCTTGTAAACATGCACCAGAGCTGTATAAATTAATGTAACCACCACTCGAATGATTGACCCTTATCCGTAATGGGACTGTACAATGTTTAATTCCTTCTTTAACGGCATGCTTGCTAATCGGGGATAATTGAAGTGTATTATCCATCAATGATGTTGTGTTCATTGTAAACGTATGATCTGCATGCGTTTTTCGGATTTGAATGCAGTAAAGTGCACTGTTTCAATTCACAATTGATGGAAATAAAGTTGATTCGGATGTCGTTTTCTTCTCAATAGAACTCGCCTAATAATTAATTGGCTATGCTTGACACATTACCTCAAATGGTTGTTTCGTTCATTAAAGATGACGTCTCTGGAAAGCAATTATATAGTAATGTTGCAATGTTGAGGAGTTTGCTAAATGCAGCTTTTCAATGAAATCATACCCAAAAAAACGGCCTTTGAGGAGAACCAACCGTGAAAATTGTTTAATGGGCAACCGTGAAAATTGCTTAATGGGCGTCAGTTTATTTCGAGTTACAGAATTTCTCCTCTCAACTTGCAGCTGTTTAGTTTAAACTGTCAGTGGAATTTTCCATGTAAAACTACTATTGCTCGCTTTTTTGTGACTTATGCAACACTTGTGTTATTATATGGCCTACTAAGTCTAATTGTAAGTTTATATGCGTAGTTCAGTTTCATTATGTCAGACTGCCTGTCACAGTGTAATACAATTAGAAATGATCCCACCTCTGATCCAGTTTCAGAATTGCAGTGACTTTCTATCTTATCGTCTTTGAATTCCATTTTGACCAGATTATTCCTATATCCCTTTTATTCAAATGGTTTTTAATCTGGTCTCTTCTTATGCCCCTTTTTAGGCTCAGGCTAAAGCCAAGGCCAAATCCTACGAGTTCCGGAGCGAGGCGGTCCGGGGGATGCGCGTCACCTACCCGACCCCGGAGCCCGTCGTCACCCCCAGGGCCCGGGAGGGTCTGAGGGCCGTGGTCCCCACCATCTTCCCCCCCAGCACCGTCAACCGGGGGGAGAGCGTTCGGGTGCGGCCTCCAGAACCCGTCCGCGAGCCCCGGCCGTCCGCCGTCCTTCAGAGAGCCGGGCCCGACGGCCTTGTCCACGTTCCCAAGAAGAGGGGGCCCAAGCCCAAGCTTCGCTTCAAGGACGCGTCCCCCCCCAGCGGCGGACGACCTACGTTTGAGCATCAGAAGAGGAAGGCGGAGGAGCAGGGGAGCTATGCTCCCCACAAACTGGCCAAGCTCGGACTTCCCAAGGGGGAAGAAAAGGGCTCTGAGATGCGGGTCATTAAATTAGCACACCGGCGCCCGGAGGACTTGAGCTACTCCCACAGGCAGATCCGTCCGGTTCCCGGTGGAAGCAGCACACAGCCGCAGTATGGCTCAGACAGGAACTCGCACAGAATAGGCTCAGAGTTACAGGGGTGCAGGACTAAGGAGTTTTCTGGCTACCTGTCGCCTCCACACTTCAAGCACCTGTCCAAAAAGAGTCCGTTCCAACCACAGCACACGGTTCCCTCCAGGGAGACGCCCTCCCTCGTGGAGAAAAACCTCCGGACCGTCGGAGAACGGGACAGAGATTCGTGGAGGCCCAGCTTGAGCAATGTGGAGAAGGTTCTAGTCACAGACGTGACCTCAAACTTTTTGACAGTGACTATCAAGGAGAGCAGCACTGATCAAGGTTTCTTCAAAGGCAAAAGATGATGTCTTCATTTCAACTACAACAACAAAAACTGTATTTTAACGCAGTATCAGATTTGTACTGAAAAGTTGTTAAATTTCGTGTCATTTATCATCAAAGTTTTGTATGAAATGTTTAAAAACAAATTTAAAAACATGATTTAGCCCATTGTACATAATGTATGTATATATTATATAGTTGGACATATTTAATGTAATGGCCAAATTAAATGAAGTCCTTTTGAAGCTGTTAGACACCTAATAGGCTAGGTTGTCTCAGAGTTGCATGCCTCATGGCAAAATCAGTTGTGTACAGCGTTAGTTAAATTGTAAGCTTTAAGTGTTTTAACAAATGTCAGACATAACCTTTATTTTTTTTGTCAAACTAACACATTTTTAGAGTTGAGTCTGAGCATTGTAGGCAACTTGGGTTTCCATTTCACAAAAGACAAGTCTATTCAGAAGTAGGCCAATCATTTATGTGCGCAAAATAAATGTTAGGTGAGTTTGGAGATGCTGCCTGATCATTTGTCATGAATTGAAAAGTAATGAATTGAAAAGTTAATAGTGCACTTTTTCGAAGGATTCTTGTCTTTCATTTTTAAGAATGAGATTTGTATCCATGTTCAAAACAGCCTACTCTCGAAGTCTGCATTGGGACTCGACAATGATAGAGGTGGGAAACGGTTTATGAGGCTGTTTTGTCCAATAATGTATAGCCACACCTTTTACTTGTAGGCTACCTTATCCCACATGATGTAACAGAATAATCACTATGTTTTATGGCGGTTTGATTTTGAGTATAGACCTAACGGTTGTTTCAAATTGTCATGTGTTTTCTGTAGCCTGTCGTTAATACCCAAGGACAAGCGGGACATTAAATCACCATTACAGTCGTTTGCGATTCTTTCCATTTCATTAAGTCTAACACTCGAGTGAAAAACGCACTGTTACCCATTCAAAGAAAATACATACCAAATAATGCAGATTGTGATGAAGCCTGATAAGTTTTTATTATAGGATATCTATTACGTGGTCATAGACCTGGGAGGCGTAGTTATTGTAATAGGCCGAATGAAAGACAGGCTTTCCCTGTGTTATAAGCGCTGAGACAGGTCTTTGAGATTGAAGGCATGATTACCAAGCCTGCACGATTTCTTTAGCCTACGTAGACTAGAGATTTATGAAAAATATAATTCATTAGTAAAATCCTATAGCTTAGCCTACTTCTAATTCATTAGGCCGTCACGGGGACGATGAGAACTGAATGTAGGCGATATCCTCCATTTTTCTAGGCCTATAACGTCAGGTAGGTTCATTTCTACCTTCGTCACAAAAGTAGGCTAAAAGGGAATATACTTTATCGCTAAGACATTGTCCATTCAGGCAACTCTATTGATAATATAGAATATATAGAATAAATAAAACACGCTGGGAAATCGAATTTAAAATCCACACACATGAGGCTGCATGCTAAAGCATTCCTGTAAAATTAATCCTACACTTGAATGTAGCCTTTTTGCTTTTTAAAAAACGTTTCTCCGTTATAAATATGTATAGGTCTATTGTTGATTAGAACAAAATGCTGCTTCGTTTTGAGGCGTCTCCGGGCTTCGTGGTCAAATAGCCTATAGGCTATAATAAATGCATTTTACCAATTAAGGTTATTGTGTGCTTTTGAGATAGCAGGCTTGCTACCACATTTTAGGCGTTTAGTGACAGGCAATTTTTTGATCATGCTGAGGAACAAGGTTGTTATATCCCACTTTGTCAGCGCTCCCAGGATATCAAATGTGTTGAGAGGATTTATTTTCATTTAGGTGTATAGCCCAGCATTATTAGGTCATCAAAAGTTGTGCTTCTTTTCAGAATAGACCATTCTGCAAAAAGCCTCCTGTCCATTTTCGTGCATAAGTTCTGTCAGACGTGATGATCTTTCGTTGTTCAAACATGCACTTGTGCATGCACGCTTATGAAAGTCCTTTTTGAGGTTAGCGACGGAATGCAGAAGAACATCGTGAACTCTGTGGTGGGGCGCTGTCGTTTTATAACTACTCAAACTTCAATAAACCGTGGTAGCAAACCCTGGTCAGTTCCGACCGCAATCGTATCCCCGGGTAAGGAGCAAGGTCATGCTTCCAGCTGACCGCTAATGCCGGGCGCCCTCGGTAGCCTACATCTTTCTCTGGAGGTTCATTTTTCGTTGGCAAGCTCCTGAATTCGTTGAAATGAACTGTAAATGTAGTGCCTATGTCTATTCCATTAAACTGGACATCTTTATTTAGCCTAATTCCAAAATAAACGGAACAACAGACACATGAAGCATTGTTAAACACGCATGCACTTCAATTTCATACCTTTTATTTTTGGTGTCTAAACATTTACATAGGCCTACATTGTTCATTTCCCCAAATTTTGGGCCTATCTAGATAATAAGCTACTGATAGTATCATTAATACTGATAGTAATCCTGATAGTAGGCTACAGACCAATAGTACAGACCAATAGTAGGCCTATCTTCTAAAATACAAGGTAGACAATTCTGTGCAGCTTGTAGGTCATTCTTTATAGGTTCTGTGTAAGGCTGGAGTAAGCTTATTTATGGCCAGTTACAGTATATATAGGCTAGTGTTTTTATAGCAGGTCCTTTGTTCATCTTCAGAAGAGAGTGAGGGTAGCTCACTCCCGTCTTCAAACTCAAATCATGATCACAGTCGTCATCGTCGTTGTCGTCACCGTTGTAGTCACCAACTTCCGCCAAAGAAATTCCCCTGTAGAGAGAAACATGTCAGAAGAGTGTGTGAGGGGAAGCGTGCCTATATAGGCTGTGTGAGTGAGCGTCTACATCTTGGGATGAGTGTGTTTATATGTGTGTTTACAGTGCATGTACTTTACATATACGTGTGTGGTGTGTGTGTGTGTGTGTTTGTGTGTGTGCACTTACATGTAGGCTACGTATACGTGCGTGTCTGTGTTTTGTGTGCATGTGTATCTGTGTGCATGTTGTGTGTATCCATATCTGTGTGTGTATGAGTATCTGTGTGCGTGTATTGTGTGTATGCGTATCTGTGTTTTTGTGTGTATGCGTATCCGTGTGTGTGTTTTGTGTGTATGTGTATCTGTGTGTGTTGTGTGTATGCGTATCCGTGTATGTGTTTTGTGTGTATGCGTATCCGTGTGTGTGTTTTGTGTGTATGTGTATCTGTGTGTGTGTTGTGTGTATGCGTATCCGTGTATGTGTTTTGTGTGTATGCGTATCCGTGTGTGTGTTTTGTGTGTATGCGTATCCGTGTGTGTGTTTTGTGTGTATGCGTATTAGGCAGCGAGGGAGCCTAGGGGCGTTGTAGGAGGAGTCACCGGGAGGGCAGGGGGGCGTGTCCGTTAGACGGGGCTTCCGTAGTTCCTGTCACAGCGGGGGTAACAGTGAGGGTTCAGCCAGTGCTCCAGGTTGGTCTCCTGGGCCCTCTGATCCAGAGCCTGCATGTGGAGCATATGCTCCTGGGGGAGAGTGATGGAAAGAGGGAGTGGAGGGAGGGAGGGAGGGAGGGAGGGAGGGAGGAAGGGAGGGAGGGAGGGAGGGAGGGAGGGAGGGAGGGAGGGAGGGAGGAAGGGAGGGAGGGAGGGAGGTGAAGGACGATGAGGATGACGAGGAGGCAGAGGCAGGGGGAGAGAAAGATAGAGAGAGAGAGAGAGGGAGAAAACATTACAGTTGAGGACTCTAATGTCACAGGTATCGAAACAGGCAAGGGGAAACACCAGCGCCACAGTGTGAATGTTTGATGACTCAGATCCTAACAGCTCTCCGACCACTTTTTGAGCTGTCGGCAGACTCATATTACAACAAGATGACGTGATTGCAATAGTCCACTGTTTTCCGTACATGAGGAAGAGCGTGACACATTTTGAAGCCGTGCCCTTTGAACTCTAGAACCTTACTCTCATTGGCTCGTCGGGGTGACCGGGTTTCAGCTGCCGCTTGCTACGGAGGAGCTGCTTGGCAAAGCTCTCCTTGATGATGGGATTGGCACCTGAAGACATAAATGCTGAATATAAGTCCATTACAACATTTTCAAGACATCTGTTTAACCCCAGTTCGAAACCCCTGACTGCTCACATCTCTGCTCCCTAAATCCTGAAACAGTGAGTTTTTATCATTTTCTATACATTGATATGTGTTCGTCGGTCTGTGTGTCAATTCGTAGCACGCGATTTACAACAATCAACCAGCAGAGGGCAGTTGAGGTCACTCAAAAACTTGCATCGCTTACTTTGTCACCTGGGTGTGATTTTTTGGTTTAAAAATTTTTGTAGGCCTACTATAACTTATTTGACTCATATTAAGAAATTGATGAGGTAAATAGGCTTCTTCACCCCTCAGAAACACAAAGTGTACTGCCATTTTAATCAGGGAAAAACTCAACTGTGCTTCTCATAAAGAGTTGTATTTTTAAACATCCTGTTGTATTTTTAAACACCCCCAGGAAAATGAAGGATATAAAAAGCTGTCGCTACCACTGCGGTTCGTTCAGCTAGTCTATGTAAGCTGTTTATCCCCCAATGCCGTCCCTGAGGTCGACCCCCCCCTCCCCCCACCACACACACGCAACACCACGCACACACAGACACACACAAGCGCACGTACATACACACACACAAGCGTGCACACACACACACAAGCATGCATACACACACAGACACATAAGCACGCACACACGCGCGCGCACACTCACACACACACACACTGCCCCTTGGTCTCTGCAGAGCAACAGGGCTCCGTCTCTGTCTCCCTAGCCCTCAGAATACCATTAGGAGGCTGTTTTTTCGGGCTGAGGCAACAAAGTGCCCATTCATACCCCCCTCTCCCTGGGGAGCGCGGGGCCGGCCGAGCACGTGACCCCCCCAGAGAAGGCCCTCGCCTGGCCGCCCCCTTAGAGAGGGTCTAGGAAAAATGAACCTGGCCCTGTCAACAGAGACCAGGCCTCGGGCTTCGCAGAGACGTGGCACAACGCCTCCAGGGGCTCGCGTTCACCTCCACCCTCCTCAGACACACAGAACCATCTCTATACCCGCCGCACAGAGAAAGATAGTGTTTTTTGTAACAATTTGGAAATTGAACTGAGGAAGATCAAGAGATGCATAGTGATACAACGGGAGCAATTTGGTACAAAAGTTTCTGAAGGAACTTAATTAAGCTGACATTAAAATTAGCCTACTCTATAGGTGATGATTTGTGTTATAAACAAAGAAACGCGATGCAATCTGTTCATTCGGAAGACTTAAAACATGTTTCCAAACATTACATAATGGCCGACAGCAACGCATAATTGCACACAAATGTGCAGATAGTCAATAGAAGGCATTTCGGTTTCTAATCATGAGGGAAATACAGAGTAATTGTGAGTTTTTATGCTTAATAATGCATAGTAGCCTACAACGGCCAAAGTGCATTCATTTTGTTTTGAAAAACAAATATTCAACGGTATTCAGCTTCTAAAATGTGCAGTGAAGAGGGATTTGTCCATACCACCCCCTCTCCCCTATATAATTTTAGAATTAGCAGGGAACACAAATTCATGCATTTTCTGCAATCAAACTTTTCAAGATTATGTCCCATAGTCCTACCTGTATAGACGGTCAATAGGACCATGCAAAGGAAAAATGCTACAAGCTTCTTCATCTTCCCCCGGCTCTGCTGTCCGCTGCTTCTGCACTGAGACCCCGTCGGAGGTGCAGGAGTAGGCCTATATAGTTTTCTTTGCATACGTCACTCATCAACCCAACATGACTGTGAAAACATCTGATTGGTGACTAGGCTATAGGGTTGAGGGAAATGTAGTCCCAGGCCGGCCATCTTGTGTCTACACATGTATCTATTTCCATCAATCAAATCAATCAAATATTTATTTGTATAGCGCATTTCATACCCAGAGGCAACACAATGCGCTTTACAGAGAACAAGCTTTGATTGATTTGATTGATGCAATCAGACAAATAGATACCTGTGTAGAAACAAGATGGTCGGGTCTGGGACTACATTTTCCCAAACCCTATATGTGCCCTGTAGCTCCAACCAAAACATATTTGTTAAAATACAGATACAATCATAACGAACTGAGCGTGTTTAGTTTTCTTTACCATAGCATGAATACGGTGGTCAACAACACAATTATATCATCATGAATGCTTTTAACCTCTGGAAGGAACTTGGAGCTACAAGACTGAACTAGAAACCTAAGTATAATTTTCTTACTCTAGTTTCGGCCTGGGGCCTCATTTATCATTGAGGTACGCCTTCTTTTACACGGTCTTTTCCGCGATTTCAGGCGTAGGCCCTATGCCCTCTTTCCCCCCCCCCCCACAGCGCGATCTATCAAGCAAAAAGGGCGGATATTTAGTCGCCTTTCTACGCGCTTTTGTAGGACACCTCTCAACTGGTCGTACCGATTTAGACGGGTTTGTACACCCTTTTTGAACACAGGGGGAACTGGCGACGCAGGTGGTGCGTCGGTGAATTACAATGTTTGACTGAGAATAAGAGCGAGAGTTTATGAACGCACAATCATGTAGGCAATAGCCCAATTCAGCACAAACATATATCGCAATGCAAGATCGTGTCCTCTAACCGGCTCATTAATGGTCCGATATGGATTTGTTCCCCAAACTTAACCTATGCGCACACCTAATGCAGGCACTCCAACAATCGGCAATAATTGACCAATTAGATTGTCATTAATATGTGATCATGTGGACCTGCTGTTTGGTAAGCATATAAATGACAGTCCTCCTGTGCGTAATGCGAGCCTAAATTAATCCGGCCCTACTCGGCCTGCTGGCCGAGATAGAACTCAAAAGAGGTGATAAGGGCACCATCAGTGAATGAATACGTCTATGTGAATCACAAAAATGTGCACACTATAAATACCCAAATCATATGTGACGCCGACATGCTCATCACAAGTGTAGTGGCACGGTGGCCTAGCTCCACGCATGACTCATTCATCCTGGCGCACAGCAGGGTAGGGGCTAGACTGGAGGCAGGCGCTGCGCGTGACGGCTGGCTTGTTGGTGAGTGCATAGCCCAGATACATATTCTTTATTAGCATTTTCCATCCATACAACGACAATAAAAATAAAACCTAAAAACTTACAATAACAGCTTATGGGTACTTCCATCCATGCAGCTTTTTTCTCTTACTCAAATATTACAATTTCAATATTAGTGGTATCATCACACTTCCTTCTATAATCCATCCATTTTTCCCCATCTCCCTTCAAACTTTCCTTCTGTGACGGTTCGGTGTGGGACCCAGGCACAACAGGAATGGAGGAGGCAAGGAACGGTTAAAGCCCGGAGGGGCGATTTAATAAGGTAACACAAAGGGGGAGCCACAAAAAGGGATTGCCACAAAAATATAATGGGAGAAAAAAATAGAGCCACCAACCTGCCACTAATTAATAAAATGTTCTTGGCTCAAGGGAGCCGGAGGGATACGGAGGTGGAGCAGGGTGAGGGCTCTGCTGGCTGGTACAACTCAGCAGAGGGGGTCCGGGATACTGGAGAGACGAGGAGGAGAGGCAGGGTGAGTGATAGTAATCACGAGCAGGAAAAAAACAAGTTAGCTGGGTAGGCACTGCAACTGAGTAAAGTCCAAACAGGCAAAGAGAAAAGCACTACATAATACTGGTAAGTAAAAACGTAGGCTAGAGGATATACTTTACCACATGTGGGTTATGGTAAGATCTGGCGATGAATGTAGAGTAGACCAGGATCTTGTAGGGGTTGAAGGTGATTGCAGAACGAGGGACAGGTGTGGTGATGATGAATAGGAAACCGGTGAGCAGAGCCGCGCCCACGTCACCGTCGGAGACGAGCGCGCCGTTCTTGATGTTGCGCACGGGCCGATGTGCTGGGCACGTCGGGATCCGATTCGCTGTCACCGGAGTGGGAGGAGACTGCCGAGTCCGCAGAGCTGGCAGGAGACGGGGAACGCCCGGTAGTGAGGGGAAACTCCAGAGAGCCAGCTGAATCCCAAATCGCGCACTTAGGCGAAAGTGCAGAGCACTCGCGGCCTTGTGGCCTTACATGCGCGTTCCCGCTAAGTCCACAAGGGCTCAGGGTAGTTCCAAAACGGAATTGCTAGGTCCACAAGTGCGCCACGCGGCATTTTGCGCACTGTAACCGCACTTACCGAAAGTCCGCAATTTCACGGACTTAGGAGCAGAAAATACCCACAGCCCACCGCATCTCATGTGACATAGTGCTTGAGTGCATCCGAGTCATGATCCGAGTGCATCACACATAAATGATGACATTTGCAGATAACACAACATTTATCTTGAAATCCACATGCTGCAAACATATCCCACCAAACCTAATTTTTTAATTATTATTAAATTAAAACAGACGTCAATCGGTCAATTTGCAGAGCTGAAGGGAGCGTCAGAGCAGCCTCTGCGTCGGAGGAACGCGGCAGCCAATGAAAACGAAGTGGGAGGGGCATTGAGCGAAAGGAGTGCTGTCCCATTTAATTCACGGCCCTGCACCCTCTGGCCCTTCCAGCTGACGTCAATTAAGTGCTCAGGCCTCAGGCCACAAGTGCGGTTTGCGCACTCAGATTGGGATTCAGCTAGAGTGTGGCATGCCTGGCCCGAGGCGACGTGCGGTAGAGCGCGTAGGACGCCCCGAGCGCGCAGCGGGCCCAGAGGGGAGAGAGGGAGACGGTTGTGGAGGCGAGGGCATGCGAGCCGTAACACCTTCCTGCATCCTCAATGCATGCGTGAACTCCATAACATAAATCTCCTCCACAACACCCAGCCACTGCTCCTTGGTTGGGGGTTCCACCTTATACCAAGCGCTCATTATTGTCTTTTTACTAGCAACCAATAGTACTTTCACTAGGTATCTGTCCCCTCCTTGTACATCATCCTGTGTTATGTTTGCCAAGATATATATTCAAAGCTGCTAAGAATGAGAACCAGTCAAGACCCCACCACAAAATGAGGACCCAAGCTCTCAGCCCCCTCCCCGTCATGAGGGTTACCAGCGGGGCTAAAGGGCCCACACTGAGGTCATGCGCCAGCTATGAAGACACAAGTAAGGTTCACATTGTTACCATTTTATTTATTTTATGGTGGGTGACTGTGTGAGGTGTGTGAGTGCGTTTGTGAGTGAATGTGTGAGGTACGTGAGTGTGGTAGTGAGTGACTGTGTGAGGTCTGTGACAGCATGTGTGGGAATGAAGTGCAGTGAGGATGTCCTGTTGGCTCTGGTGGTGTAGTGTGGTGACCTCCACCAACTGCTGCACAACTGCGCCAATCCCTTCTGCCATGTCCCTCTGGGCCTCTAGGGTCATGAGCCTCCAGCACAGCGTCTGAGAGGAAGCCCAGCCCCCAGGGACCCTTGAGGCAGGGACGCTGGCAGCCGGAGGTGGAGGCGTGGGCGGTGGAGACGGAGGCGCTGGAGATGGCACTGGTGGTGGAGGCCGGCGCGCTGGAGGTGGAGGCACTGGAGGTCGTGGCGCTGGAGGTGGAGGCTACAACCGGCGGGGGCACGGCCGTCAGGTCAAGGACCACTACTGCAGACTCCCCCTCCTCTGAGTCCCACACCACGTCAGAGTCTGGAGAAACAATTTCAGTCATTTTCTTTGAGTTTGTCTGTGAACTTGATTATGCATTAAACATGTCATTGTGTAGCCATATTCATTTGATATGTTTTTCTGTTGGCAGCCAAATAAATGCTTAAGTGTGATTTACCGGGTGATTTAGATGAGTCTTAATTTCCCAGAGGGGAAAATGTTTAATGTGGTCTAACATTATGAAGAGATCATCTGTGTTATCGTTCCCTGTTTTTGGTCCTAAATCAATCATAGCCTACCACAGAATGTTTGGAATGTTTGCTTTCCTCACAGCCACATAATACAGCATGTCCGTGTAGCCTACGCCAAATACAGGATGCACGAAACGTACAGTAGGCTACCTAAACTGTAGGAGCAATCAGACAAAGGTAGGCTAGTACAAATACCTTCCGAAGATGATTTTTTTTCCTCGCGTGGACCTCACCAACAAGCACATGCACCTCCGTCTCCGAAAAGTTTCTCTTCTTTCCGCGTTTTTCCATAAACGTAATTGTCTTGCCTTTGCTCCACGCTATATTATGTCGGTTCCTTTCCGGGTAACCACGTTGTGCACTGTCATAGTTTTGACCATATATGGTTGAATTTGGGCGTGGAGAGGGTGGAACACGAGGCGCGTGCACGTCCGCTGTCTGCTACGACACCTTGGGATTTATCATTGAGAAATCGGCGCAGCAGCGTGTACGCCATGTTTGATAGATCCGAAAAGCATGTAAATATTCTCGTCGTACGCGGCAGTCTGCCCTTTTCTCGTTTTCGTCGTACGCCCTCTTTTTACACCTGAATTTACACGCTCTTTGATAAATGAGGCCCCTGAGCTATCAATCAATCAATCAATCAAAGCTTTATTTGTATAGCACATTTCATACCCAGAGGCAACACAATGCGCTTTACAGAGAACAAGGGAGATGGGCATATGACCCACTCTCTACATATTCCAGAGGGAAGCAAAAAAACAGTAATCACCCGGGGGCCAGATAAGTGAGCTGTAAAAATTCTTCCCTGACCCCTCTCAACAAGGCGATCGAGCAAGCTCCAGGAGTATGTTTGTCTACCGGCTAAGAACATTTATAAAGCAATACATTGCATTAAATTACATTTCAGAGTGAGAGAGGCTAAAAGCATCATAGGAGAGAGAATATTCTACGGACATGCTACATCATCCACAGCAGACACAGGGGTATCTATCGGACTTCGGGAGGTCTGCTGGTGACAGTGGGGCATCCACTGGACCTGGTTAAAAGATAGGAGGGAGAGAGAGAGGCACTAGGGAGAGGGAAGGCAGAGGGAAGGCAGAGCAGGGTTAGTAGCACATAGAGCCATACAGACCACACAGATATTGAAACAGGCAACCTGGGGCAAGCTCCTGGAATATATTTGTCTAATGGCTAAGAACATTTAAAGAACAATAAATAACATTAAATTAAATTTTCGGAGCAAGAAAGGCTAAGAGCATCAGGTCCAGGCCTAAGCCGGATGTGGACTGATGTGTGTCTGTGTGTACGTGTGTGTGTGTGTACTAAATACTACGATATCCACAGCTCCGCAGCTGACACTGGACCTGGTTAGAGGATAGGAGGGAGAGAGAGAGGCACTAGGGGAGACAGAAAACGGTTAGTCATTGAAGCAACACAACAGTCAGAACAAGCCTGTTTCAGGATAACCAGCTTCTGTACACTACTTGATATACATACAATGCATAGCAGGATAAATACCAATGTATACAGAGGATTCACAGGTAGGTTTGAGGCTGCCTTTCTGTGTCTCAAGGTCCTAGCTAGTGATTGTAGGCTAGGTCGAAAAGGTACGTCTTGAGGTCTCGTTTGAAGACCTCCGTTGTTTCGGCCCTTCTTAGGCACTCCGGTAGGGTGTTCCAGAGGTTGGGGGCATAGAAACTAAAAGCTGCCTCTCCATGTTTCTTGTTCCTGGCTTTTGGAACTGTTAAAAGTTCAGTGCCTGAGGATCTAAGTGGTCTGTTTGGCATGTACTTAACAAGCATGTCTGAAATATATTCTGGTGAGTGACTGTGGAGAGATTTATAGACTAGTAATAGTATTTTAAAGTCTATTCTAGAGTTGACTGGTAACCAGTGTAGTGATTTTAACGCTGGTGTGATGTGTGCCCTTCGTCTAGTCTTAGTGAGGACTCGTGCTGCAGCATTCTGTATTATTTGTAGCTTAGAGATTGCTTTCTTTGGTAGGCCTGATAGTAGAGCATTGCAGTAGTCCAGCCTGCTTGTGATGAAAGCATGCATTAATCTTTCGGTGTCAGCCTGAGAGAGAAAGGGTTGCACCTTGGCAATGTTCCTTAGGTGGTAAAAGGATGTCTTTGTAATATTCTTGATGTGGTTTTCGAAATTAAGATCTGAGTCAAGTATGACACCTAGGTTTTTAGCCTGGCAATTGGTGTCAATTTCCAGAGTTTTTAAGTGTGCAGCTAGTTTCTCTCTTTCAGCTTTTTCTCCAATGATCAGTACTTCTGTTTTGTCCTGGTTTAGTTGGAGGAAATTATGTGACATCCATACATTTATATCTGTAATACACTTGACAAGGCAGTCAACCAAGCTGTAGTTACTGGGTGTTACGGAAATATAGAGTTGAGTATCATCTGCGTAGCTATGGTAGCTAATATTGTGCCTCCTGATGACACTGCCAAGGGGCAGCATGTACAGGCTGAAGAGTAGAGGTCCTAGGATCGATCCTTGGGGCACCCCACAGGTCATAGGGATCTTTCCTGAGCTATATTCACCGAGGGCAACGAAGAAATCACGACCGGTTAGATAGGTCTTAAGCCAATTTAGGACTGGACCAGAGAGGCCAACCCACTTTTCCAGTCTTTCGATGAGGATTGCATGATCTATAGTATCAAAGGCTGCACTCAGGTCCAGGAGGACGAGAACAGAAAGCTCTTTGGAGTCAGCATTAATTCTGAGGTCATTTACAACTTTGACTTATGCCGTCTCTGTGCTATGGTGGGCATGGAAGCCGGACTGGAAAAGGTCAAGGGTACAACTTGTAGCTAGGAAATCATTAATCTGTTTGAAAACATTTTTTTCCAGAATTTTACTCAAAAAGGGAAGGTTGGAGATTGGTCTAAAATTGCTAAGAACTGAAGTGTCTAAGTTGTTTTTCTTCAGTACGGGTCTCACCAGAGCAGTTTTAAGTATTGGTGGGAAGACACCTGTAGATAGGGAGTCATTAACAATGGATAAAATGTCATAGGATACAGAGTCAAAAATAGTTTTGAAAAAATCGGTGGGGATGGGATCCAGCAGGCATGTGGAGGTTTTGAGTTTGGATACTACTTTTCTCAACATTTCTGTGTCCATCAGTGTAAACAGGCTCATATGTCCATTACATGGAGGGAGAGGATCTGTGAACGGGATGCATGGCCTTTCCTGAGTGATATTCCTCCTAATATTCATAATCTTATCTCTGAAGTAAGCTGCAAATTCCTCACATTTGGAGGTAGAAAGCAGGTTATCAGGTGTTTTTACAGCAGGGTTTATTAGGCTATCAATTGTTGAGAAGAGCACTCTTGAATTATTTCGGTTGATAGATATAAATTTTGAGAAGTGGTCTTTCCTTGCATTTCTTATTGCTTTATTAAAAGCAGAGAGATGTTCTTTGAGAATATCATGGTGGACCTGTAGCTTGGTTTTTCGCCATATACGCTCAGAACTTCTGCAGGTTCTCTTTAGTTGATATGTTTCCTCATTTCGCCATGGGGCTTTATTATTGGTTTGGTTGTGATCCTTTACAGTTTAATAGGTGCTACAGAATCCAAGGCTGCCCTTACTCTGGTGTTAAAGGTGGTTGCCAGGTCTTCAATAGTTCCTAAGGGCCCCACTTCTGGAGTTGATAAATTGTTTGTGGTCATTATTTCTCTAAAACTATCGGCTACTGCGGAGGTAAGATAACGTTTCTTGATAAAGCGCTCAGTACTACTTTTGACTTTAGGAACCAATGCAGTGAAGAAGATACAGAAATGGTCGGAGAGGGCGAGGTCACTAATAGAGGAAACAGTGATAGTCAGGCCCTTAGTAATCACTAGATCAAGGGTGTGGCCGCGGTTGGGGGTTGGCTCAGAGATATGTTGGGTAAAATCCATGGAGTTTAGGAGGTTGATAAAGTCCCTAGCTTTCGAGTCCGCCTCAGTGTCTACGTGTATGTGGAAATCTCCAATGATGATAATCTTATCATAATTTGTATGGATGATGGACAGGAGTTCTGAAAATTCTGTAGAGAAGGCAGGGCATTGTTTGGGAGGCCTATACACGGTTACTGCCAAAACTGGGGGCTGGCATTTTAGGACAATAGCGTGGTATTCAAAAGAGGCGAAATCATCAAAGGAGATGGTCCTGCAGTTGAGGGCATCTGTAGCTATGGTGGCTGTTCCTCCACCTTTTTTCCCACTTCTGATAGATTGAAAAAAGCTGAAGTTAGGAGGAGAGGCTTCAATGAGGGCTGCTGATCCATTTATATTTAGCCAGGTTTCAGTAAGGAACATACAGTCTAGTTTACGTTGACGTTCACATATAAGATCATTAATGAGAAAAGTTTTGCTTGGTAGGGACTTGACATTTAGAATCGCCATTGAAATAGCTTCCGGAGAAAAGGGCTGGCTCGCCTGACTAGTAGGCCTGGATGGTATATTCACTGGGACGGATATCAGTTTTTTTAATATTAGATCCACCTGACTGTTTCATTATGGTAATAGGGGTGCGGTGGGAGATAATTCGCTGAATGGCATATTCAGGTGGGCAGAATTCGTTTATAAAAATATAGACGTCGCTATGCCAGGTCTCAGTGAGGGGCAGGGAATCAAGGTCTATGGTGATGGGGCGCTGGTGAGATGGAGCTGGTGTAGCCCGACCCGCGGGTACAGGAGATTTATGTTTGGCAGTAGGGTGGTTGAGACGGGTCGGGCTAACCCCACATCAGACGCTGGAAGATCTCAGCGTCAGGTCCATATTCATACTGAGCAGACGGGCACCTGACCTACTAGGATGAAGACCGTCCCTGGCGAAGAGGTCCGAGCGGTTCAAGAAAGTGGTGAAATTATCTATGAAGGGAAGCTTCAACTGGCAGCAGTAGCCTTTCAGCCAGATGTGGAGCTGACGGATCCTACTATATTTGGCATCACCATACCGGGGGGAGGAGAACGGGCCAGAGATGATGCAGGTCTTTCCTGACGCCTGAGCAGTGGAGATCAGGGCCTTGAAATCCTCCTTCAGCCGCTCAGACTGCTGGAGCTTGATGTCATTTGTTCCGACATGGATGATAATGGATGAGGCCGGGGATAATCTGCGAGGAGACAACAGTCCTGATGTCCGAGACCTTAGCTCCTGGGAAGCAGCAGGTCCGGGCTTTCGGGACCACTACATGGCGCACCATGGATGATCCGATGACTAGCACAGATGGGGGGGCGGGATCAGTGGCAGGCCCACTGGGCTTAGGGGACTTCCTTTGCTGCCTCACACCTGAAGGCCAAGTGGTAGAGGGTGGGGGCCGGGGGTCCCCTCAGTGGACTGGGCTATGCTCAGGCCGGGGACTATTATTAGCCTGGCTATTATGCCGCTCACCAACCAGAGAGGTATGGGTGGGCTGCGGAGTATGGGTATGGTACTGAGTAGGGCAGGGTGTGAAATGAGCCCCAGTAGCAGGGAGCCAGGACGAGGAGCTGATGCTAGTATCCTTGGACCTCTTGGGTACAGGCTCGGCCAGTAAAGCAAAGCTATTCCTCAGTTGGAGGGTGTCGTCGTCGGAGGGTTGGGAGGGGACCCTGGAGGTTTCCCTTCCTCGTTTCCTCCTAACAGTGGTCCAAGGGGTGGAGCTTGAATGCTTGGGTCTGGCTCCGAGTCTGGGCCAGGATTTCTCACTCAGGAGGAAACTAAAATCCACATCCCCGCCCCCGGATGCCGCCGACGGTGGAACAGAGGGAGGCTGGACGCCGACATCTGGGTCGGGTAGCAGTGAGTCCAGGAGATGTTTGATGTATAGAGTGTAGAGTAGAGATCCTACCTTCCAACTCTGAGATTTTTAGGCTACGCTGGAGGCAACTCGAGCAGTTAGGGGCGGTAGGGTGTGGAGCCATCGCAAGACTCATTAAAATAATTGCGGAATTAAAATAAGAGGATAAAACCGCCAATCTATTTGCTAAAAGCAGGGCTCAGCTGCTGGCTTGAGCAAAACAACGCTCAGCAAGCTGTAAGACCAACGAAAACCAGAGGACAACCAACCCAATCTACTTGCTAAAAGCAAGGTTCAGCTGCTGGCTTGTAAATCCCGCTCAGCAAACTGTAAACAAACGAAACCAGAAGACAACAAACTTAATCTACTTGCTAAAAGCAAGGTTCAGCTGCTGGCTTGTAAATCCCGCTCAGCAAACTGAAGAACAAACGAAAACCAAAGACAACAGACCTCGAGATCCAGACGTCGGACTCTCAGGTACCACCAATATTAATGCGCGATTTTGAGAACGGAGGTATGGTATGCAGGTGAATAAAACTGGAAAAAAGCAATGAACCTGCGATGCTAGCGGGGAGAGGGAGTGCTATTTACATAGTAATGCTAATGGGGAGGTAGGGCTACTTACTTAGCCGTGCTAGCAGGGGGAGTGGGGGCTGCTAACTAGCAGTGCTAGCCGGGAGAGTGGGGGCTACTTACCTAGTAGTGCTGGTAATACTCACGCGATCTACTGGGAGCAAGGCACGGCCTCCGGTGTGTTGGGTTGGTGCTGGAAAGGCAGGGGACGGCTGTCCCCTGTTGGCTAATGGGCTATCCCAGTCAGGAGCTGGTTAGGGTTGGCTAGCTGCGGCAGCGTAGCTGTTTGATCTAGACTTGGGGCTCGATGTCCAAGCGTCGGATCCAAAAAATCAAATTATTGTGTACCGCCAATGTTAGTGCGCAGTTTTAAACGTGGAGATATGGTATACAAGTGAAGAAAACTGGATAAAACAATACACTTTGGGAGAGCTGGCGAGCGCAGCAAACTTAGACTACTTCCGCATCCGCATCTATACACCATAGCACAGGGGGGTCTGTTACCTGGTAATTGCCAATCATCATGAGCTAGACTAATTGCCCTGTTGAGTGGGCTGAGGGAGTGGCCTAGGCTACTCGCCTGGCAGACGATTAGCAATCAGCAGTTACAGGCCTTAAGCAATGACGGCTTAGACGGCGACAGCTCCCTCCGGCGCGCGACCAAAGGCACCGGGCGACTTATTCAAGAGTGACTTTGTCACGTAAGACTGTCAGGAAGCTAGTACGACTGCACCTACCTCTGTACCTGTTATGTTAGCATGTGTTTGCATCCAATTCCTGTTGTTTTCCCTCTCCGGGGGCCACGCAGACTCCGTAACCCCTCTAACCTCATCTATCCTACTGTCTCAACTCATAGAGAGCAAGTGGTGACAGGGGGACTTTGGAATTGCCAGTCGGCGGTGCCCAAAGCTGAGTTTCTCAGGCTATGCATCCTTGCTCTCCTTCAGCTTCCTTGCTCTCACTGAGACATGGATCACACCAGAGAACACTGCCACACCCGCAGCCCTGTCAGATGTGTATTCTTTCTCCCACACTCCCAGAGCTGTGAGGCGAGGTGGTGGTACTGGCCTGCTCATTTCCTCAACATGGAAATACTCACTCGTCTCGATTCCACAGTTCTCCCCGCCCTCTTTTGAATTCCATGTTGTCTCTGTCACGTGATCCTCTTTCCCCCCTCCCCTGGTCAACGCTCCGTGCACGAAACTGGTAGACCACCAGATCCTCCTCTCCACCCTTGAGGAGAAAGGCATCGCTGGCTCTGCACACTCCCTGTTTGCATCCTACCTGACGGGCCGCTCCTACCAGGTGACATGGAGAGGGTTGACGTCGGAACCGCGTAGTCTGACTACGGGGGTTCCACAAGGGTCTGTCCTGGGTCCTCTCCTGTTTTCCCTCTACACTACATCTATGGGCTCTGTCATTCGCTCGCATGGCTTCTCCTATCAATGCTATGCCGATGACACCCAACTGGTCCTGTCATTTCCCCCTTCTGATACAAAAGTGGAGACACGCATAGCTGGGTGCTTGGCTGACATCTCGGAGTGGATGACGACACATCACCTCAAGCTCAATCTGGACAAGACTGAGCTGCTGTTCCTCCCGGGGAAGGGCTGCCCGCACCGGGACCTGACCATCACCATTGAAGACACAGTGGTGACCCCGACTCGGACTGCGAGGAATCTGGGTGTGACCCTGGATGACCAACTGTCATTTTCCTCACATGTCACATCCGTCACACGTTCCTGCAGATTCATGCTCTACAACATCAGGAGGATTCGCCCTTTCCTCACTAATGAAACGGCGCAGGTACTCATCCAGGCCCTGGTCATCTCCCGCCTGGACTACTGCAACTCCCTCCTCGCTGGGGCGCCGGCGTCAGCTATTAAACCTCTGGAACTTGTCCAGAAAGCTGCTGCTCGCCTGGTGTTCAACCACCCCAAATTCTCCCACACAACTTCCCTCCTCCGTTCCCTACACTGGCTCCCTGTAGCGGCTCGCATCCAGTTTAAAACTCTGGCGCTAACCTACAGGGCAATGAAAGGAACAGCCCCCTCCTACCTCCAGGCCATGGTCAAACCCTACACCCCCTCCCCCTACCTCAGGGCGACTGGTTGCCCCGTCACTCCGAGGCTCCTGCGGTCGATCGACACGGTCACGGCTCTTCTCTACATGGTCACGGCTCTTCTCTGTCCTGGCAGCGCAGTGGTGGAATGAACTGCCCACTGATGTCAGGACAGCAGAGTCGCTGCCCATCTTTCGCCGCAGGCTCAAAACTCATCTCTTCAAGAAGTACTACAACAATCCTCCCGCCTAAGCACTTATTGTATTATATTATATTGCACTGTACTTTAGATTGCGATTCTTGCACTTTGCCTTCAGCACTAGATTATGCTCCTAGTCACTTGTTTTAGAAAGAAGATGCACTTGTGAGTTCTGGCAAGTAGTAGTACATTAGCTCTTCCTACGTTAAATGCAATTATTGTTAGTCGCTTTGGATAAAAGCGTCTGCTAAATGACTGTAATGTAATGTAATCATCTGCTCTAAGACATGTCTAGGCCTAATGACTGTCCTTTTATAATGTAATACCAAATTTACCCACCAGGTGGAGCAAACAAACTTATTTTGCAGGGATCACCTGGCGGTCAGGGAGCATTCATTCTCTTTTTGTGTGTTGGCTGTAAGCCGACACCTGGTTGCAGACAAAATGGCCGACCTCCACAAGAGGCGCCTCCGCAGTTGACAGAAAATCACGTGACCTCTGCAGTTGACAGGAAATCGGACGTTGGTTGTGATCGTAACATTAGCTAACAATTGAATTACGTTAGCTAGATAGCCAAGTGTATCCCAATTTTTTTGTTTAACATTCGGTAAGCCTTTACTGGCTACATTCAACAAGAATAATTTTGATAAGAACTGTGGTCCTGAAAAAGACTGTCTCCTATCACTTCATAGGAGAAACAGGCTGCTTACAAAAAGGCTGCTTTTGCAACCTCCCTATCACTAAGTCCCCCTCCCCCTCACACCAATCCCAACAATACTCCCAATAACTGAGTTTGTGTTGATGTTTCAAAATTAGTGATTGGTGTAGGGTTTTAAGATATATCTCCTGCAGAAGTGACAGGCTTGTGCTCAGATGAGGAGCAGGCCTGCTGTATCAGCTGCTCACATTGATTGTTCCCTCTCAACACAAGCACAACAAATTCTATCTGCAAGTATCAAACCATAGTTATCTGACCTGCAATGAATGTAGCCTACTGAATGTAGCCTTGATGAATATGTCAACACTACTTTATTGTTGACATATTCATCAAATCCTTTTTTTAAAATCCTGATGGAGACTTTGCAGCGGCAATGGCAATAATTACACTCAATGTTAATAATAATAATAATAATAATTAGTTACAATGGCAATGATTACACAAATACTAATACACGCATGTGCAACATAGTAGTAGCAGCACTCACCACGATATGCAATGTTTAAAACACAGTACTCAGTACTCTAGCATTAATTGTACTCGGCTCGTTCCTCAAATATACAATGTGTGACATTGTAATAGCAGCGTTCAGACACAAGTGTCCAGTGTTTAAGTTCTCAGTACTCATAGTAATGATTGTGCTAGGCTCATTACCCAATAATAACAGTGCTCAGCCTGTTACTCGATACTTATCTCAATGTTAAAGGAAAATGCTCGTTTTTGACAACCTGGACCTTATTTACGACATATTATAAGAAGTTTGACTCACCGAGATCACTTTTGTGTTGTTCGGAGGCCTGTAGAAGAAATTTAAAATCCAGCGCGAGCCAGTATATCCATGTAATGGCGTCCGACGGGGCAACGGGAATGCAGTTTCTCAAAATCCATTTTCGGCCGCTAAACGGTTGTTTTCATCAATCAGATTGCATGAATCGACAGTTGAGATTCCTCTACGCGAGCCATTGTTGTTTTGGTTTTCAAATACGTGGTCTTTAGCCTCTGTAATATGATCTTTACACGCCTCTCCCCCACTTGCTCCAGCACGCATGCGCACAGGCCAGCGCGCAGACTGGCTATTCTCCCTCACATTCTCTGCGCTACGATTGTTGTTGGTGCCGAGAATATTGTCGTCGTCATTCGTCAGCAACAATCCGATCGTAGCGCAGAGAATGTGAGCCGGAGAATAGCCAGTCTGCGCGCTGGCCTGTGCGCATGCGTGCTGGAGCAAGTGGGGGAGAGGCGTGTAAAGATCATATTACAGAGGCTAAAGACCACGTATTTGAAAACCAAAACAACAATGGCTCGCGTAGAGGAATCTCAACTGTCGATTCATGCAATCTGATTGATGAAAACAACCGTTTAGCGGCCGAAAATGGATTTTGAGAAACTGCATTCCCGTTGCCCCGTCGGACGCCATTACATGGATATACTGGCTCGCGCTGGATTTTAAATTTCTTCTACAGGCCTCCGAACAACACAAAAGTGATCTCGGTGAGTCAAACTTCTTATAATATGTCGTAAATAAGGTCCAGGTTGTCAAAAACGAGCATTTTCCTTTAAGTGTTAAGTGATCAGTATACAGTACTTAGTGCAGTCTATGCAACAGTATGCTACAGGTCACCAGTGTCCTTTGTTCAGTAGCCTGATTGCCTGGTGAAAGAAACTAGCTGAAACCCATCAATCACAACTGTCTCATGACCGTGGACTTGGCACACATGGTGTAGCAGACCCCACATGTTGATGGACATGGCTGAGTGAGAAGAACTAGGTCAGCTATTAGTCGTAACTCTACAACTCTTCGATGACGTCTAGGTCCTCTTTGCAGTCGCTCGAGGAGTCGAGCACCATGGGTTCATTGATGGGGTCGATCTCTGCCTCCATCATGGCGATCTTGAGGATGTCCATTAGAGGCTAGGTTAGGAGAAAGAAAGAGGGGAAAGAACAGAGAGAGGATAGGATCTGAGTAAACAAGTCCCAAATGTCAAATGCACTTTTTCAAGTTGCCTAGGACTTCCATCATTATACACAAATCAACTTGAACTTGAACAAGGTTCCTGATGTCACTGGAGAGAGAGAGTGCTCACCTGGCTTGCTGTCTTGTCTACAGCCACTGGACGGTGGGCCTGCAGGGGCGGGGGCTGCAACAGCTGGGTGTGGATGGGCCTGTGTTGGGAGGTGGGGGCCTGCTGGGGTGTGCTAGGGGCTTGGTGGGGGTCCCCGAATGGAGGGCTGGATGGAGGGCCCCCCTTAGGCAGACACACATTTCTAACCATTACATTCATGTTGTCTATCCATGTAAATAAACCAGTACACATATTTGTACATGTTGTTATCAATCAATTGACAATTATCAATATCAAAATGGAATCATACAATAGGCTACTCGCCAGCTAGTAGTAGCCCGCTAAGCTTGGCTGTCAGGCAAGTAACGTCAACTGCGTGCTACACTGGCTGCACGCTCTGGGAGTTAGCCAGACTAGTTCCCGATAGTAAAACTGTCCAATAAAACTTCCAATAAAGACTAAAACATCTCCCGAGCATCCGACCAGCTAACTACAGCTGCTGCCAATTAGTGAGCTAATGTAACCTGATTCAAACAGTTTGTACTCAAACGATATCCATTTTAAACTCAATTAAACTAATTCATTTACACAAATATTTTAATAACTGCTTAGCTAGCTACATGACCTGCAACAACGACGCAACGAAACATCGCTAGCTAACATTAGCTAAATGCTTAGAGCCACTTGGCATAAAGATTGATAGACAACACTGAATAAAACCTTAGAAAAGACAACAAACCTTTTAAAGTATCTTACCTTGTCGCAGTATCAGAGGCTTCTCAGCAACAAGTGGACTAATAAAGAATAAATAAAGAATATATTTTCTTCTTCACTGGAATTAATGGTGGCTCGCAAACAACCAATCTCTTATCTGATTGTACAGTCATTCACGAAAAAACTACAAGAAGACAACCTTCCTGTCAACTGTGGTGGTCACGTGATTTCCTGTCAATTGTGGAGGTGCCTCTTGCGCATGCTCACAAAAAACAGAATGGATTTCCTGTCAACTGCAGAGGTCACGTGATTTCCTGTCAACTGCGGACGCGCCTCTTGCCGAGGTCGGCCATTTCGTCTGCAGCCAGATGCATCTCCCAAGAAGAGGGACTGACTCCACTGATCCCTACGTGCGTAGTTTCTCTCCCTATCTGTGTGTGTGTGTATGGGGTGTGTGGGCGGGGGGGGTTTTGGGGGCATTGGGAGTAATAACAATGTCGGAGAAGACCCTGTGCAAGACCCCACGGTACGCTACTGCATTATAGACAGACAGTCCTCATTACAATAGGAGTAGGACACTTCAAATCCTATAGTAATTCATTTTTGTATAGGATGTGATGCACCAGTCGCTCTACGCCTACATGTGGTTTATTTTCAGTGATTAGACTGACTGTTGACTGGCACAGCTTTAGGTGTTGATGGAGAAATGAGCTTAATGTATTGATGCTTTTTTGTGCGTGGCTGTAAGCCAGCACATCTAGTATAGCGTTCATCCGGTTATCACTCCCTCCCTCCCTCCCTCCTTTACTGCGGACAATGTTGGCCTGCATTTCTCTGTTGGCACCACAAGAGGCAGTAGTCCCAGCACACCAAAATCAAGAAGGACACCAAAATCAACCCACCGATCTCCACTGCACAAGTAGAGTACTGGTGAGAGCATTGGACTCCCACCCTGCAGACTGGGGTTGAAGACCCGGGGGGGCTGACTTTATGGGACTATACCCCAAACCTCCACATGTTCATCCTTTCACTCCAACCTTTACCCCTTGCCTTATAGATCAGATCCTGTCCCAACCCTAACCCATATTCTAACCCCAACCCACACTAGGGACTGGAAGAAGGACACCAAAACCCACCCGCTGATCTCCACTGCACAAGTAGAGTAGTGGTGAGAGCATTGGGCTCCCACCCAGGAGACCGGGGTTCCTGGTGGGGATGACTTTATGTTATCATCAGTGTAACTGCTTTAGCCACTGACCGCTACCATTAATGTTATGGAAGCTGCTGCTAGTTGTTGTGAGCCCATGAGCTTACTGGCTATCCCGCTCTTATTGTGCTGGATTAGCATTGGAAGCATTGGAACTGATGTGTCCAGGTGACAAGACCCATCTTTATTTATCAAACATTACCGTCCTACCAGTTCCGCACAGAAACAAGCCAGCCAACACACATAAGCCAGGCTGGACCTGGCCTGGTTCATAGTCTGTTTTTAATCGTTCTGTTCTTGGTTCCCCCGATGTGCTTTAGGCTACTCAAAGATGTTTTGGCAACTGCCGCAGTCATCTGGATGTAGTCTATAGATTCCAAATGTCTTGCCAAGTAGGCTATGCCCCCCCCTCACACACACACACACACACCGCAAAATAGCCTAAATAATGCTGGCCATTACCCATGTCATTATTACTCAAAGATACATTCGCGGTATCCTTTCACGTGATCTCATGTGTGATGTAGCCTACGTTTCATGTTGTCTTGTCTCTCTGCTCCTCCAGATGTTTTTTGTTGAATCACCAAGAGCGTCAGAAGTGTCTATCTACGTCACTGTTTCCGTTTCCGCGTATCGGGCCAATTAAATCAGACTACACGTTATTTCGGTGCTGGGAGGCCACTTCCAAATATTAGCGCTTTTGTTTTTGTTCATTTCACGCTGGTGTAAACAAACCAACATTTACGGTATGCAGATGTTGTCAGCCGCCAGTAGCGCATGCGTTTCTCGGGGGCATTCGGTGGATTAATGCGGTCAGTCTTCTGGAGAGGTGAGCTGCGGCAGCAGCAACATCAGGCGCTTATCAAGCAGGCTAACTGGCTAGCAGACAGGCTAACCACCTCCTAGATATCCTCTCTGATACCTGCAGGAATTCGTCGATCATTTCGCAACATCATGTTACTGTTATTCGCCATAATCCTTCGGGAGAATAGCTGAGTAACGTTACTGATCGCGAGCACGCCACCTTTTTTGTGTAGAATCATGTCGCATGGGGATTTCCGTCCCACGCACAAGAGTCGCTGGTTTACGTAGCTTTATTTCTGCGTACATTCGCCGATTTTAACGTTTAAACGTTAATTGCGCCTCAACACCCGCCCCGCGTTTTTTACGCCGATGGAGGGGGACGGGTGTACCGGCGACCGGGGGTCTCGGGAAGAGTGGACCCTCCTGTTGTGGACCTCCCTGGCCGTCGTGGTGCCCGTTCTGATCACCCTGTGGTGCAGCGCCCAGCGCTCGAAACGCACGATCCACATGAAGGACTTTTTCCGCAAGAGCAAGCACGGCTGGCACTACACGGACCTGTTCAGCAAGCCCACGTACTGCTGCGTGTGCTCCCAGCACATCCTGCGCGGGGCCTTCTGCGACTGCTGCGGGCTGTGCGTCGACGACCAGTGCCTGCGCCGCGCTGACCGGAGCCAGGCGTGCAAAGAGATCATGGCTCCGTCCCGGCCGGACGGCGCGCTGGAGCACCGCTGGGTGCGAGGGAACGTGCCCCTCGCCAGTTACTGCGCCGTGTGCAAGCAGCAGTGCGGGACCCAGCCGAAGCTGTGCGACTTCAGGTAATAATACCTCTCTGCACCCTTCAGTCTTTCCTGTCATGTGGATTTATGGCCGCCACTTAGTCTAGAATAGATCAAGGGCCAGACCAGCGGGATACAACAACCTTTCATGTTAATCTCTTCACATTAATTTAGCCGAATGGCTTGCTCACAGCAATGCCAATGTTTCTAGCACAACAGATAGTCACAGTTTGTCACAGAGCAGATGGTGAATGGAAGGTGGAGTGACGGCAAATTGATTGAGTTATTTACTTTTCTTCGTACGGTACCTAGTTAGCCGAATGTGGTGCATGTGCCCCACTTGCCCTAAGATATACCTGGTATCAGCCTGCTTAAATGTGTGTGTGTGTGTGTGTATAACCCCCGTTGAAGGCTTGCCCAGGGCGGGATTCGAACCCGCGAACGTCCGCATGCTTGTGAAGCGGACACGCTAACAGTTGCGCCAATAGGGACTATCTCCTTGGAGGGACTGTCAGCGCTCTTTTGAGGAGTTAGTTTCACCAGCTGCTCTGTTACGTGTGTGTGTTCCTGCCCTTCCCCCGCGCTCCGCAGGTGCGTGTGGTGTCAGACCACGGTGCACGATGACTGCAGGCCGGGCCTGACGGACAGCGACCTCTGTGACCTGGGCGAGTTCCGGAACCTCATCATCCCGCCTCACTATCTCTACCACGTCAACAAACTCCGGCGCCGGCACCCCGACGAGTACAGCAAGGTCAGGGGTCGCTCAGGGTCACAGTTCCCTGGAGGCGGAACAACATACCCTACCCTGAATATGACCTGAGAGAAACTGAGAAACTCCCAGAGATCCAAGCACGGTTAATCAATTCCCACGGTTGATATTATGAGTTTTGGTGATTACATTTCTGTGTGTGTGTGTAGCTGGCGGCTGGCTGTGGCCCGGGGAGCGCCTGGAACCCGGTTCTGGTCCTGGCCAACACTCGCAGCGGGAACAACATGGGCTCCGTTCTGCTGGGGGAGTTCCGTACCATCCTCAACCCTGTCCAGGTCTGCTGCTCTCTCTCTCTCCCTGTTACTCTCTCTCTCTCTCCCTGTTACTCTCTCTCTCTCTCCCTGTTACTCTCTCTCTCTCACTGTCTCTCTCTCTCTCTCTGTTACTCTCTCTCTCTCTCTCCCTGTTACTCCGTCTCTCTCTCCCTGTTACTCTCTCTGTCTCACTGTCTCTCTCTCTCTCTCTCTCTCTCCCTCTGTTTCTCTCTTACTTTCTTTCTCTGTTACTCTGTCTCTCTTTCTCTGTTACTCTGTCTCTCTCTCTGTTACTCTGTCCCTGTTACTCTCTCTCTCTCTCTATGTCTGTCTCACTGTGTGTGTCTGTTACTCTCTGTCTCTTACTCTGTCTCTCATTCTCTGTTACTCTGTCTCTCTTGATCTTCTTTGAAACGGTATTGGCTGTGAGGCGTTGTGCCTGCACTTTATCCTCCAATGACTTGGCACTTCTCCAGTAGCCTCCTTTCACTCTAGCTGATCCTTTCCTGCCCTCCCATCTCTCCCCTCCCATCTCTCCTCCTCCCATCTCTCCCCTCCCTCCTCCTCCCATCTCTCCCCTCCCATCTCTCCTCCTCCTCCTCCCATCTCTCCCCTCCCTCCTCCTCCCATCTCTCCCCTCCCATCTCTCCTCCTCCTCTCATCTCTCCCCTCCCTCCTCCTTCCCCTCCCTCCTCCTCCCATCTCTCCCCTCCCATCTCTCCTCCTCCTCCTCCCATCTCTCCCATCTCTCCTCCCCTCCTCCCATCCCTCCTCTTCCCTTCCCTCCCCACCTCCCCTCCCACCCTCCAGGTGTTCGACCTGTCCCAGCTGGCCCCCTCCAAGGCCCTGCAGCTGTGCACCCTGCTCCCCCCGGGCAGCGTGCGGGTGCTGGTGTGTGGGGGGGACGGCACCGTGGGCTGGGTGCTGGACGCCGTCGACACCATGAAGCTCAAGGTGAGACCCGGCCGGCCCACCACCGCCAAAGACGCTCCCGTTCAGACAGGCGTCTGTCGAATCAATTTGACCGTGCGTTTATGACCGCTGTGTTCCTGCGTTTAATTTTGTCGTTTCCTTGTATGCATTTTAACCCGTGTTAAGCACTTTGTGAGTCCTCTCTGTGAGAAGTGCTATGTAAATAAAAATGTACTTACTTACTTTCTTACTTACTTAGTCTGCGTGACAGGAGAGTTATTTCAGACGTTTTCCTTTATAGCACACACGGCCAGCCAGAAGAATAGCAATAGGGGAGTCAGTTGGGTTTTGCTGGTGGGTTGTGTGGATTAAGTGTGTGTGTGTGTGTTTGTGTGTGTTGTGCTATCACGCAGGGCCAGGACCAGTTCATCCCCAGAGTGACCATCCTGCCACTCGGGACAGGAAATGACCTGTCCAACTCCCTGGGCTGGGGGGCGGGCTACGCCGGGGAGATCCCTGTGGAGCAGGTTCTGAGGAACGTCCTGGACGCCGAGGTGGTCAAGATGGACAGGTGGGTTTGGGGGGGTGGCACAGTGTCAAAGTTCACAGGCTCTACTGCTGCTCATTGAAGGTCGAATGAGTCTGGATCCGTCTGGCGCGCTCGTTCACTATTGTTCTGCGGTTGTAAAGCTATTGTCTTTTTACAGGTGGAAAGTGCAGGTGGCTTCAAAGGGCCTTTACTTCCGCAAGCCAAAGGTGAGATGGGTATTTCATGTCCAGATAGTTAGTTTGTGTAGTTGACGTTCCTACGGCCTCGTGCTTCGATATGGTACGTTTTCATTCATGAGACACGACACTGTTATCGATATACTCTTCACAAGTGTCATGAGAATCAAAATCACAGCCCACGAAAAAAAAGAATGTTATGGGATGTTCACCTCGGTGTTGACTCTCCAGGTTCTGAACATGAATAACTATTTCTCGGTGGGGCCCGACGCGCTGATGGCGCTGAATTTCCATACCCACCGCGAGAAAACCCCCTCGTTCTTCTCCAGCCGCATCATCAACAAGGTCAGAGGCGCGCCGAGGACATTTGACTGTTTTCTTGTACATGCAAAGTTTCAGTGCTGTTGAATTTGGATATGAAAGGAGCCATTGTTGTTCGGCATTCAACAGTGTAGTATTATCCAGTTTCGTCATGATCAAAGTCAGGTCGTGGCTTCGGATAAAGTGAACGTGGAATCAGATTTGTTTGACTACTACTAGGGGGACATTAACCAAAGGTTGAGGAATCCTTCCAATGTAACGTACTGTTTATACTGAATCACGTTCTCTTTGTCCTTTCATATAGCGTTCCTCAGCTTGGGCTACATTCACACGGCAGATCTTGCAAGCTGCTAAATACGCAAGGCTCACTGCACTGTCCCTGGCTGACGCTATTCGCTGCCAAGTGACAGAACACAACAATCATAGGGCGCTTCCACTACGCTCCGTGGAAAATATTTGTAACTTTTGGGCGCTGATAAAACGCAAGACGTCTCGCTTTGACAGAGCAGCGCGCTGAAAGGCTCAGACCGCGCTCCTCCATGGACAGTGAAAAGCACCCTTAGGCCCTGTGTCCACATAGCGCCTTTTTCTGTCAGGAAACCGCTGGGGAGAGCTACGTCCCAGTGCCCTGCAGCGCCTCTTTCCTGCTGCGCTTGGACTGGTTATTTTGTTTCTATGACTATATCAGCATCATCAACCGGCGTTGTATACGAGTATTTCTTTGCCTTTTATTAGCCATCTTTTATTACTATTACTATATTTCTATATTACTTATTATCCTATAGAATATTGTTATCTAGCCTATTATTTATTTATCACGAACAACTGGCTTGCCGTCGCACTTAGCTGAAAAGAGCGGCGGTGACGTTACCAACGCCTTTCTGAGAAGAAGTTTTCAACTTCTGCAGCGCCTTTCTCCAGGCGGCCGCCAGCGCGCTCTCCTCATTGAACACAATTGAAAAAGGGCGCAGGCGTTCAGGAAAAAGCGCTATGTGGACACGGGCCTACTGTGTTCTTTTTTGACCAGTGCTCATGTTAACAAGTGTTCGACCAGTGTTCTTTTTTGGACCAGTGTTCTTTTTTGGACCAGTGTTCTTTTTTGACCAGTGTTTTTTTTGACCAGTGTTCTGTTTGACCAGTGTTCTTCTCTTGTAGGCTGTATATTTCCTCTATGGCACCAAAGATTGCTTAGTACAAGAATGCAAAGACTTGGATAAGAGGATTGAGGTACAGTATTGTGCTATATTCAGGACGGGACAACTCCAAATATCTACTGTGTTTGGATCTGTCTCTGAAATAATTCAATAGAATGTTCTGTTGTTTTTGAAAATATATACTTGGAGCAAACATAAGAATTTGTTGTACATTGCATAACATTGTTGTACATTGTGTGTGTGTGTGTTTGTGTCTGCCCACAGCTGGAGCTGGACGGAGAGAGGGTGGCGCTGCCCAGTCTGGAGGGCATCATCGTGTGTAACATCGGCTACTGGGGCGGGGGCTGCAGGCTGTGGGAGGGCATGGGGGATGAGCCCTACCCCCCCACACGGTAAGACCAGGACCTGTTAACCCTAACACTACCCCCCACACACACGCAGTAAGACCAGGACCCACCACCAATTAACCCTAACCCTATGCGATACGCCCCCACATGGTGAGATCAGGACCTGTTAACCCAACCAGGTATGGTTTAAGGTGTAATAGGCGAGTAGAAGCACGGCTCGGCATCACGTTGCTTAAACGTAGAAGACACATGTATTTAAACGTGAAAAAGACCCATTGCTTAAACGTGTGCCGGTGGTCCACATACCACGCATGCGGGGAGGTGCTCGGGCAGCGAGCATTGAGCAATTCCTATGCGGAGCACGCCCCCTAAGCGCCGTCAGAGTAGCTCCACTCCTGGGTTCGTACAGTTAACCCCACCCCCAACCCTAACCCTAACCCCCCCCCCCCACACACACACACACACTAACACCAGGACCCGACACCATGTGCCATGTACAGTTAACCAATGTTTTGATACATTTGACCTCTGTAGAGCTTTTTCTGTGACCAAAAGTCAGTCTCTCTTATAATGTATGTTAACTTGTTTGACATGAATATGTGCTCCGTGCCTCTCTCTCTCACTCACTCTCCCACCTCCCTGTCTTTCCCTCCTACCACTCTCTCCCTTCTCTCTCTCTCTTCTCTCCCTCCTCTCTCTCTGTCAGGCTGGATGACGGGCTGCTGGAGGTGGTGGGTGTGTATGGCTCCTTCCACTGTGCTCAGATCCAGGTCAAGCTGGCTAATCCTGTGCGACTGGGACAGGCCCACACAGTCAGGGTGAGATTACCACACACGCACACACACACGTCTGTTCTTTATTCATTCAGTTTTTGGGAGGACAGATGTTGCAGAGTCAGAAAAACACAATTGAACATCATTTGTACACGTGCCTTTCTTTCTCCCTCTGCCTCTCCCCTCTTTCTCTCTCCCTCTCCCCCTCTATCTCTCTCTCTCTCCCCCTCTATCTCTCTCTCTCCCCCCTCTCTCCTCCTCTATCTCCCCCCCCCCTCTCTCTTCCCCTTCTCCCTCCTCCCCAGCTGGTTCTGAAGAGCTCCAGGATGCCCATGCAGGTGGACGGCGAGCCGTGGGCGCAGGGCCCCTGCACCATCACCATCACCCACAAGACCCAGGCGCTCATGCTGTACCACAGCGCCGAGCAGACGGACGACGACGACGACGAGTCCAGCACCTCCGAGGCCGAGAGCCCCGTCTCCCGCGGCCGCGACGCGCCGCCCGGCCCCCCGGGGCCCGCCACTGCTCTCGCTTGAAGCTCCCCCTTCCTCCTTCCTCCTTCCTCCTCCTCAGTGTTACTGGCTGTGTCCCACTTCCACGCTGACCTCACCTACCCTTCCCCACGTGAGTCAGGATTTGATTGGTTAACACGATGTGGCTGAATGTCCACCCCAGCCAATGTTAGGACAATCTCATATCACTAATAATCCTCTCATGTCCTGGTGAATAAATTACCAAGTGGCTAGTGGTAGGACCTAGGGGTTGGTTTGGAATTGCCCCCCCCCTCCCACCCTATAGCCTCGTGGGACCATCTTGATCTAGCGAGCTCACATTCTGTTTCTCTCCGCAGATTAGTCTGGCCTTCCTCCTCTCTCCAACAATTATTTTAGGTGGGAGTACCTGCCCTGACAGACTGACTCCTTCAGCCAATTAGCGTACCAAAACCTTTGCCAAATCCAGTCAGAAGAATGGCAAAAACGTCTTTTCCTCAGAGAAAATCTGTGCATACTCTTGTTCTTGTTTAGTTGTTGTTATTGAGCCTATTTCTACAATACTGAACTGTGTTTATTCTCCTAACGTTTATGTTACCGATCGTTCCTTCAGGAGCCTTTTTTGCCAGCGGCTTGTATTTCATTTTCACGCATCAACTACAGGAACCAATCAGGGGCTGCGTTCTACTGGGGCAGCAGAACAGCAGTCAGAACACAGTCCCTGATTGGCCCGGTCACAACGTAATCGGAGAGAAATCATTTGAGGTAGACGGAATGCCAGACCGAGCTGCAGAGAGAAACTGAATGTTAGCTCGTGAGATCAGCAGGGGTCTCGAGAGTTATCCCCACACTCTCCCGTGTTCCAAACCTGAGCTCAGGCAACCCCACCCTACTCCCCTGCCCCGCCCCTCCCTCCCAGGTTGGACTGAAGGAGAGTGTGTCCAGTGGGAGACTGCTCTATGTTTGCACTGACCCCTCGTTGGGCAGGCAGCCAGGGTGTTTCCCTCCACAGCCAATCCCCATGTGGCTCAGGAGTGGGCCCGTTGGTCCTGTCTCTCCCAACTCGTATATGTGTCCTCTTCCAATATATATTCATAAATATATGTCATTCACTGGACAAATATATCAGTAGTGTTTGAGTTTGCTACATAGTTCATGCACTGTCGCTGAATAGTTTTGGCGTGTTGTATTGACACTGGCCACTCAGAAATGGTCTTAACTAATATTTTCTTAAAATGACTCATCGGCTGTTCTCAGGGATGGCTTGGGTTGTACTCACTGGTTTAACAGAATTTTGACTCACTTTTGTTTTGCTAACTAAGCAGTCCACTTTGGCACCATAACCCTACTTCATTTGAATTATTTCTCTTGTACCCATTTACATTGTGCAACACTCCGTTTTGGGCACTTATCTTTGACACAATTTGAAATAGCCAATAGTTAACATGTACCGTCCTTCAAAACTAAGTAGTAGTGCATGCATGCGTGAAGTTGTGTTTGGAGTCTTGTTATATGGACAGCATATCATTTCCACACCTATTTCTCTCTTTCCTGCTTCTTGCAACACTTAAAATGTCCACAAGGTGGTGTCATAGTTATTTGGAGACTGATGGGTAAACAAGGAACTCGCTCTCAGCCATCTAAGCAGTCCTAGAAATGTTTTGTTTTTTTCAGTTGGATGTTGTTTATTATGTTGGTTGATTATTGTATTTGTGTGATTATGTTTTTATGACAGTATTGATATTAACGCATTTGTCTGAATGTCTAGCATCAAACGTTTCAATAACTTATGACAGGTGTTTGTTTTTTTCCCAGAAATTCTAAACTACCATGTTAGTCACATCATGTCATGTGTTTGTCAGAGATGTCTGGACTGAGGTGAGACGTCACCTAAAGCCTAATCTATACTTCGTGAGCCACATTTTGGCTCATGGCTCACGGCTCATAGCTCTGTGCATTTATACTCAATGAGCCTGCCCTGCTGTGTCCATGTCCTAAGACTACAAAGTAACACAATCATGTTATGTTGTTACCAAACAGGAAAATGTTTCTCATCTCCTAGCAACACAGAATGCTTCGTCTCTCCAGGCCAGTCAACCAATCAAATATGTGTGACATATAATGACGCGGTGTGAGCCGCTAGAAATTTGAGGTGGTACGAGCCAAGCGGCTCACAGCCTGCGAGACGTTCCAAATGACATCAATCAGCCAAAATTTGTGGCTCACGAAGTATAAATTATGCTTAAGGGGTAGCCGGTTACAGCCATACTATAATAGCATACAGTGCTCTTGACTGACATGGCATTAATGATGCGACAAGAAATGATTGTCAACGTCCCGTTATCTATGTATAGTGCCAAGGCTTGTACCATTGTGTAGCTCCAAGTCGTGTTTTATTCCCTCCCATGTATTGTATTTCTAAGTTGTTAAAGAAATGAATTGTTTTAGGGAAATGGTTTTATATGTACCTGCGTCTCCATGTTTACAACCCTGAATGTCATAAGGAAAAAAAAAAAGAAAAAGATTTGGGTCAAGGTTCAAATCTGAACTGAGATAATCTCAAACAGTTTGTGGTGAAGTCATAGAGATTAATGTTTTTATTCCATATCTGGGAAGACAACATATGCTGTAATATAGAATGTTCTTCGTGTTGGATTGTTGTCAAAAAGGACGGTTGTACATTGGCTTACACATGTACGTCAGCATGTTTGTACAACACGATAGGGGTGGGTCAGAATGGGAGGAACTGTTCCATGGGAACAATATTAACATTGCACAGTCGTTTTGCAGTCAAACCACTGTACGTAACATTTCCCTGTCCCTTAATCAGAAACGGTGGCCATTGTAAGGCCAGTGTACCACAGTCCAGCACTTTATAGAGAAATGGATTGACGTGTGTGTGCAGAGTCATCCCTTTGGTTTGGCCAAATTGGGATGGACGGAAAGAAAAAAAAGATCAAGAATAAGAATTGGAGGGAAGGGGTTGAACCTTTAATGTTAATCATTTAAAAATCAACGTATTGAGAGAGGATTATGAAGAAGAGCAACAGGTTTACTTTGTCTACCACAGATACTGTTTGAGCGGAATGTAAGTGAGGTTGAACGGAATGTAAGTGATGTTGATTCGAATTTGCAAAAACATGCCCATAAATATTTTCACATATATTGTACATTTCTTTTTTCTTTTCCATACTTAAGACTACAAGCAAAGCACAGTGCATTAAAATAACATTTACATAACGTTGAATAACATTACACCATTAATTTCCCCCCCTTGTAGTAATTAACACTCATTCCAGTACTTTGAAAAAAATACAGAACATGTCAAATTGATCATAAAAGACTAACAAACATGTCAAACTGATCATTTCAAAGACAGAACAGACAGGTCGTCAATGTGAGCTCTTTAAATATTTGTCACGCTCAGTAGTTGACTTGAGGCAGGAGCTCAGGAACGTGTGTGTGTGTACAATTCGGAGCTATGCCTGCCCGCCTTCATGGCACCGATGGTTATCCATATTAAAATACCCAGTAAGGATTGATGTGTCCACTGTCCACACAACTAGGTTCTGGATAAACATACAGTGAACAGGATACACAGGTATCTGTGTATCCACCTTCACCTTCAACAGCACTGCTACACCAGGGAGGACAGATGTTCCAGACGTAAAGAGCCAAATACAAACCCTGTATTCATCTCTACGGTACCAGCAACTTAGGAGTGCTGGGACAAAGGCCTGGTGTCAGGTGGGGCAGTTACTGTGGGTTCTACGCCGGGGTTCTCGCCCACAGAGCTAGGGGGCTGACTGACCCCCCAGTCAACAGGGACCATTCGACCCCTGGCCTCTCTTCTAAAAGGTCATCTGGCTAAATGAACCCCGCTTCACTCAACAGGTACCATGTGGAACACTGCAGTGAATGTTGCCAATCAAGAAAAAAAAACATGAATACGCATTTCTCTCTATTTTGACAATGCATCCGGGGTTCACAGACATTGGTATCGACGGTTATTAGCTTGTCGCTTAATGCTAGATTTTAAGCACTGCTGTCTGCGCCGTGCCGCAAAAAGACCCTCCACTTCCCAAACAGAATGTGGGTGTACATCATGGCATATGCCATGCTTGTTGTTATGTTTGTTTGTTGTAAACCCAGATGGGAAGGGTCAGTAGCCGGTATACACATTAGCACACGTTCGTATCGACTATATACGCGTGCATGTTTTGTATAGACTGGACCGTGTGCCATTGCTGTGTACTGTATGCCACTACTGTACTCACACAAGATCATAAACTCAGATTAACCAGAGGATCTTGGGCGGTACTAGGTTGCTGTGAGTGACATCTCTCTGATGCTAAGCTCCTGACATAGGCTGTAAAAACAACCTGCTGAACAAGAGACCAGAGAATGTTTCTCTTTAACCACAATTCGCCTTATTAACCTGGCAGCCATATTGGTCAGTCTGAAGTAATTGGGGGACCTGAGGTGAATAAGGCGAATAGCAAAGACTGGGCCTTTTCTTAGCTGATGCTACTGTTATAATGAAAACCAACCATATGAGAATGGCTATTGTCCAATCCACATTCACAAAGACACTATTAAGAAATGAAGTAACTCAATTCTTGTGTGTTTCTATAAAGCAACAGCAAAATGAAAGAAAATGAGACATGTTTTCTCTTCAATCAAAACAATTTACATTTACATTACAGTTTCAGTCTGTCAGTTTCATATGTATTCCATGAGTTTTTTCCTTTGGTAACTGATTAATGTACATTCCATGAGCTGCTGTTTTCACTGTAGTGAGCTAAGACGAAAGTTCATACAAATATTGACAAAGAGCGTAATAGTTACCACCTACCACAAACAAAAAAAACAGATAATATTAATGAATCTTGAGCTATTGAAAGAATCTCGTCAGTATTTATTTTCTAAGATATTATATTTCTATATCAACAAAATCATAAGACGATATTGCCAATTAAAATGATGTATGTGTGCATTATGTGAATGTGTCTGAGTGTGTTTAGGGTGAAACTGCTCAAGCCTGGACCTTACAAAGGCTGATGGCCGAGCCGTTGGAGAAGACCCAGAAGGCCGGGTAAACCGCCTCTGCAAAGGGGAAGACGAACGTGTGGAAGGGGTACGCCCTATCCGCCACGCTGTAGAACGTGGCCATCCCCTCATCGCAATCCAGCAGGACGCCGACGCGGCTCGGACCGGGGTTGACCAGCACCGTCTCGCTGCTGGCGTGCCAAGCCGACAGCTTGACGTTGAACCACTCGACGCACCACGACTGGGCGTTTCGCCCCAGCCTGCTGGCGGGGCCCTTGCGGTCGATGCTGTTGTAGGCCAGGCCGATGCCGACAAAATTGTTGCCGCTCATCTTGACCTCCCAGTAGTGGCGCCCCCTAGAGAAGCCTTTAGAGCCCAGCACCTGGGTGCAGACGGAGAACCGGGCCGGGCCCTCCGGGTAGGGGGTGGTCTCGTCCGACACGGTGGCCTTGGTGAAGTTCTCGCTGAGGGAGATGCGCCTATGGGCCGTCTTGGCGTCCAGGGTGAGGATAGCGCTATCTGGATGGGAGAAGCGAGAGAGAAACTAATTTAAATGACAATTAATAGAACAATAATAATAATAACCGCGCAAGGTTGGAGCTCGAGGCCCTTCCACTAACCAGGGGATGCCATGGCCAGCATGTTATTACTGGCCACCCCACTGCCCCCCCCCCAACTGACAAGCCCCAGTTTTCTAAAGCCTTGGTTATAGTCCCAAACGGACAAATACACGGACAGCTGCGAGCATTGCGGAGGCGTAGTAGTTCTGTTTATACTACTTTCTGGAGGACACGTTACACGCGGTATGTGCAGTCGTGACAGACTCAGCTAGCTTGCTTGCTGTGAACGACAGTATTGTAAGCCAGTGAGCTAGCTAGTTTACTCTGGGTAAGGAGGTTCTGATATTGAGATATTTGTCCACCAATAAATTTGGCAGTTTCTTTATTTATGGTGCATGGCAAGCAAAACCAGAGACAAAGTACTTTGGCAGTATGCAGGCAGAGACCACAGACTACTAGCAGCGCATCATCACTTGCTGATGCGACATTCAGAAAGTGTTTTGGGCAACAGTGTAGCAGAGTTGCTCTCTAGAAAGTTTAGCCACATTATGAGTACAAACCTAGCTAGAGGCTTTACCCGTGGTATATTGTGATTAAACAATGGCTCTTAACCAATCAGATTGCAAGGTCGGATCTACCCGTTGCATAATACATACAACAGCCGCTTGTGATAAACTTCTGATGTTGAAAAAATGTATTAAACAAAACAGTTTACAAAACACTGAAGCAAAAAAGATATTAAATGATATTACTGGCTGAAAAAATTGGAGGCACGCGGATCCTCTACACGTACAACCTCTAATGCTGAAATTTATGTCACACCCAAGATTTTCACGCCCCCAGACTAAATTATTTTTGGAAGTGTAGAACTAACTTGTTCCCACTAAACGTTATGTAGGCTATTATTTGTTTCAGAGAATTATTTGTAAATTAGCCTATTCAAATCATTATTATCTTTTTATGCCTGGGCGGGGGGCTTGGGGTGTCGGTTCCTGCTGCTTACATTGCAGAAGATCACTTCTTTTTGCAGCAGATGTGATGTTTGGAGGAATCTTTGGTAGATCTGAAACAAGGAGGAAAAAAACAAGTAAACTACTGGACAATGTTATACACCAGTATAAACTACTGGACAATGTTATACACCAGTATAAACTACTGGACAATGTTATACACCAGGGGTGCGTTCAAATTCAGCGAACATAGCGAACGTTAGCGAACTATTTTCCGTTAGCTTTGTGTTCGCCGCAAACGTTTGCTAACAGAAGCTAACAGTCTGGAGAGGTAGTTCGGCAGTAACGGAATGAGGATCACAATGGACCCAGGCTTGTAGCCTAACGGTATTTTGGAATATTGTTACGTTTATGCAAACTATTTGGAACGTTCATTAAAAGCCGTTCAAATGTGACCGTTTGGAGAAAACATATTTGCAACGAACGTTTGCCTCTATTAGCTGAATTTTAACGCAGCCCAGTATAAACTACTGGACAATGTTATACACCAGTATAAACTACTGGACAATGTTATACACCAGTATAAACTACTGGACAATGTTATACACCAGTATAAACTACTGGACAATGTTAAACAGTACACCTGTTAAATGGAACGCCTGCTCTATCCACATGTGCTTCTAAAAAAGTATAACCACACAAGGCCGACTCCATTTATGACAAGCAAGGCTCAACTCAAAACAGAAAAAAGTAAGCAGGTCACATGAAGAGTAGGGAACAGCATGTTATGATATTTGGAACGGAAGAATTGAGAAGACTGAATTTAGATTAGGGCTTTCACACTACATATTCTTAGCCTAGGGCTATCCTTTAGTTAACCCTGGGTTAATTTAGCCCCCTTTCACACATTGTTAACCCAGGGTTAACCTAAGCCCAGGAATATGATTCAAATTGTTCTACTATCTCTATGTTTAAATGTCTGTTGGAACATGCGACTAATGTTTACATTCGAATGACGTGTGACTAGCCTACTCCTATTAAGAGCAAGCAGCAACATTAGTTTGCTCTGAACTGACTTTTCTGACCAGAAACATTGCTGTTTCCGCATGCGATCTATTCGATATTGTTAAAATCTTTTATGGACATATTATTATTGTTTTAGTTAGCTATTATGTTGCCTTTAGTAGTGTAGTTACAACAATTTCCTTTGCCTAGCGCCTACTATAATGATGTGGCAAAGTTGTGTGATTGGACAACAAAAACGTGATGCAAAGTCCATTGTCTACTTTAGCCCTGTTTCACACTGGCACCTTTTAGCTCTGTGTTTAGTGGATTTTCGGGGGATAACCCCGCAAACTCGGGGCTAACCCTGCTCCGGAGCAGGGCCAGCAAGCCCTAAGCTAAAGTTGGGGCTTGCCCACTTTGGAATGTGCCAGGATGGTGCTGGTGTGAAAGCTTTCTTAGCCTGGGGCTAACAGCTCCCTTAGCCTGGGGGTAAGAAGGCTCTAAGAATGTGTTTAGCCCTGGGTTAAGTACAGTGTGAAAAGCTTTATTGACAAAGGATATGATTTTACCTGTATTTGTCTTGTTCCTAGGTTCCGCAGAGGAACCTTTGGGGTGCTCCTTTGGTGTGGGTGGAACCGGAGACTCTCTTGGCCCATGTGGTGGCTTCTTGTTATGTTCTAAAGACAGACCAAAATAAATTGTTTTTTTGTGTATGCTCACAATGCTGTTATCCAATGCCACATCACAGTTTGATTGAGTGGCTGAGTTTACATGGTCAAAACTGTGTTTTCAAAATCTTTTCATTTTCACAGGTATTTGTTTTCTTCAACTGCTACTTCTTCAACTGTTTATTATAGCATTACTTATCTCGTTTGTTCCTCAGACCACCTGTCATTTGACCTGTCATGTGGTCCGTAAATGTTCTCTGTTTTACAGGTATGGATTTCGACCAGTGAAGGAACAAGGACATCATGGGTTTATACCCACCACATTCCTACAACAAGCATGACAGATCTCAGAATATAATAGAAATAATCAGAGGTTGGTTCAATCTTAAATTGATGACTTACTGTCCTTATGATCTGCTTTTTTGTCAGATCCTGAAATCGGAAACAGAATCAATGTTACTGACCAAGTACTTACATTCACCAGTTATTTTTTCCTAGTGTGAAGGGAAAATGTGTCTCAGGTGAGCATTTCATTGTATACACAGTACCTGTATCTTAAACACGACAAATAAACCTCCTCAGATCCTTGAAATGACAATAGTTCCTGACAGACATTATGTGGCGCGTCATATGACTGTGACATTAACGGGAGCTGAGATATGGCTTACTTGGTTTTCTCTGCTGGCCAGCCCGGAGAGCTGCTCCCGGGCTGGGAGACCTAAAATGTATCGGAGGACCCACTGGTACTCCTGAAACAAAGACGGTGAAAACTTACAACCGCTGCATTTAAAAAAAATATTCGTTCTGTGCAGTAACAGTTGCGGAAAGGGGGGGAGGGTCAGACTTTGTTCTGTATAATACTCACCAAACCATTCAGAAGGAGGATATCCACAGAGCGGAACAGTGAATGTCTCACCTGAAAGAAAGATTTTAGCTTATTATAACATCCCTCTCCTTTCAACTGTTCAGCACTTGTGTCACGGCCACCTCCACTTTATGTGCCAGCCAAGTATGTAAGTATGACTTTGGATTGCGTATCGACTAAATAGTATTGGGATTACTGGGTTGAATATCAATTCACAATCCAACGTCATGCTTTTCACATCTCGCCAAGGGGGCGGGTTGGGGAATGTCGGCTGCTGCTGCTTACTCTTTGCAGCAGGTGGCTTGTATGGGGGGATACTTGAAGGATCTGAAAGAAAGGAAGAAAACAAAATTAAAAGACAAAAATAACTGGACAATGTTATACAGCAGTTGGATGGAACCACTGTTCCACTGTTAAGTAGTTCTTCTGGACACAGCCGTCAGACGATTTGCCAGACAATTTGTAAAGTTATGTTCAAATCGACATTTGATCCGAAATAATTTTGGGGGATTCTTGGGTTGGTCTAAACTCACCAGTGTTTAAAATGCCCATGCAAAGTTCTGCAAGAAAATTAGACATCACAACACATTCAAGATACAATTGCTCTACCACACAAACTCAGCCACCCATCCAACAGTGAGAATGTGTGGACACACACACACACACACACACAGTGGGGGTCTGTTGGTTGTTTTGTGTGGTGTTGTCCTTGGGCACGCACACACGCACGCACATACACGCACACACGCACGCAGGGGAAAAAAATAACTTTTTGGCTCACGGAGAGTCACCTGCCAAGGGGACTGTAGATGAAAAAATCTACCGGCCAAGTTTTTTTTTTTTCAGATAGCCTTCTGAAATCTAGTCGCCAATTGGAAATTTCACCTGCATTTGGCCGGTGGCAGGTGAAATTTTCAGCCCTGCACGCACGCACGCACACACACCTGGCTTGAGCATCTGTAGCCTAGCCTCTACGGGCTGTCTCATTATGTGGAGCAGATGCTCCCTCAGGGCAGCAGCATAGGCCTGGGAGGCGATCACAGCCTTGGAGTCCAGGTTTATCTTCGGGGTGTAGGGGTCAAAGTTTGCCTGAGAGGGTAGGTCAACTGAGGCCTGGATCAGAGGAAGAGACAGCAGTTAGGTCAGACAAGACTGGAGTATTCCAGTTAGCTGGGGACACATCAAGATTGGTACACAATGTTATAGAGGCATCTTGCTGAATAGTTTCTTTAAAAAGTCTTCACCAAACCACTCTTAAGTCTGGTTGTTCAGTTTTATGTGTCTATTCTAGTGAGTTTTTAATCTTCTTTTCATCAACTTACCAAGGGACTATAGATAAAAATCAGAATTGTATGGCTAAATCTGACACATTTTCCTAGTGTTTATCAATGTGCACTGTCCCTTTTTAAATAAACTTCAAACTTCAGAACGAGTTACCTAAAAGCCTCAGATATGGATCAACGGGTAAGAATAAACTCATTCCACAAGATCTACCGAAAGAAAACGCCCCCCTTCACCTGTAGAAACGCCAGGCTCTGAGACTGGCTCAGGAGGGCGTTGATCCGGTCCTTGGCTCCGCTTAGCTTCTCGATGTTCTGTTCGAACTTATTCATGAGGCCCTGGAACTTGGCCTGGCCGCTCTCCTGCTCGCGGTCCACGGCGTTGGCAGCCTCGCGCTCCTCGTGGTCCAGAATCTCCCGCATCTGTCGGTACTCACTTTCCAGGAACTGCTTCCTGTTCGACGCAGACTCCTGCGGAATGTGGAAATGGACGATGAATTTAGTCGGCAGAGACTGTTGTGTTTTAGGAGTGGGGAACTGGGATCATTCGATATTCCACATTTTTTTTTTTTCCTATATTATTTCTTCAAAACAATTGATATGTTGATGATATGTTAATTACATCACAATTCTGGGAATACTGGTACAGGTGCCTTATTTAAATTGTTGTTGTTTTTTATCTTAATGTCTTATATTTGGTGTTTTAATTGTTGCTTGTGATTTATGGACCCGAGTCTGCTAAATAAAGTTGATGATGATGATTTGTCTGAGTTTTTACCTTCAGCTTGTTCTGTAGCTCTTTCATCTGACAAACGACAGATTGGTTCTTCAGAATCTTCCCATCCAGCAGGCTCAACTTGTTCCTCATATCAGACTATAAAATAGAGAAGACAGGGTAGGCTTTGGTGAAAGCAATCGCTATCATAACAATACCCTTAGCTATTTTCATGTTAAGAGGTTGTACTATTACTAATGAATTGCAAAGGTGTTTTGTAATCCCATGTGGGATGGACCAATAGATGGCATGACACTTAAAGTAGGCCTAATAAAATCCATTCGTTCATTCATTCAACTCATAAAATCATATAACTTATTAAAAACAGGGAGATTAAACAGGGGACACCTGGGCACCCATACAGTACATAAAGAAAAGTTTTTAAAGCAGAGACAACGCACTCATCCTCATTAAACCAACCACCTCGTCTGACACCCATGTGAGACAACGTTAAAGAACTTCTCGCAGACCTCCTGCAGCGCCCGCTGCTCGTCGGGGGTGGAGAACTGACAGCCCTTGTGCGCCTGTTGCAGACAGTAGGCGCAGATGCAGCGGCCGTGCTGCGCGCAGAAGAAGTCCATCAGCATGCGGTGGTCGGGGCATATGCGCTCGTGCAGGTCGCCGAGCGGGTCGCCGAGCTGATGCGAGCTGAATATCGGGTTCTCCCGGTGCGGCCTCACGTGCTCCTCGCAGAAGGAGGCCATGCAGGTGAGGCAGGTGTTGACGGCTTTGACCTCCATACAAGTGTCGCACACGATAACCGGCGGTTTGGGCTCCTCTTTCTCGACCGTTTCCGTCACCTCCGCGGTCGTGGCTGGGCCTGGGTCGCTCTTCGTCGACGACCTCATGAACGTTTCCACCACCGTGCTCAGCACCGTGTTCTTCTTCAACTCCGGTTTGGTGGCGAAGTGCGTCCGGCACTGCGGACAGCTGTAGCTGTCCTTCCAAGTGGTGAGAAGACAATCTTGACAGAAGTTGTGTCCACAGGGAATGGTCACCGGGCACTCGAATGGACAGAGGCAGATGCTGCACGTCAGTTCTTCTTCCAGACTCATGATGGCGGTAACGTCCGCGACCTCTGCCATGGTGCTATCAGCTGCAGTGTGCTGCGTCACGCTGAGGAAGAAACGAAACTTAATTTACGATTGTGAGCTTTAGGTCCGCCTGACAAAAAACTACCTCCACTTGACTCGGATTAAAATATCTCGCAAAATATGTCACAGAAAATATGTCACAGAACACGTCAAGACTGTGCAAAAAAACAATATGACTAGTCGATATTGTGCTGAAATGAGAATACACCAAAAACCGCTGCAGTGATGGTTCTGTTGATAAACTGAAGGGTAGGCCTAACGTTAAAATGAAAACCTTTATGAACCGACTATTTTTGATAGGCCTATATGTGCTTTATTATAGTGAAACTGTTATTAAGGTACAGTACATAGGCTACATTGGAATAGTAGCCTAGTTAAACTGTAGGCTATTTTCAATATCGCCAAAACGGGTTAGTGCTAGCTGTTCTGGTTGTTCGCATATTGTGAACAAATTACACTTACCTGAGCTGGCTTTTGACAAGTCGTCTAGTGCTTGGTATCAGTCGACGTTTCTATGCTCTCAGTGCTGCCAATAATGCACAGGACAGGTTCCTCCCTAACTCCGGGCAGCCACTGTTGTGCGCATGTCCACTGGTTGAACTGAGCAACTCGTGGAGTGGGCGGATTTTAAAGGTCTACCGGGATGAACCCTGGCAACCTCTCTGTCTGTCTCTCTGTGTCTGTGTCTCTGTCTGTGTCTCTCTCTCTCTCTCTCTCTCTCTCTCTCTCTCTCTCTCTCTCTCTCTCTCTCTCTCACACACACAGGGTGCGATTTGTAAATAAATAAATAAAAAAATAAAAAAAGGTAGGCCTACATTTTCAAATAAAATTGAATGTCCAGAAATTGAACAAATGTAAACATCAGAACAATGGAAACGACTGTATGCTCATATTGTATTCTTATATATACACCCAACAAAGTGCTAAAAGAAAGGACAAACCATACGATGTTAGGTTATTGATCACAGTGCTATGAATGTAGAGCTATCCCGTCCTCATCATAGACCTTTAGACCTCATAAAAAACTAGAAAGTACATTTCCTGGAGAAAATGTGAGGTGGGCTAGCTGCTGCAGCTGTATGTAACAGCGTTAAAGAACTACTACTACTACGGACTGGGCAATCTCCATGCACCCACCGGCGAAGACCATGCTGGGCTGAATTGTGGGGTCCGTGGCGTGGATAGTGGCGTGGTGGTGAGACTCCGCCCCCTCAGGTCAGCGCCAGTCGGGGACAGTGTACCCCTCTCCGGGCCACCTACCTGACTCCACTGGTGAAGACCGTGTGTCTCTAGCCCACTCAGGGGCTGAGTTGTGGGGCCCGTGGCGTGGATAGTGGTGTGGTGGTGAGACTCCGCCCTCTCAGGTCAGAGCCAGTCGGGGACAGTGTACCCCTCTCTGGGCCACCTACCTGACTCCACTGGTGAAGACCATGTGTCTCTAGCCCACTCAGGGGCTAAGTTGTGGGGCGCGTGACGTGGATAGTGGCGTGCTGGTTAGGCCCCGCCCCCTTGGGTCACAGCTAGTCGGGGACAGTAGAGTGACCTCCGGGCAATTTCCATGCATCCACCACTGAAGAATGTGTGTCTCTAGCCCACTCAGGGGCTGAAAAGTGGGTTCTGTGGCGTGAATAGTGGCGTGGTGGCAAGGCTCCGCCCCTTTTGGTCATAGCCAGTCAGGGACTGTGTACTCCTCTCCGGGCTACCCACCGGCCCCCACCAGTGAAGATCATGGCTGCGTTCAAATTCAGCTAACAGTGGCGAACGTTCGTCGCAAACATGTTTTCTCCAAACGGTCACATTTGAACGGCTTTTAATGAACGTTCCAAATAGTTCGCATAAACGCAACAATTTTCCAAAATACCGTTAGGCTACAAGCCTGGGTCCATTGTGATCCTCGTTCCGTTACTGGCAAACTACCTCTCCAGACTGTTAGCTTCTGTTAGCAAACGTTTGTGGTGAACACAAAGCTAACGGAAAATAGTTGGCTAACGTTCGCAAACGTTCGCTATGTTCGCTGAATTTGAACGCACCCCATGTGTCTCTATTCCACTTTGGCTGAGTTCTGTGCTACCACATTAGTTCTAAAAGGGTGCCTGTACCTTTAAGAGAGGCTGCACATGCACACAAATGAAAAAAAAAAAAAGCAACAGCTGCCACCACTCTAATCCCAACTGACACTCTGATCCTAGACATGCTTCGCTTCAGACAGCTCTATCGCGAAAACTATAAATGTTACAGCTTATATATTGACACCATAGGAATCCTGAGAACTTGCAGAACTATGTTTAATATGTCCGTATAGCTTAAACACTGTAAGCATGGCGACAAGTTAGAAAAAGCAAAATTAGCAGCTCAAAAGTTAGTGCGGCACCATATGTTTCAATGGGGAGCGCAGTTGCCGAACAAATCGTCATACCTCAAAAATGGTAAGTCTTAGATATTTACATTGTACGAATCAGCACAGTTGTGTGAACATTTCGATATATTATATGTGTATGAGCTGTTAAAACTGTAGGCATAGCAACAAGTTAGAAAAAGGGTAAAAATGCAAAATTAACAGCTCAAAAGTTAGTGCTGTGCCATACGTTTCAATGGGGAGCGCAGTTGCCGAACAAATTGTCATACAGCGAAAACTGTAAGTCACACAGCTTAGATACTTACATTGTACGAATCAGCACAGTTGTGTGAACATTTTGATATATAATATGTGTGTGAGCTGTCAAAACTGTACGATTGGCAGCAGTTTAAAATCCGGTGTGTGGAAAATTAAACAGTTACACTGAAACACAGGCAAACGATCTTCCACTGTTTTTACTTGTCTGAGTCACTTGTGTAATAACTTCTATAAAGTCTGTACATACTACGGGAAGGCTGCTACTAGTAGAAGGTATTCTACTTTCCTGGCTCAACCTCCTCCACAACTCCACACCAGACATTCAACATTTTGATACGTTAGATAAAGCCAATAAATGAAAATCATAAGCTGTGAGGGAAAAGAGAGTAGAGTTTACATACCTTACATTGTCGTTGGTGTTAATAAAGTTTGAAAAAGAGCTGAAGGCGGGTAGCACGACCTTAGTCACCGCCATTCGATCTCTTGGACGTGAAGTTGGGTGACAGTGGTGACAAACTACTAACTTTTCTTGTTTTTTAACACATGACGGTCTAACAATATTAAAAGTCTCCCAAAATGAATGTGTTTACAGTACTCTTGTGTAACTCATTTCAGTTATCCCTGCCAATGGATGAAAAACCAGGAATATTTACGTTATTCTATTATCCCATACTCTGCCCAGCTCTCTCTATCTCTCTGCCCTAATCTCTCTGTCCCTCTCTCTCTCTCTGCCCCACTTTCCCTCTCTCTTTCGGTCTCACTCTCTTTCTCTTTAAGTGTATTTAAGTTTCTTACGGGATTTAAGACAATTTTGTAGTTGCAAGTTAATTTCTATCCAATCATAGTGTCTTGCGGTTGGCAACTGTGACGTCTTATAGAGAGATATGTTATCTCTGACTCAATGTGTGTGTGTATGTGTGTGTGTGTGCGTGAGTGTATGCTTATATGCACAGTAGTTAATGTACCTGCAAAGGCTCACAAATTAATACAAAATATTAAAACTTCACACATGCAAACATTGACAGTAGCCTACTTTGATGTCAAACGAACCTAACAACTAATGAAATACTGTAACACGTAACCAATAGCTGTTCAATTGATCAACAATCAATTATTAGTAACATTTTATTGCACAAACAACTATTTGAGCAGTTTCCTCATAGCGTGTAGTTCCATTCACAGTGAGCACTGACACACATGAAGATTACTAGTGTATGCTGTCACTTTCTCAGAATTATTCCTGTACCCCTTCATTCAGTTTTCAGCTTCACAAGAGAGCTCCCCACCCCCACTTCTACAACCACCACTACCACACACACAAACACACACACACACCTCTGTCTCCACTGAAATGTGACTGCCCTGTGCTGTACAAGCAAAAGCAGATTGTATTGTACAGTATCACTTTATTTTTTGTGTGATTTAAAAATATATATATTATATAACACAAACAAACAAAAATTACATATACATACAAACATACACACACACACACACACACACAAAAACATACACTCAACCTCCCTTCCCCACAGGAACCCTCAACCCACCCCTCCAAAATCACAAAATGTCATAATATTCCCAGACTCAATGAAAAAACTCACAGCTCTACTGCTGCTTCAGTGCCCGTATGCATGGCTTCCATAAATAAAGACCCCGACAAGATGTTTCCCCTGCTAGCTCCATGCATTTGAGTCAGTGACATGTTGGCCAAATCCACTGTTGTGGACACCCAGCCCAGATAGCAAGCGGATGTGTAATGATTCTGGGCCATATATGGGCCGGAACTAAGCCACAAGGGCCAGATCTGGCCTGTATATGGCCCAGATCCGCTTGCTATCTGGGAGTGCTAAGATGGCAAGGTATGTGGAGGCTTCCATCTCCAGGCTATCAGAGAGCCAAGCGCTGACCAACATCGCTACTGTACCTCATGGTCAGTTTCAGCCTGGTGGAATCATTAAATGATTTGGTAATAGGGGCTTCAGGAGAACGACAAGGAACCACAACCTCCAGAACTACTGACATCCTCCTAGCAACCATTCTCCAAAATAATGAGACAGCCGAGCATCCCAGACCATGGATGAATTATACAGTGTCTCTTTAATGTAACTGTACAATACAGTATCCTTAAAAAAAAAGTAATCTAATCTGGAATAAAGAACAATGATTTATTATTGATTTACGTATTTATTGATTATAAGGGTGTGCCGAGGGTTGAATGGGTTGGAAGGGTGGCGGGGATCTGGTTGGAGGGTTTGGTTGGATATTGTTTGAGGGGGGGGGGGGGGGGGGGGGGTTGCTGGTGCTGCTGTCAGTCCTCCTCAGTCATCCTTTGGGATGCTTGAGGAGCAGGTCCTGATCTTCCAGAGGCCGCGAAGAATTTACGAATCCCCTTCTTCTTCTTGGCCTTGGGGGCAGCAGTGGCCTCTTCAATGGCCTTGGGGGCTGCAGTGGCATCCTCAATGGCCTTTGGGGCTTCAGTGGCCTCCTCAATTGCCTTGGGGGCTTCAATGGCCTCTTCAATGGCCTTTGGGGCTGCAGTGCCCTCCTCAATGGCCTTGGGGGCTTCAGCGGTCTCCTCAGCGGCCTTGGGGGCTTCAGTGGCCTCCTTGATGGCCTTGGGGGCTTCAGTGGCATCCTCAAGAACCTTCTCAATGGCCTTGGGGGCAGCAGTGGCCTCTTCAATGGCCTTGGTGGCTGCAGTGGGCTCCTCAATTGCCTTAGGGGCTTCAGTGGCCTCCTCGATGGCCTTGGTGGCTTCAGTGGCATCCTCAATGGCCTTGGGGGCTGCAGTGGCATCCTCAATGGCCTTAGGGGCTTCAATGGCCTCCTCAATGGCCTTGGGGGCCTCAGTGGCCTCTTCAATGGCCTTTGGGGCTGCAGTGCCCTCCTCAATGGCCTTGGGGGCTTCAGTGGTCTCCTCAACGGCCTTGGGGGCTTCAGTGGCCTCCTCAATGGCCTTGGGGGCTTCAGTGGCCTCCTCAAGAACCGTGTCAATGGCCTTGGGGGCAGCAATGGCCTCTTCAATGGCCTTGGTGGCTGCAGTGTGCTCCTCAATGGCCTCCTCAATGGCCTTAGGGGCTTCAGTGGCCTCCTCGATGGCCTTGGGGGCTTCACTGGCCTCCTCAATGGCCTTGGGAGCTTCAGTGGCCTCCTCAAGAACCTTCTCAATGGCCTTGGGGGCAGCAGTGGCCTCTTCAATGGCCTTGGTGGCTGCAGTGGGCTCCTCAATGGCCTCCTCAATGGCCTTAGGGGCTTCAGTGGCCTCCTCGATGGCCTTGGGGGCTTCAGTGGCCTCCTCAATGGCCTTGGGGGCTTCAGTGGCCTCCTCAAAAACCTTCTCAATGGCCTTGGGGGCAGCAGTGGCCTCTTCAATTGCCTTGGGGGCAGCAGTGGCCTCCTCAATGGCCTTGGGGGCCACAGTGGCTTCCTCGAGGACCTCCTCAATGGCCTTGGTGTTCTCAGTGCCCTTGATGGACTCCTTGATAGGTTCCTCTGGGGTCTTAGCGGCCTGCTCCTCAATGACCGTGAGCGTGGTGAGCTCCTTGGTGGGCCCTCTAGCTTCACACTCCTTCTCCTGGTTCACCTCAGGCTTCGGGAATTTGAGGCCGTATTTACGGCCGAGGTAAACGTCAACACTGCAATCCATGGCCACAGTGTTCTCCAGGCTCTTTCTGCCTGGAGTCAAATGCTCATCAAGGTCCACAAAGCGGTCCGGCGACATCCAGACGTCTTGCTTCCCGATCTCGAGGTCCAGGTGGAACGCCCTGTGGAAGATCCGCATGCAGCTGACCCTGCGGCCGTACTGCTGGCACATGGACTCGGCCAGGGACTCGGGCAGCGGCTTGGCGAACAGCGCCCTCTCCATCTCTGCGTCCGCCACGCTGGGCTGGCCGGGGCTCCTCCTGGGCAAGCACACCATCATCCGGACGGGGTCTCTCATCCTGAGGATCTGGTCGATGATGAGACCCGCCATGACGGCCACCACCGCCGGGTCCTTCACCGTGGCGGATTTGCCGCACACCACTTCCAGGACGCTGTGCAGGCTCAGCAGAGTGAGTTTCACGTGGTAGCCGGGCGTGGGCAGGTTGCCACTGATAATGATCCCGGGGATCTTGCCAAGAGACTCGTGGATGATCACGCTCATCCTGATGCACAGTACGGCCAGATCAACCTTCGTCCAGTCGACGTCACACTCCTTCAGAGGGTTCACCCGGAGGACTAGTTTGATGATGATGTCGTTGATGAACGGACTGCTGATGAGGTACTGAAACGGGATTCGAACTTTTCCCAGCATCCTCTCCTGGGCGGCGGCCTCCGCTGGCGAGAAGCCGTCCGGGACCTGCTTTGCGACGCCGAGAGCGGCGAGGTGGATGACGTAGCTGTCGAGGCAGAGCGACCTCTTGGCCACCGCCTTCCGGAGCACCTGCTTCGATCCGGCCACCAGCTCCAGCTTGCTCGCGAGGCTCTTGGCGACCACGGAGACGTCCCGAAATCTGAAGAAGACGTTGGCAACGTCCTCGTCCTCGGTGAGCTTGACCCAGGTGAAGGCCTCCAGGAGTTTCACGACTTTCTCCAACAGAAGACCGACCTCGGCATTGATGTCCCTGTTGCCGTAGACCTCGTAGTGTATAAGCATTAGAGTTTGTATCAGGATCCTCTTAATGGTGGCGTATTGCACCACAACAGGCTTGCCATTCCTGGGGGCTTTACATATTAAAGCTGAGATCGGTTCACCCTGTTCCTGGCCATTCGCGAGTTCCTCCTGGGGCTTTTTCTGCAAGACAGGTTAAATGATGACAAAACAGTGAGAGGGGATGATATTTTATATATCTTTATATTTTGTGAGATGATATTAGATAGTGTTTCAAGTTACCTCCTGCAAGTTAGAACCGCTTGAAGGAGAGGCCTCACCCATGGATTGACCATCCATAGGGGCTCTTTTTAAAACTCTGTTGAGACAGAACTGCAAGAAACACCAGAATTACTTGAACGTCTTCTAATATAAATTATAAATGGCAAACTTTAAATCAAAAGAAATTCACATTATTCAAAAATTAATCTACTTACTTCAACGTGAAGAATGGAATTTACAGGTTGCTGAATAATCGTACAGTATACTGATGAAAGGTTGTCCGTTGATGTGAAATGAACTCTGAAACAATTTTCAACTCTTATACTCAACTAAGAATTATGGCCATTGTGATGTCATTCATTATTATGCGCACGGAAATCTGATGGTGCGTGTGCTGTTGTCATAACATCTTGCATTTTATAAACAAAGCCCAGTGGCTATTTATTATGAACTTCAGTTAATTCATAATAAGCCATGGCCCCTGTATAAATACACATTTCAACGTAGGGTACATAAAGACGGTGCAGAAACATATCTCCTAAATAACGGACTCGTAATATTACCATTTTAGCCTATAAAATGTGATTCTGCAGCCTACGTTTAGCCTACGTGCAGCTT
>NC_140240.1:24122810-24270310 GCF_949987555.1 Borostomias antarcticus
TTCTCTCTCTCTCTCTCTCTCCCTCCTTCCTCAATAGCCTCAATCGCTTCCCCTCACAACCAGTTGAGTCCGTTCTGAACGTAGATATCGACTCAGCCAACGGATGTTTAAATGTAAACTCGGTGTGGACGATTCAGTGTTTGTGTGTGTGGAATAAAAGGCGTGTGGAGAGCGTTTAGAGGCGTCTGAGATGTCGTCCGTCCTCCCCCTCCAGGTGGCCAGGGACCACGCCGTCAAGGGCTGGAACTTCTCAGAAGACCTGGGACAGGTGGACACAGAGTACGGCTCGGGCTATCCCAATGGTCAGTACTCTCACACACACACACACACACACACACAGCTCGCCACCACCAACGTTACTGCCTAGGTTATAGCTGCTTATTATACGGCTCTCTGAAATACTCGAGTCCGATTGGACAGTCGTGCATCCTACCGGCCAATTATTTCTCGATAACTGACCGACGTCAAGGGCAACCGAGCGATACTGACCACTGCTAAGGCGGCGCGTTATATGTCTTCGAGCGACAGTTGAAAGTTGTTTGAAAGTTGCTGGACATCCTAAACAATAACGGTTTCAAGTTCAACCCCTGAAAACACCCATTGCCCAAGCACACACAACCATATCGCTGGCCAAATTAAAAAGTGTTGGCCTATTAGTATTAATGTTGTTGATAAGTAGCCATGTAATAAGCAGGATAACGTTTGGCCAGTCGGTCATTATCGAAAAACAAAAGCCCTTCAGTGCGTTACAACAAATCCGAACGCAGATAATGACTTGCTGGCCCTTACTTATCACCTAACAAATATCAACATTGCAATAGCTTGGTATCACAGCTCTTGGCGCTGCACAGTAGACAGTTTTAACAGTTTAAGCAAGTGTCCGAGTGCGTTGGTACCGACCTCTTCTGCTCCTGGTTGGTGTCCAGACCCCAAGACCAAGGCGTGGATGCTGAAGTACCTGGACCCCGTGTTCGGATACCCGCAGTTCGTCCGGTTTAGCTGGAGCACCGCCCAGACGTTGCTGGACAGCAAGGCCGTCGCCGTCCACTGGTGAGGGGACAATAAAGTTCTGGACGATTTGAACCAGGGGGGAGAGTTGGTCTGGAGTGTGGGATCAGAATCAGGATTTGTTTATTGCTATTTTACTTTACTGTACATACATATGATTTTTGTCCGACCCGTGGTGCTTACAGCAATACAACAATACAATATTCTAGATTGCTATTCTTGCACTTTGCCTTCAGCACTAGATTATGCTCTTAGTCACTTTAGAAAGGAGATGCACTTGTGAGTTATGGCAAGTAGTAGTACATTGGCTTTTCCTACTTTAAATGCAATTATTGTTAGTCGCTTTGGATAAAAGCGTCTGCTTAATGACTGTAATGTGTACAACGTTGTCAACGTCGTACAATGTACAATGTACAACAATGGACAGGTGCCAGGACAGGGCTGGACAGTGCAGGACAGGACAGGGCAAGACAGTGCATGACAGGACAGGACAGGGCAAGACAGTGCATGACAGGACAGGACAGGACAAGACAGTGCATGACAGGACAGGACAGGACAGGACAGTGCATGACAGGACTGGACTGGACTGGACTGGACTGGACTGGACTGGACTGGACTGGACAGTGCATGACAGGGTTTGTAACGTGCAGTGATACAAACATAGTGCAAAAAATAGCAGTGAAATATGGACTACAAGAGAGAGTCAGTGAAGTAGTCAGTCGGTTTAATACAGAGATTTCAGGGGGCTGGAGAGAGACTCAGAGGGGAGAGAGTCAGAGGGGAGAGAGTCAGAGGGGAGAGACTCAGAGGGGAGAGAGTCAGAGGGGAGAGAGTCTGAGGGGAGAGAGTCTGAGGGGAGAGAGTCAGAGGGGAGAGAGTCCGAGGGGAGAGAGTTAGAGGGGAGAGAGTCAGAGGGGAGAGAGTCAGAGGGGAGAGAGTCAGAGGGGAGAGAGTCAGAGGGGAGAGAGTCAGAGGAGAGAGAGTCAGAGGAGAGAGAGTCAGAGGGGAGAGAGTTAGAGGGGAGAGAGTCAGAGGGGAGAGAGTCAGAGGGGAGAGAGTCCGAGGGGAGAGAGTTAGAGGGGAGAGAGTCAGAGGGGAGAGAGTCAGAGGGGAGAGAGTCAGAGGGGAGAGAGTCAGAGGGGAGAGAGTCAGAGGGGAGAGACTAGGAGGGGAGAGAGTCAGAGGAGAGAGAGTCAGAGGGGAGAGAGTCAGAGGGCAGAGAGTCAGAGGGGAGAGAGTCAGAGGGGAGAGCGTTAGAGGGGAGAGAGTCAGAGGGGAGAGAGTCAGAGGGGAGAGACTAGGAGGGGAGAGAGTCAGAGGAGAGAGAGTCAGAGGGGAGAGAGTCAGAGGGGAGAGAGTCAGAGGGGAGAGAGTCAGAGGGCAGAGAGTCAGAGGGGAGAGAGTCAGAGGGGAGAGAGTCAGAGGGGAGAGAGTCAGAGGGGAGAGACTCAGAGGAGAGAGACTCAGAGGAGAGAGACTCAGAGGAGAGAGAGTTAGAGGGGAGAGAGTCAGAGGGGAGCCATGTTGATGAGGCTGACGACCGTGGGGGAAAAACGGTATTTGTGTCGGACAGTTTTGGTCTTTAACGAGCGCAGCCTCCACCCAGAAGGGGGCGGTGTGAAGATGCCATAGCCCGGGTGGGAGGGGTCTGCCGTGAGGAGAGGGGGTGTGTGTAGAACAGAGTTAGCGACCGCCCAGACCAGGGGAGGAAGACGGAGGATTAGTTTATTTTTCAAAATTAACAGTGACGAGTCCCAGTATGAGGAAAAGGTGGTGTGTGTGAGTGTATCGTTTTTGCTGGGGAGGAAGTGGACATTGAGAGAGGAGGTCTGCATCGTGGACTCACTGCGTGTGTGTGTGTGTGTGTGTGTCCTCAGGGACGATGACGAGGAGGACGGGGAGAAGGCGGCGTCCCGTCAGAACAACGCCTCTGTGCTGTCGTATTTTGGCCGAGGTAAGGCCGACAACGCCGCACGCCAACCACACCGCTTCTTCACCGAGAGGAGACTCCAGGGTCTGGACACACTCTGAGGACACACACTCACACACACACACACACACACACTCACACTCAAGTATTTGCGCACACACACAAAAACTGCCACATGCAAAACACACAAGATGGACTTGTTGTGCTTTGGGCAATGTTGACCTAATCTTGAATCGGACTATAAAATCATATCTTCTTTGTACTTGTACAATTTTTAAAAATGTAAAATAAACATTAAACATATTAGTATTTCTTTTATCATTATTTTTGTTCCATTATTCAAAACCAAACACATTTGACCATAGAGATAGATACAGTATTATTACAGTACAGAATTTACACGTGATAGGTAGGCAAAGAGAGAGAGTGATATTATTGCAACACTGCCCTCTGGTGGCCATAAGTATATATGTCTACTCCAAGACAATCTCACTGCTGCCCACAACGTTGATACACACTGTATTATGTAGTGTTGCTTTATACCACATTTAAGCCTCAGGTGTTACTCAGGCACTGAAATAGCACTAGTACTTGTGTTGGACTTTTACTTAGGAGACAACTAAAACATGCAGTCTATAATAACCAATATCTGGTTATTTGGGGATCAGTTTCAAACGAGAGATATGTATAGTATTTATTTTATGAGGAACAGCACAAGACGGTTTCCTTCAACTCCCTGATATATCAGTAATATTTGCATTGAGAACTATAGATAAATATATGACTACAGTGTATACAAATCAAGCTAAATATCCCCTTGTGTACATTGCCCACTAGCACAATATACTAAATTAAATTTGGCATTGCATCATCAGTCATCAGCTGGTAGAGTTCTTCCTCCAGCTCATGACATTCTCTGTATTTTCCGCTGTTGACATAGCAACCAGGCCCACATCAGATACCAATATTATATTCCGTCATTCCCCCCCGGGGGTGTTGAGAGAGACTTGGCTTCCCTGAGACATCCTGCGTCCATCCAAACAGTCCCAACTGGCTTTTCTCCCCAGTGAACACAGACTGATACACATGCTATAACACAAATGTTATAACGAGACATAAATGTTATAACGAGACACAAATGTTATAACGAGACACAAATGTTATAACGAGACACAAATGTTATAACGAGAGACCCCGCTACCCCTATTGAAACCCGGGGCGTCTCCATGTGTGGCGCTTCGCTATCTCTCGTTGGGCTTCAGCCTGGAGTCGTGTCTCTTCCTGGATTCGCGGATCTTCTTGCCGCAGTTCATCGCCAGGGTGGACACGGCGAACGACGACAGGATGACGATGGAGCTCCTGACGAACCCGGACGAGGCGCCCCTGGGGGCCGCCGCCCTCCGGGAGAACGGCTCTCCGCCGACGGCGGTCTGGGGGACGGACCCCATGGGTCTGGGCCGGAGGCCGGTGGCGTGGAGCGGCTGATGGGCCCGATCCACTCAGCCCTCTTCGGCTGCGACGTCTTAGGCCGGGGGAGCTCCCCTCGACCGCCTCCCTCTGGAGGTCTGGGTTCAGATCCCCTCCATATCCGCTTCCATGTCTGCCGGCGCTCTCTCCTCTTTTCCCTCTTGATCTCTCCTTCTCTCCCCCTTTTTATAACCTCCCCAGCTTTGACGCCGAGGCTGGCGTCAAATCCCCGAATTAGCCCCGCCCCCGACTGAATTAGCCCCGCCCCCGACTGAATTAGCCCTGCTCCCGACTGCGTCAATGGGGATTATAAATCAACATGCTGACCGGTGAGGGCTAATCCCAGATCTTCCGCCTGCAAAGACACCGGTTCTTAATTCCGTTAGAACGTCCCCTAACGCCGCCATAGGACAGCAAGGTCATGACCTCCGGCGCCCTGTCATGGGTTTGCTGGTACACAGACTAGTCTGTATATTATGAACAGTGGGCATGGGGAGTTATTGCGTGGACACGTCCACAGTTTGTAGCTAGCGTGGATGGAGGTTACACAGAAGGGGAACTGGGATACGACTGGAAAAATAGGATAGGTCGTCATTGTCCAAGTTCTGATTTCTTGCTGGGAGGCAATAATGTAACAGTGACACACCGGATTTAAATCAGACTAGTGGCAGATCATATTTAAAATGAACACATTCCTTGGATATCATCTGGAAAATTGGATTGTCTAAATTAACTTTAATGCAGCTAACTACAAGCATGCATGCTATTAGGCTTTTAAGTGTCTGACATGCATAATGGTTCTTTTGTTGCAGTAGTTGTTTTTTTTCTGTCTTTGGAATATAATTACATTACCAACCTATTACTATTGTTCATGGGGGGATATATTGGACAACAATGCATGTAGCATATAGACCAATCTCAGGGTGATTAGGCCACAGAGCACTAAGTGCCAGTCTGTGCACAAGCTGTTGGACTGAGGTGTGGGCCACCAGTAGATCGCGTCTGTCCGCGTCCAGTAACGGGGCTTCTCCACATGGTGGCGCTTTTGCACCATAACGAATACATACACGTTAGTTTTGGCAAGCCACCATGACAGCCTTTGAAGCCTACCGCATCACTGGCAAAAATGTAAACAAATCAAATAAATATATCTACAAATTTCCAACATTCCAACACTTCCTGAAAGCTGAGAAACTGTGCTTTCTAGTAATATAGGGGAAATCCAATTAATATTCGGAATGTTGGCACTGAACTTTCAGGACTAAAATGGAAGCAGGTTAAAACGACTCATAAACACGACTACACACTATTGTAATTGCCTTGTATTTTGTTCGTATTGCACTTTGTATGTAATTGTTTTTTTTGTATGTTGCTCTTTCTTCCTCTTTATGTGTTATTTGTATTGTGAAGCGCTTTGTGCATTCGTGCTGTGAAAGGCGCTATATAATTAAGCAATTGACCAGTGGCAGTGGGTTACACGGGTACAGGGTTACAGGACGCGATAGCGGAGGGCCTAAAACCCCCGTAGCTGTGGTAAAATCCCCTGTAACCTGTGATGAGTGCGTTTTTGTAATAGGATACGAAAAAGGCGAGGTTGCTGCGAGTGGTTGCTACGCAAAGCATAGCCTACCGCTTGATTTTATCAATGGCCTCGGCAATGAGATTGACGGCGCATTAACACTAATTGTTATGCGGTCGCAGCAGTGAGTATTTTACCACTGCTGCTAGCCAACCAGAATCAAGTATCCAAACTCTCCGTTGTAGAAATAAAGTTTACTTACTTACTTAATTACTTACTCTAAAAACATAAAGTTTCTGAACATTACAAAAGCAGTTTCAAGCAGTTTCAATGGGACAAAAAATAGTTTTAAAAGTTAAATTTCAAAAAAACTATAAAAAACTATCAAAAATCTGAATGGATCTGTTAAAGAGCTAAAGATGATGAACATTTTAAAGTTTGAATGAAGTTTCTAGCACAAAGTATGAAGAAGTAGTTAAGGGCCAAAAAACTGGGGAGAACTAGAAAGAAAGAAAGAAATAGAGGGAATATCACAAGTTGGGCTAGCTTCTGCAAGCTAGCCCACCAAACAAGTGGTATGCGTAGGCTAGTTAAAGGTAGGCACTATGTGCATTATAGGCTACATCAAATCACTGTTACAGTAGGCCTGTGCCTTGAAAGCAAATTTGAACACCAGCCCCGACAAATCTGTAGGCTAACATTCAGCAAGGATGCATCTTGGTCCACAATCACGCGCACTTTCACTGGTAGGCCAGGCCGCAAGGCTGAAAAGAAAATCTGGAACACAAGATAAAATATAAATTGGTATTGGTCTCGTGAAAAAGAGGCTAAATTGGTGGCCGCGAAAATGTGCTGCACTGACTTGGCTATTGCATAATATCGAGGATGAGAATAGCAAAGCAAAAGCAATACATGCTGACGATTGGCCGCTTATCACCCACAACAATAATTGTATTATAATAAAATATTCATCCTGTCACTTACCGATGTTTGGCACTAGCAGAAGAGTCTGCTTTGGTGACGGACCTCTGGCGTTTTGGGCATACAGAATCCTCGCAGCAAAATATGACGAAATGCTTTGTTGACCCCGTTTCATAGCTAATTCTTGCTAGTTAGAGTAGGCGCTTGGTTGACAGTTGCCACGACAATCAAACGTGTGGTTAAAACTAGCTGTTGTAAATCATATTTTTGAAATAGCTAGTGTAGTTTTTCTAAATTGCGCCATCTATTTTCGGGCACAGGAATTGTAGCTATATTCAGTCTGACCAGAAGCAGGGATAGAAACGTATCCCCACCGGCGATAAAAATGAATGATCAGAGGAGGGGATATCAAAACCAGAGGGGGGGAAATCCCCCCACCCCCCCCCAGTAGTTCGCACGCTGCACACACACACACACACACACACACACACACACACACACACACACACACACACGGTGCTCTTGTTTAATCGTAACAGTAACACAGGTTCACTGAAACACTCCAAAGATAAATTTGCTGTTTAATTCACTGAAATACTGCCAAGTTGCTCTGTGTACATTAAAAAATGTAATTGATATTGAAAACTTTTTGACACCAACCATTGTTTTGCAAAACAAAGGGGCATGTGACAGTAAAATATATCCTACAATTGAGAGGATTCATCAGCTCTTACAGCAATTTACGCAACAATATCTATGCAATACAAAAATTATTTGCTTCAACATAACTTTAAAGTTTTAAATTCTGTCAGGAATCATACAGTATACAAGAGCAAATCAGCCTAATTTGGGGTTTTACTTTTGGCACATAATGGCAAGAGCAATATTACAAGCCAATGTTCTCATTTTCACTTGAGTTCAGTTGTTGTTGATGTGTGTCGTAGCATCCGCCACAGGAACCTGTATGCTGTTCTGACCGCTAAGCTGATGGAGGTCCTTTAGCAGGTCTGCGAACTGCTCCTCCTGTTAACACAGCAGCAAATGGATCCTTCATTTGTTGGTCATATTGCCAGGTAAGAGAACGGCCTAGGCCAGCAACACAAGGATATTAGTCTGCTCTGCTCAACAGAATTTTATAGCTGAGGAGATAGTGATATCATACGACAGGCTATCTCTGTCTTACCAGTACGTTCATTCGCTCGGCTGCTGCCACGGCAACGCTCAGTTTTCTCTCGTCCTCCTCTCTCTCCTCCTCGATAACCCCGAGCCTGTGATAGACGGATGAAGAAAAGGCCCGGAGTCGATGTTGTCATGTTAATCTTCAACCAAAATAACCTGCCCACCACATTTGCCTTTTCTTCTTCTACATCACTTTGCCTGATTCCGCTGCCTCACCTGAAGGTGGCGCTAGCCAGCTGTTCGTCGCGGACAGCCAGCAGGTTCCGCAGCTCGCTGACTTCGGCCTGCAGCAGTGCATTCTGGTCTTGGCTCTGGACGATGAAGTCCTCCAGGCGCTTGGCCATTTCCAGCTCGCGCTCCGTCACCTGCTCCACTCCCAGGCGGAGCTCCGACAACTCCTCGGCATGCTGGGTAAATTGCAATTTGACATGTCAGTCTGATGGATCAGTGCAGTGCTGGGTTTCACTGATAAGCTGAATTTATGCAGAAAGTGCGGTAAGATCAGGAACAACGTTGAAGCAACTGCACTGTACCGTACAGTGGGTTATGACGTAGAGACGGACTCACCCTGTCCAGTAAGCTTATCTGTTCGTGTTCAGTTGTCATCACGTGCGGTTCCTTGTTCTGGCTGTCTTTGATCCAAGGCACTGGAGCAGGTGGATTCTTCACACTGACAGTCTGGATCAAGATGAGGGGACACCTTATGTCAGTCAACCTCTTCACCGCTGCAGTTCATCTCACAGTACGAACCATATCCTTCCTACTGTACATATCAACTCAAGTGAATGTTTATTTGTCACACAAACAAGATAAAGGTACCATGTACAATAAAATGCTCAACTTGCTCAATTTTGTGTGCTGGTGTATATCTACAATATATACCAGTATGCATGGTATATTTGATGATACAGGTAGCATTTTGACAATTGAAGCATGGCTAAGTTAAACCAGTTTGTCCACCCATAACTCACATTTCGTGGCGCAGAGATATCAAGTGGAGGATTGGCTTTGGCATCCTGCTCAAGAGGCTCATTTTCCTCGATGGGCAGATTCTCCGTGCTGGCCTGTCTCAGGAGCTGTTTGGGGTGCAATGGTCGCCTGTGCGGGGCGCTCTGGGTCCTGGAAACTGGCTTTCTCTCCCTGGCGCTCTTCCTCTCTCTGGTACCCCTCTCGTACACATCCCTCCCCTGGCCACCCTTCAAGTCAGTGGGCAGCTGCTGGAGGGATGTGTGTAGAGGGCTGTACTTGCCCAGGTCTTTAGGGGGTACGTAGGTGGGCTTGGACAGTCCTACGTGGCTGCAAAACAGAAGGGGATACCAAGTCAAAATTATGATTTATGAGTAGTCGTTATAAATAAATCATTTATATGATGAAGAAGAGTAAGTATTTGTTTTATGCACGGGCTAGATAGCGAAACTAACTCCTGAAGCGCGTTGGTTCAGCATCCCTCATTTACGTACCTGCTGACTCTTATCAGTGGAGCCGCAGGGCTCAGTGATTGTGTTATCTGGTTCAGAATTGAAGGCAGAGGATGGAGTTTGTCTATGGTGTCCTGCAGAAAGAGATGAGCGCGTTAGCCAGCGCACCTCCATACCCTCTCGCACCATTGCTGCCACTTGGACCATTCCCTTAAGCACTATAAGGTAATCAAATCGTTCTCGCATACTTGACTCACCTGCTTCATTTGGGAGATGATGTCAACCAACAGACCGTGGAGAACGGCCAGGCGCAGAGGCAGGTCCACGTAGCCGTCAAAGGAAGTCATCTGGACGTCATTGTCTGGGTTGGACACGGTTTGGAGGAAAGCCCTCATCTTCTCCCAATGCTGCTGCAGGAAGTCATTCATGAAGAGCATGTATTCCTCCTTCTCGCCGAATCTTGAATCAGAAGAATGGAGTAGATTAGTAAAATCCATAAGGGCCAGAGACATTTACAAGAGTTGTGTATCCTTCTCATTCTGACTTTGATTCTGACTCTTGGTTCTTTTCAGATGGTTCACATGTGTACCGCCTTGGCTTATCTCAGCAGTCGTTCTCCTAATAGATCAACACAATAAAGGAAGCCCGATGGACTGCGCAAAACAAAGCCAGACAAGAAGAGACAAACTTTCCCCACGCGAGGGGTGGACAGACACACTCACAGGGTGAAGTTGGCCAGGTTCTGGACCACCTTGGCGGTGAGGGTGAGGACGCGGAGGACGGCCGGCTCGGGGTAGGGCTGCGTCAGGCCGAACAGGGAGGGGCTGAGGATTGCGGGGCACAGGAAACGGAGGAAGAGAGAGGCGGAGATGAGCCGCTGTCCGATCTCGGGCCGCCCCTGGTCTTCGCAAACCTCCACCCAGCTGGAGAAGATCCTGTTCAGCTCCTCGGGGAATGAGCTGAGGGGGTAAAGGGAGGTGAGGAGGAGCGACAAAATAATAATAGACTTGGAATCTCATCGTGGCAGACTCCGAATAATGTAATGCCAAAAACATCAGTTCACGCCAGGGTACAACTATTACCTTCCGTTATTCTAAAGTCTCTCTTACCCGTGCATCTCTGTGATCTTCTGCACCACCTCCTCGCAGCTCTCCTCCAGGTGTTTCTGGTTGTTTGACAGGTCTGAGGGGGGGCATTTACGAGGGTCAACCTCGCAGCTCTCTGCCGAGGCGTACAGACGGGTGATGAAGTCTCCTGCGGGAAAGGAGAAAAGAGAGGGGGGAGGGGTTATTTTGTTTATTGAATGTACTTGTTGATTTCTGTGTCTTTGTCATTATGTGAGTTCGTCGTCACTGTCAATGAAGGAAACCTCAGTGCCTTACGAGTTAAAATAAAGGTTTGAGATGAAATGGGGGAAGGTCATGACTACGGTGTATTCCACGGCAGACTGGACCGCAGAGCTTCCCTACCAAGACTGTCGATGAGGTACTTCTGGCCAACCAGCTTCATGTACTCATCAATGGCCTTGGTAGCGAGAGTGTTCTCCCTGAAGATCAAGGCCTCCTTTTCACCGAGACGCTCCACCTCTGCACTCCCCAATGCTATGAGAAACTCCTGGAACATGGACAGGCAGATCTTTAGTTCAATATACTGTACGGTGTACAGCAATGTAAGGTTTGGGGGATATTGATAACTGCTTATCATGACTAATCTTATTCCATAGAGCTTTTTATCACGCTCTCTCTTATATATTCGATTCTGATTGGACAATCGCATGTTCTACCGGTTAATTATTTCTCCACACTTTACCGGCTACGAGCAATATTGACTGCCACTAAGGGCAACACATTATATGTCTATGGGCGACAGTTGAAAGTTGTCTGAAAGTTTGAACATTCTAAACAATAATGGTTTGGTTGTTGTAGCCTGCTACAGTATGTTCAATCTCTGAAAACGTGCATTGCCCAAGCACACGGAACCATTTCCCTGGCGAAATAAAAAGTGTAGTCTTATAAGTATTAATTTGTTTATTAGTTTATTTATTTGCACCATGTTTTAAAAGAAGAAAATAACAATCAATTAATAATTTACAATACAATGCTGGGAGGGAAGGGTAGTCCAGAGGGCTTATACAAATTAATGTCGTTGGTAAGTAGCCGTGTAATAAGCGGGATAACGTATGGCCAGCCAGTGATTGTCAAAAAAAGAAGAGCCCTCCAGTGCGTTACAGAACCCCTCTGCTTCGCTTCGGGGTTCCAAATGCACTGTGGGCCTCTTCTTTTTCGATAATCACCGGCTAGCCATATGTTATCCCTTACATACAGTATGGGTTAGTCATAAATACAGTATGGCTTACTTACATACTGTATTTAATGGCTGTCATGGAGTATACTGTAGTACCGGTGTGGATATGTGTAGTATACCGTGGGACCGGTGTGTGTTTTTGCTCACCTTGGCCTTGCCGATGCTCTGGAGGACGTGCACCAGGGCTCCAGCTAGTTCCTCCTTTTGCCTGACCGTCAGCAGGGGCTCCATGCTCATGCACATGCCCACGTAGTCCACCGTTACGAACTCTGCAAACTCCTTGTACTTCTCGATGGGCAGCACCTGCAGGTTCTGAAAGCGGGCCTTGACCCGGAGCGAGGCCTGGGGCCCCAGTTGCTCTTTGGCTCCGCCGGCGCCCGACGCCTTGTAGGGAACGATCGGGTGCCACTTCTCCTGGTAGGCCCTTCCCCGGATGTCGGCCAGGGTTATGGCCACGCTGCCGAGGGGGTGCAGGTTGGTCTCGTCCCGGGAGTGGCGCTTCTTCTTGGCGTCCTCGTCGCGGAAGAGATGCAGGGTGATCTGCGAGACCGACGGAAGATTGTCCAGCTCGAAGAACTCCCCCCAGAAGAGCTGGCAGCCTCCGGTCGCTCCGCCCCCAAGTCCACCGCCGGAGGCCCCGGCAGAGCCGTCCCCGAGCAGGTTGGAGCGGGGGGAGGACTTGCCCACGGCGCGGCTACTGGTGCGGGCAAACAGCGTCCCGTCCAGGTGCAGCTCACAGTAGTAGCGGCGTTTCGGCAGCAGGTCCTTGGCCTCGTTCACCCACAGGCTGAGGGAGTTCTCCGTTCGCTCCACGTTGTCCTGGAGGGACATCGAGAGGTTTCAGAACGTCAGCGAATCGAGGACATTACAGTCTCATCCCGTCATGACAGGTTCCATCAGTGGCCCTGTGCTGAAACAACTGCTTTACCTTATTGGGCTGGGCAGCCCTCCTCAGGTCTTCGATCCAGCGGTCTCTCTCTGCTGCTGAGGTGCAGCCGAAACAATGGTTGTTCTCGGAGTTGATCACCTAGGATGACGGCATTGGATACAGGCGAATTCTTACAAAACCAGATTTTGTCTCCGCAAATTAACAATCGATTTAGTTTTGACTTGGAGGAAAGCAGTTTTTAACAAACCAGCTAAGTATGGTGGGGTGTACAGGTCAAAGGTCAAATCCTACCTCAAAGCAGTACTTCTCCCCAAGGATGGAGCTGTGTACGGGTCTGATGACAGTGCTAGTGTCGGCACTCAGATCCAGGCTCCCCGCAGCGTTGACTAGGATGGACACTGACTCCCGGGACCCATGAAGCCTGGACGAGGGAACGGTAAGTCCAACAAAGTAGAATCTTTGAGGAAATCACTGCACTCATGACTATGAAAAAGTGCTAAGGTGCAAGAAAACTGAATAACAGTAATTGAGAAAAAGGTTTCTGCACACGTAGTTCCATGCAAGTTTCTTTTAATTGCTTTTGGTCACAAGACCGCCCTGACGAAGGTCTTGTGACCAAAAGTTCTTAAAGGAAACTTGCATCGACCTAAGTGTGCAGAAACTTTTTTCTCAAAGACCAACAAAGTACAATGGATTAAACCATGTTGGTTTTAATTCAATATATTTTGTTAGATAAGCCTTTTGGATACATTCAAGAGCCCAGACTGTACTCGGCTGCATACCTGCTCCCTTTGCTCAACCCCAAGTTGTTCAGCTGGGTGTTGCTGTTGCTCCTCTTAGCTCGGCCCTCGAGACGACGCTTGATCAATGCCTGGGGTTAGAGCAAGAGACAGGGCAAAGAATAAGAGAAAGTTGGAAGCAAACTGAATGCCCACTGGTCAGACCCACTGATCACACCCAGGGGTCATGTCCACAGGAAACACCAAACTATTATGGATGATGTTTTAAAGCTTCTTATCTCTGAGGTATCCTGTACTCACCCTCACTCCACCATCATGGGTTTTCTGTCTGGGCCCTGCGGCAGGCCCAACATGGTCGGGGCTGCATTCTGTACAACAAGGAGTGGAACATGGTTAGCCTTTTATTTTTTTTTTGTAGTTTCAGTAATGTCATTTTTAAGCTAGTTGTCATTCTGGTAGTCAACTGCTCCAGATAAATGTTTAAGTTTGATCTTCGCTCGGCATCTACTTGTGCACTTGTGCATACATTTTCCTGTTTATGTGAGAACCACAGAAGGAGGGTGACCAAGTGGTTGATCTGGACTCCATGAACAGATTGCACATTCTCAAAAACAGTTTAGTTCGCCCCACCCAACACCTTCTCTGCAATTCCGATAAAGACAGGAAAAATGTTTAACCAATAGTCTTGTGGGGTTGGCCAATGCTTGTGGTTTGACTAATTTCAGCTAGTCAAGATAGAATATTTACAATGCACATCCAACTGGAGCTGGATGTTTACATAGCATAATCTTTACATATCATGTAGTTTGTCACATGTTTTATGGAGATTATCTCATTTACAGGATCATTCAGAAATGATTTAGTCAGAAGGATGTCTGTAGAGCTCAAAATGAGTCTACCAGCGATTAGTGAAGTCAAGTCAAACAGGATGTGGCAGCAGGGACTGATCTGAAGATAGGAACCCTGCAAAACTGCATCTTTCACTACAGACACTTCAGCGGAAAAGTGATTACCCTGGCGTTAAAGTACCCTTTCTGCGAATTAACTCCACAAAACTATTAAGAACCCATGACTATAACAAAATTCATATAGAACGCGTGCTAGTCCATGTATAACCCCTTCTTTTTCTCACAGGCATTCCTCCAAAATATAGAGGAGAGAAGATACCGGCACTCACAATCGTTGATTTTCTCTTTTATTAAATAGGGCAAGAACGTTTCGGCCTGTGGCCTTCTTCAGCAGCAAAATGACCAGCAACATTTTGCTGCTTAAGAAGGCCACAGGCCGAAACGTTCTTGCCCTATTTAATAAAAGAGAAAATCAACGATTGTGAGTGCCGGTATCTTCACTCCTCTACAGTCTACTACCATACCGAGCACCCATCACAAATCTTTTTTCTCACCAAGAGTTGTGCGCGCTTGTTGTTTTTCTAATTCCTCCAAAATATCTCACTCTCACAATGAATCTATGGCAGTCTTCCGCTTCTCACAGGACTTTGATCCTTCGCTTACCCAAAGCTCCGCCACATACGACCCAGCGTCTGAATCCCATCATCGGAGGCAGAGGTGTGTGGAACCTGCTACTCCTTCTGATCACATGTAAGATGGGGGCAGGATCTGATTCATGGTCCTCCTCGCCTCATAGAACGGACCTGGGCAGAGCTTGTGGATTCAGCCGACCCAGTAGGCTACTCCAAATCCCTCCAAAAGCAATCGAACTCACTAGCTAACCCTGACCAAGGTAGAGAGGACCAGATCTACGACCTGAACACACAGTTGGTGTTCTCTCAACGAGTCTTGACTGGTCTTACGAAACACTCAGATGAGATGCTATCTCCACAAAATGAAGAGGAAGCAATTTGACAGCCACTCGCACGCATAACAGCCCCCTTTGCATGTTTCTGTGCCTCCCTACTTACCCTTAAGCCTAATTTATACTTCATAAAACGGCTCATGGCTCTTGGTTGCCATGGAATGGAAGCTAAAGACAATGCCCAGGCATTCCATTCCATGGCAACCAAGAGCCATGAGCCATGAGCCGTTTTATGAAGTATAAATTAGGCTTTAAGCTCTGCCAGACTGTCAGTGGTTGTGACATCACTAATGCTGATAATTCATATAGAACCAAGGGTATATAATGAATATACAATGTATGTGTGTGTATGTCTGTGTGTGCATGCGTGTGTGTGCGCGCGTGTGTGTACCTGTACTGATGTCTGCGAGGTTCTGCATGCTGAGGTTGGACAGGCAGCTGCTCACTCTGTTCCTGGTCCACATCACCGGCTGAGGAAGGGGAGGAAAACTAGCGAATAAGGCTAATATGCACACAACGCATGACCACCCATCGGGCAAAGCTGCGGCTCTCTACGCCGTACGCTGCGAGAAAGGTTTTGTGTTTGCCGTTTCGCTTTCCTCGCAGTAACAAAAGCCGGTAAAGGACGATGTTCTCGACTGTGTCCTACCTCATCGTCCGAGCTGATGAGGATCTGACCGTCCTCCAGGATACAGTTGCTGATGTCCCAGAGTGGGACCTCCTGGGGAGGGACCCATGACAGTCTGGGCAGCTCCACTGGTGCTGCTGCTGCAGCAGATTCACCCTCGTCCACATCTACTACACACCACACGCACACACACAAACACACACATGTGCACACACACACACGAACACACACACACGTGATGAGAATAGTATCCTGTACCTATCATTGTCATTTCACACACTATAGTGTCCATAATATAGACCACTTGGTGCTTGTGTGTGTTCAAATAGTCTTTTTTTCTTTTTCTTTATTATTATTATTATTATTATTATTTTACAATTGTTCATCTCAGAAACAAAATATCTGAACATGAGCTGAACCAGTGGTCTAACTAAGGGGTAGGCAAAATGAGTGTACATGCTCATTTCTCAGTTGTTGTTGTTCATGCTGCGTAATGATGGCCTGATGACTGTTATCTTGACAGCGCGTAGCCACTCCCATCATACGAGTTACCAGCACTGTTTTTGAAATGGTATCTCCCCCTCCACCCCCACCCCCCCCCAACCTCCCCTTCCCCTTCTTGCAAACTCCAAACCATATCCTCCTGTTGATTTTCTAGATGTGCAACCGCATGCTCTCTCATGGACTTCTCTCAACACACATTCACTTACAGTACACACATTCACATACAGTATGCACACATTCGTTAACAGACTAATCATCACAAACTATTATTTCATTACGCAGTTTTATCTCGGGTTGTGTTTATGAGCTAGTCAGACATCCATATTGCCTAATATGCATTTATAAAGGTTTCTTCAATTGATAATCGGAAATAAGGTATTTCAGTGCCAGGAGAACGGTCCCTCATTGTGCACTTCACAATGCTATTACTGTAAATTCTACCAGACTGGGCACTAAAATCTGTCTCCTGATGTCCTCTGGATTCAAATTGAGTACCATGAATTAACCATGAGGGGTCACCAATCCTGTTCAGGGGTCAGGCAATACTTTTTGCCATGAAAGTGACCAATGACTGTTTATATATATGCGACTGTGTGCTCTCATGTACTTCTCAGGACACACATTGACATACTGTACTGTATACACCCATTCACTTAAACAGACTCATCGCCATGAACATCATTAACAGGTTTAAACGATGGTTCACCGAGTCAAACTGCTCATCGAGCGAACGGCCGACCGACGACTGTGTGCATGTGCCTTCGGGGAAAAAAACCCTCACCTGCTAAAAGTGTCGGGGTGCTGTTTCTGCTCTGCAGTTTGGGCCTCTTCAGCTTCTGAGAGACGGTCCTCAGGTACTTCCTGAAGAGCGCCCCCCCCCCTCCTCCTCCCCCCTTCTGTGGCGAAGTGTCAGCGGGGGGCAGCCCGGCGGCGCCCCCAGCGGAGGCCCGGCCGGCCGAGGCTCCCGACGGCGCCGAGGTGGAGAGCAGCGACCCCGGCGGTTCAGACAGAGCTCTCCTGAAGGGGTTCTTCCGGGCCCCGGCGTTCTTCTCCTGCTTGGGCGAAGCTCGTCCCGCAGTTGAGGCCTTGTCTCCGGGGTCCTCGCTCAGGGCCTTGCGCCAGCTCTGCATCTTGTTCCATTTGTTGCTGCTGCTCTTCTCGGCCTTATCACTTGTCGTCGTCGTTGTTGTTGTCGACGACGTTGTCGCTGCTGCCACGGCTCCGTCTTCACCTCTGGCCCCATCGGCGGTCGCCTTGGCGCCAGTGTGCCATTTGTACGTGTTGAGAGGGTCAGCGTCCTCGGCTGGGGGGTCTTGGGTGGGCTCAGCCGGAGGGGGGACCTTGTCCTTCTCTGTGGACCCCACCTCCATGAGCAGATGCTGAGCTACCTGCTCGGAATCAGTCTCTTCTTTGTTGGTGCCCATTTGAGATGTCGAGGAGATCGGGAACTTTTAAGATGCTGCAGCCGAGCTCAAGGATGGGATCGTACGCGTTGAAATATGTTGATACGTTACCGGAAGCACGAAATGCACAAAGTCCAATGCACGCCGTCTCACCTTTGAATTCACCTGTCCTCCTCCTGATTCTCTCTCTGGGAGGTTTTACCAAGTGGTTGACACGGTACGAGTAGACGACACAGCGCCTTAGCCTTCTGTCGCACTTCCCTCAGATTTCCTGTTGCAAAATGTCATCCGGCAACGTGGGTCTGGTGTCTTCGCGTAGGCCTGTGTGTGTGGTTGCTGCTCCGATGTGTCACACGTCCTCTCACACTCAACGTTTGCTTCCTCACACTATTTTTCTTTTTTTCAAGTCAGGTGTCAGGTGCAGTTGCTTTCTCTGTACCCACTCTCTCTTGATTGGCTATAGCCTATGCCACCTGAAAGACACATTTATCTAAAGTGATAGAGAAGTCTTGGATTCTTCTGAGCGTTCGACAGATTCACAACTGCAACTGGTTGTCTTTTCACACTGTACGAGCAATGGTTTTCAACTCAGCGGAAGTTAAGTGACAGTTACACCAATCGGTTAGAGGCATTCAAAGCACAAGAGAGGAAGAGTCACAGATGAAAGGAACTGACCTCATTTTGTACCTCAAGCCGCTCTGTGTTAAAAGACAATCTAGTTTCACATCGTTGTTCCTCTTTTCAATTTCAAACAATTGATGGAGACTACTATTTCCAAATGAGAAACTTTTTCACCACTTGTCTCGTCTAAGTTTAACCTGTACTATCAATGGTTAAACCGTTTCAATAGGTCTCTGAATGAGATCTGATACAATTTAACACAAAATTATGACACAAATTCATGTGAGTATAAATGCTCACACACTGTTGGTTTCAGTTTCCTGCCCAAGCACGCCCTACTTCCTGCCGACCAGGTTTGTCACCACTTCCTGTGCTGATTCTGCTCTCAGCTTTGAAACACCTGTGTCCATGTCTCCTGGTACACCCTATAAAGTGCCACCCATAGACTGTGTATCTGTAACGTCATCCACAAAAGCTACAAGCAAGATGCCCCCATATTGTGTTTTGCTCATTCAACAAGTAGGCCTACACCTATTTTCATGGCATTAACAATTAGACAAGTCTCATCTACGGGACTATTATGGTCCAAAAAGCAACTTGGAGCTGTATCACTGAGCTCTCCAAGGAAATTAATATCTGCTATTTCGCATGGGTGGGGGGGGGGGGGGGGGGACTGAGAAGGGCTGGTTGAAATGTAGAGTAATATCTGAAGTAAACGGTAGATGCGGATCAATGACCCATCTACACCACGGGGCAGTGTTTAGCCAATTCAACTGGGTTACATGTACATTTTCAGGGTTACTTACTGTACAAACAGGCACGGACATCAGGACATCGGGGCAGATCAGGGGAAGAGACTTGGTTTAGTGGGTGGAGATTCTGCAAGAAGTAGTAGCCTACAGACAGTAACAGAACGACATAATTACACATGCAACATGAAACTAGGGCAGCATGTACCCCCAACTGCACTTTCTCGTGGGTTGTGACAATTTTGTTACCATTACTTAACAGAAAGAACATTTTTGATTGTTGAAATCCAGTCCAATTTGGAGATTCCCATCCTGTAGTACTCTAGCACTTACCCAGTTGAATTACATTATGTTAGGAAATCAAACAGATCATATAACTACACTTTTGAGAGATGGTGAACGTGAAAAAGGCAAAGAGATGGTGGACAGATCAGATGAAAATGCTATGGCAAGTTTTGACCACTAGATGTCAGTCAGTCAAGATAAATTACAGCAGCATAATGAAAAAGTTGACTGGTCCCATTAGGATCTAAAACCATTAGATTCCATTAGAAACCTACTGGTCCCATTAGGATCTAAAACCATTAGAAACCTACTGGTCCCATTAGGATCTAAAACCGTTAGAAACCTACTATTAGGATCTAAAACCATTAGAAACCTACTGGTCCCATTAGGATCTAAAACCATTAGAAACCTACTAGTCCCATTAGGATCTAAAACCATTAGGATCTACCGGTGCTGTGTTAAGCCCCAGATGCACTGGAAGAGTCTGACGCTAGCATTTTGAAGTACACCAATTGTTTTAAATGGCCGATCACGCACCAAAAGCGTTTTGAGGCGAGTCAAACTGCCTTGACGCTTCTACTCCGAACTTGTTTACATTTTGGAGCGTCAAATGCGGACAAATCAATCTAAATTAAATCAGCTCCCTATCAAAGCTGACGCCTGCAGTGCGGCATAGGAGCGTCAAATGAGGCGAGTCAAATGAGGCATGTCAATTGACTCTTCCAGTGCGTTTGGGGCTTAAAGGTCACCATTAGGATTCACTGGTTGCCACACAGTAAGCTTGAACTAAAATATTGAATTAAAGCAAACAGATCTGCAGTCATCCTCCATTCACATTATTATACCTCCTGAACCTAACATCTGAAAGCATTAAGTGGGAAAAAAACAGCAACATTACATTTTTTGAATTTATTAACTTGAGTCAAATTCTGTTTTACAGCGTAATTGAACAAGAATTGTAATGACTTTCGAACAAAGAACTATGACAAAGTTCTATAACATCTGCACAGAAATAATGTCAGTGAGTGTGCGTCCATCTGAAAGGGAGTAACTCTGGGGCAGTATGTCTTGCCGGTATTCCAAGGGGATTAATTAGGATGGTGTGTTGGGCTATTCGGGAGGCGGGAAGTGTCGTGGGGATAGGAGTAACTCAGATTTGGCTGGTGGCAGTACAAGGTGTTAGGGTTTTCTGGGGTGCAGTCTGTGGTGTTGGGACGATTCCAGGGGGCAGCGAGTGTTGTGGGGAAGGAGAAGAAGGAGGACTGCAACTCCAAAGCACATGATTTGAGAGCACAGTGATGTTGCCTAAAGATAAAGAGGGGGAAATAAATGAAGAAATCAAAATTCAATAATATCATTATAGTGTAGTGGAGGGGGGGGGGTTCCCATGCACCCTATGGATATATTTTTCTAACCTAGTCTTTTGTAATCCTTAAGTGGTCTAGTAAAGAAAAATGTATGTTCACAACTTTAAAATATTGCCCCATGTATGTATTATTTTATTTTACCATCTTTGTGGCCATCCTTGAGAGTCCAGAGGAGAGGAAGAGGGAGAGAGGGGGTGAGGAGGAGGAGAGAGAAAGTCCAGGGGTGAGGAGGGGTAGGAGGAGAGAGTCCTGGGGAGAAAAGGAGAGAGAGAGAAAGTTCTCTGGCCCAATTACACCTATTATTTATACTTTTCTCCTACTTTTTATGTTTTAAAGTTTGAATGTTCCTAACATCATGTTAAAATCATGATAATAACCACCTCCATCTATTCATCATGCCAAAATTAAACAGAAAATGGGGCCATGTCTCTGTATGATGACTAGTTCAAAAGTTATGTAGATTTAAACATTTCGTTTTTCACTTTCGGAAATCCAGGACGGCCACAAAGATAATTAAAAAAAACACATACATGGTACAATACTGTATTTCAAGTTAGGAACATCCAGATCCCCCTCCTCCCCCATGGTGGATGGGAACGAGCAACCAATCAAGTAATACTAACACACTGCAATTCTCCGTACCTATTGCAGATGAAATAATATATGATGTATATACAGTAGTATACATAGTACAATATAGTATGATTCAGATTTACCTCTGTCAGATGGCCCTTTTTGTTATGTCACTGGTCCTCAATGGCCTCCTGCTGATACCCGTGTTGCTTGAGCCAGAGACCCCCAGCAACCTCTGAATGTCTTCCATCACCAGGGCAGGGTTGGAGTGAAGGGTTGAGTGAAGCCAGTCATTATGTGCAGACATACCACAGACACACAAATCACAATACTGGAATACTCCATCCATCCATCCATCCATTCATCCATCTTAATCTGCTTATCCGGGGTCGGGTCGCGGAGGCAGCAGTTCCAACAGGGGGCCCCAGACATACTGGAATTACCGTTGATCAGTAAATGCCTTTGGCTAGCTATGGTGCAAGTGAGAGAGAGAGAGAGAGAGAGTGAGAGAGAGAGAGAGAGAGAAAGAAGAAGAATGGAAGAGAGAGAGTTTGCATTGTAGGCTACTTTCATGTCAAAGAGGAAATCAACATTAAAATTGTAAATTGATTTGTGTAAGTAGATTGACCATAATTTTACCATATCGACAGATGCAGGGTGGGACTCAGTGGTGGATCAGTTGAAGGACTCTTCAAAACTTTGGAGGTTCCAGTTTTCTCTAGGTGAAAAAGAAATGTGAACAGAAATGTGATCGGGTCAGCTGTTAAGTGTCATGTTATTCATACTGACTTTGATCTACTGGCAAATTACTTGCTTTACTCCCAGTCAGAGGAGAAACCTAGAATCAGTGAGGGTCTACCTTGAATAAGAGTGGTCTGAACGTACCTTCAGAGTTTCATGCCCATGGCCAGCAGTCGATGATGGAGCCCTCGATCGACCAAGATCTCCTTGGTTTTGTGTTTTTTCCAGATCAGCCTGCACAGGGAAGACAGCACAGGTCAACAATGTTAGCAGATATAATTATCTGAGACTGAATGTTGGAATCGTATGTTAGATGTTAGTGTGAGGACAGATGGGATGCACCGGAGTGCCGGGCTCAGAAGTGCAGGGCAATCAAAAAGGAGGTGAGCTCTGATTGGTAGATCAGCTGATGCTTCTTCATCTGTGCTCCTTCAAGATGTCCATGATTATGTCCAAGCCAGCTCTAAAATAACAACATTACATCAATTAACTTTTGTATTATGTTTCTCTATATGACTGAATATTTCTTTTTTTGATACAGACTAAGCAACTGTGACGTGAGCTGCTAGGAAGTCCATTACGGGAATATGAGTGGGGAGCGGAGGGTTATCAGGAAGTGGGAAACTAATGTAGCGGGATCCCCAGGTGTGCACACCGACGCGACGGCGTAGGCTAATGGGGCAGCGTTGTTTGTATTGATGCAACATTGGTTGGCCAATATCAGGTTGCTGACTGACAGCAGCTAACGTTAGTGTTGCCTTCTAAGAGAAACGCATGCATCATCGCCGCATTCTGAATCATGTAAGCTACTTATGTATTTAGTGTGAATGTACATTTTGTAGTAGGATGTTGTCATTGCTGTTTCTCTGATAGTAGCCTATGTCTTGTTGGTAGCAGGTTGCAGACTGACAGCAGCTAGTGGTGGCCTTAGAGAAACGCATGCATCGCACTCTTGTGGAACGTGCCTGAATCATGTACTTATGTTTTTACTGTGAATGTATATTTTTGTAGTAGGATGTCATTTCAGTTTGTCTGATACTGTGTCTTGTTTTATAGGATGGGTCTGTTGCTGTTTCCTCTAGTGATTAATTCTGTAAACAGCTATTTACGCACAGCACTTTACTCTTCCTGCTGCTACTGAGAGAGAATACTTTTCTATAAATCCCTTTTTTTCTATGGTAAATAAACTTTTGTATAAAATATAATATTCTCTCAGTGCCTCTTTAATGAGGAGAACCTAAGCATACTAGGTATTACACAACCATCTACCTGTAGTGTTTGGAGTCCACCATCTTGCTGTAGCACTTGGTTGTGATGGACAGTTAGGACTCTGGGGGACACGATCGGCTTGAAGTAGAGTGAAGCTCCAGGGGAAATCAGAAAGTGGTCTTAGCATGCAAATCTGGCTTGCCACCCTTGGTAGACTTCTGTCATCATCCAAAAACCTGACCTGTAACACTAAGTTTTCTAAGCATTAAGTTATAAATGTGCCTAGTGCACATTCATTGTGTCATTCAACTCACTGGAAATATAACTTTCTTCATGACACCATCAAACAGAATGCAAAATAAATCCAGTATGGCCACAAAGATTATTAAGAAAAAATACATGGAACAATATTTCAAGTTGGGAACATCAAGAATTCTTTACTAGACTGTTAGGAATATGATGACAAAAAAGAGGTTTGAAAAATATTTCCCTATGGTCCATGGGACCACACCCCCCCCCACCCCACCCCCCTTCCTACTAGACGATTAAGTCATACTAAAGCACTGCAATTCTCCATTACCTATTGCAGATTAAATAATATAATACAAGAATGATTCACCTCTGTCAGATGTCTGGGCCCTTTTTGTTGTCACTGGTCCTCAATGGCCTCCTGCTGATACCCATGTTGTTTGAACCCAGAGACCCCCAGCAACCTCTGAATGTCTTCCACCACCAGGGCAGGGTTGGAGTGAAGGGTTGAGTGAAGCCAGTCATTATGTGCAGTTGGACATACCACAGACACACAAATCACAATACTGCTTGAGAGAGAGAGAGAGAATACCTGTTTTGGGCTGGCAGTGGTGAATTCGCGTACCACGTACATTACTGCTGAAACATGAAAATGCAAATATCTTTTAACATGAGCTTTGCCTCGGTAAATGGATAGAAGTTGTTTGATATATGTAGGGTGACTAGTTAAAGGAGAATGCTCGTTTTTGACAACCTGGACCTTATTTACGGCATATTATAAGACGTTTGACTCACCGAGATAACTTTGGTGTAATTCGGAGGCCTGTAGAAGAAATTTAAAATCCAGCGCGAGCCAAGTATATCCATGTAATGGCGGCGGACGGGGCACTGAGAATGCAGCTTCTAAAAATCTATTTTCTGCCGCGAAACGGTTGTTTTCATCAGTCTGTCTTTATGAATCGCTAGTTGTGCTTACATAGAGCGAGGGCTTGTTGTGGTTTTTCACATGCCTCTGTAATATGATCTTTATATATATATATATATATATATATATATATATATATGCTGCTATGACTGATGAATGTGAAAGAGTGAGTGTCTTAATGTAATGCTACTGTACATAATTATAATAAAGTCAATGTTCCATTGTTTTCAAATAATTCGATAGACCATTGAACACATTTCTGGTAATACTTTAGAAAATACTGTACAATTATGAAAAAGAGAAGCTTCTGATCTGTGATTGAAATATTTTATTAATGACTGTTTTCAGTTATTGCATTGTCAAAACACTGAGCTCAATTTGTCAAAACACTGAGCTCTTTGACTACAACATGACTAGAATGGACATATCAAATCATTGTGTTAACATGTTAAGCAGCGGACATATGCGCTCCTTTTTATTTACATTAGGTATCCAAAGAGTCGCTGTCTTGAAAAGAACATGCCGGGCAGCACAATGAGGATCACAGATTCCGTTTCACTATGTATTGTTGGCCATAAATTACGCTGACACGTTTCAAGCCTTTGTCAAAGCATGTCTTTGGGTGTAGGGTGCGGCCTAGATGAAATAAGTGACAGATGTTATCTATCACAAGTAAGACAACTCAATCACTCAATCAATCACTCATACAATCAATTGGTCACTCCAACAATACTGGCATGCATGCAGACTGCAGTATGAAAAATGTACAGACTCTTTTCACTTAAAAACCTCTTTTGATGAAGACATCGGGAACACATTAGATATGTCTATGTACAGTACAAGTGTTAGAAAGGGGAATACCCCTCAGGAAAGGATGGGCTGGGGTAATAGGTGTTTCAGCACCTGGGGGATGTGGTGTTGGAAGAGGTTTTGTCCCTCATTAATGCTGTGTGGGCGGAGGGGGACCTCCCGGCGGCATGGAAATAGGCAGTGGTTAACCCCATCCTGAAGCCAGGGCCTCAATGTGGTGCATACAGATAAGGCCTAAAGATCATTTCTCTTTACCTAAAATTACCTAGTGTAAGCCTAATAATTTGTTGGGGGTGGGGGGGGGTCTACTGTTGCTTACATTAAGAAAAAGTTTGTTCACTTAAATTAGTCAGTTAGTCAGTAAATCTCTTTCCACAATAAAAAAAAAAAAGAATTGACAGTGTTGGTTTCAGGTTAAAGGTCTGAAATAATCACCCCCCCCCCCCCCATTCATTGTTAACGAGGGGGATTGAAACGGTCATATCTCGACATGGGAAGATCACAGAGATCGGGATTTAGACTGGCATAAAGCTCTGGACCCAACAAATGCAGCAATATAAAACATGTCCTGCTCGCACGCATGCGCGCGTGCACAGTGCCACAAAATGCATTGATGGTCGGAGGTCTATGCTCTCTGGCCTCCATTTTTATTTCAGAATATATTTTAATGAAATGTATGTCATTCAGCCTACTGACTAAAAGGAAAGATGAATGATGACAAGAATATATCACAAATACTACATGCAATACATTTGATGGACAACTTTATTTTCCTTCATTCACAAAAACATTATGGTAAATGACTGTCGTACCAAACAAAGGTCAAAAGATGGTTCTCTGTTTCTGCTGATATAGCTGTCTAGTGGTACTGCCTACTCATGGAGAACACCACAACAGACAAGAACTTCTGGAAAGCGGCCTGAACATCCCAGGTGAATTTTTTGCCCATTTTCGAGGCAACGACGATGGTCAGGCAGTCGGAAAACAACTAGACAAAAATAAAACAACATCGATATCAAACAAATGTGCATGCAAGGTGCCTTTGTGTCCAGAATTTAAAGAGTGGGCGATGATATTTAGAAATTGAAGGGAGAAGCAAACTTACCCTGAAATTGTCGGGATCAATTTTAAATACCTCCGAGTGCTTTAGGCCCAGAGCAGCATAGGTGGTTTTCATGTTATCCAAGTCCTTCATGCCACGATCCAGTCCGTGCACCACAATCACTCCTTGAGCAGCGATCTTTGGATTTTCCTTGATGGCTTCGGCGTTGTATAGGTTTCCGAAGCTACCGAAGTACCGCATTGTCCAGGGGTACACAATCAGGCACCTGCAAAGTATAATAAAATAATGGTAAGTCTGAGGAAGGAAACAACGAGCAAATATAGTCTCTATGCATAATGACAAAGTGTATGTGGAGAGTCGGCTACCTTTGCAGGGCTTCGGGCCCGACGACGTCATAGTCCATCGTGGCGAAGATGTTCGCGATTGTCGCGCGTTCTTGGTCTGACCACTCAACCATATTCTCTCTCAGATATTACTCAGGGCGGTGAGAAATATTGTGTTCTTTTTGACAGACTGCTCAGTTTTTATAGCCTGGTCAGTGAATCTCTCAAGTCGACTCCACCCACAGGTTGGCCGGTTGGCCAAGGTCGGTTGTCTTTGCTGTTTTACTGGGCTGAGTTCTAGACAGAATAATCCCAATTTTCGAGATCAATGAGAGGCTGTGGCTCTTTTCTTCTTTTTTGACTGTTTATAAACTTTGGTGATAGGCTAAAGGTTGTATCATACACACTATTGTGCTTATTTAAACTTTACTATTGTTATCTCATTTTGCTTTTCAAATTGATCCCATGATCTTGGTCATTTGAATAAGTTTTATGGTTTAGGAGTAAGCCTAGTAGACTAACCCCACATGTTACACTATTGAATGCAAATGACACCACGTGATTTCACATGCATAATTAGGCATAAATATGCAATAAAACATAACACAAAATAAAACAACAACAGTCCTTTGTTTTCCAAATGTTTGCCATTTCTAACACACCTCGCAATTCAGCCACAATCTCTAATAGATATTTGGATAATAAAGTGTTGTGTATTGGGATTCTGTCTCAGAAATTGGGCTGCATAATATATTCAATGACCTGTGGTTGGTATTAACATTGATACATCAATTATGCCAGAGTTGCCATCACGTTTAAGCGGGTCTGTGGATAAGCTGCACATAGACATGCTAAGGAACTTAATGTGGTAACACAGGTACACAAAAAATGAGCAGTTACTGAGTGAACTAATGATGGAAGTAATGAGGAAGCAATGATTAATTAATGAGTAGTTACTGATGGGGACTACTATAGTAGTTACTGATGAGCTAGAGAACAGTTTGGGGACTACTATAGTAGTTACTGAGGAACCAATGATAGTTAATGAGTAGTTACTAATTAACTATGAATCCTAATGATTAACTAATGATTAAGTAATAATGAGGTAATGGAGGACTAGTAACTACTCTGTATGATGTATGATGTTACAATAAGGTACACAAAAGAGTAACTGATGATTAAGTAATGATGAGATAGTAAACAAGTTTGGGTCCGCTAGAGTGGTGCATGTACAGAGTAGTTAGTCCTTCGTTACCTCATCATTACTTCATTATTAGTTACGCTTTTATGTACCTTATTGTAAAGTCATAAACCATACAGAGTAGTAACTAGGTAGTCCTTCATTATCTCATTATAACTTAATCATTAGGATTCAGAGTTAATCAGTAACTACTTATTAACTAATCATTGGTTTCTCAATAATTACTATAGGAGTCCCCAGTCTGTTCTTTAGTAACTATATAGCCCCCCAAAAGCCTACTCATTAACTAATCATTGGTTCCTCATTAATAACTCAGTAACTACTCATTTTTTGTGTACCTTATTGTAGTGTTTTTTTTGCCCCCCAATTTCTGTAGCCTATATTTTCCTACTAAATTTATATTCTAGTCTGTTACTTTGTTGTGTTTTAATGCAGCATTCCTGCTAGAGGGTATTTTAGGTCATTGACAGAGGTAGGCTAATCATGACATCTAGGTTGGTTCCACCCATCCCTCCATGTGGGGCGTGAAGATTAGGCCCACACATAATTTCTTGCGACCTAAAATTACCTTTATAGTATCAGCCTAATAGTAATTTGTTGGGGGGTGATATTCTACTGTGTTGCTTCCATAAGCGTTTTGCTTCCATTTAAAAAAAAGATTCACTTAAATTTTCCGTGGTAATCTCTTTCCACAATTTAAGGAAAATATAATAAATGTTGTAGTGATCCCGACCACCAGTCAGGAACGAGGTGGACTGTCAAGTGCACCAAGGGCTGGCACATTAGGCCCAAGAGTCAGACATGAGAGATGAGAGGCCTACGGTGGCAGATCTGGCCCAAGCACCTGGGACAGGCCGGAAAGGTAGTAATAAATATTATAAGTGGATCCCTCTAAAAAACGGATGGATGGATGGATGAATAATGAATGGTCCACACACATGGAACTGACAAGGGCCCGGCTAGCTCTGGTGATAAGGAACCCCGCCCCCCCCCCCCCCGTCTAGCCAGGGTCTGGCACTTATCAGAAGGAACAAAGGGATAGTGTTGGATGAACTGCCTGAAGACAAGATGTGTGGTGTCACATCATATCATCTTGCTAATTGCTACCTGTGCTCAGGCGCGCAGATTGGCTGGGGCAAGGGGGGTCACTGCCCCCCCTGGTGGCCAGATGAGCAAACTGTCTGCAACGCGTCCAAAACATGTATTCTAGAGACTGGGTCGCGACCGGATCGGAGAAATGCACTGAACAGCCTGGCTCCTGCTAGCTGACTGCCCCCCCTGATCAAAAAGTCAAACTGCGCGTATGCCTGTGCTGTTACATCAGCCTTTCGGTAGCCGAAGTAACGCCAAATGTCAGACGTTGACTTTCTTTTAACCACTAAATCGTCCCCTTTCTCTGTCATTTTCATTTTATTCGACTTGTGCTCGCCTTCCAGCGGCGTGGGGCAGGGCTGCTGTGCATCATTTAAAAACAAAAATTAATTAAATTAAAAAAATTAAAATAAAATTGTGATTGGTCTGAATCATTCATGTTATGTCAGACAGACTACCATATAGTGTTGTCCCGATACCAAAATTACAACTTATTTTTACGATATTACGATAACTACAAAAAATATCTCGATACCGATACTGAAACGATACCACGGCACAAACCTAAAACATCAGGAAAAGTAGGCTAATGGAATAATACAATGTCAGGTGTAGCCTACTGATCTCAGTGTTTTCTGTCTGCTGAGGCGGAGCAGGAATGTGAACTGTTTAAGCTAAATAAATTACATATATATTTAATTGTATTATTTTATTCATATTTTTTTTATTTTTTTTTAAACTATTCTTTGTAAAATAATAAGCTTGGGATGCTACAATTATAAGCTGAAAGTGTCTGCTCTGCTCCACTAGTCTGACACTCAGATTTAATTGCTATTCATATTCAGGGGCCGGAGCCAGGCTACTGATCCTCTCCTTCATTCTGTCCACACGCAGCAGAGTGGGTCGCAGCCTCGCAGTACAGAGCAACGGTGTTCACGTTACGGCATGACGAGCTCCAGAGTTTACAGATTGCCTCATTGATGTTATGAGGTTCCCCAACTATTAGCATTGGGTTTAAATCTGAAATATTGCCAAATAGGCGCTTTTGCAAATCCTCCGCCGCCGTCTAGAGTAACCAACTGGGCAGCCCTCAGCCCTTTCACTTTCCTTCGTGAACGTTCTTTGCAAACTACAAAAAATAGAGACAAAAATAGGCTATATGCTATACAACATTGATAAAATAGGCTATGAGTTTCCTAATTATATGATTTATAAGATTGATGACTGATTGCTTCCATAGCCGCGGGAGCGTATTTTGAGCAGGATGCTGCTGACCAAAGTCCAGCCCAATCTCTCTAAAATGCACGGTTGCGCAGCATTGTAAAAAGTAAGCCTATCTGTATTTAATTTTGTTATGATATTCTATCCGATTTGAATATGTTCTGCTATTCTAAGCTGTTCTATCCATGTTATTATTTTATGCAATAGTCAAAACGCAATTTCCAAAGCCAGCTGGTATCGATAGTGCGGAAAGTATCAATACTGCGGAAAATTAGGCTAGTATTTTATTCTCATGACGCGTTTGAGTTTGACTACATAGCAGGAGAAAAATTGCAGGCCCAGCGATGTGACTATTGCGCAAGCCCACATCGCAATGGCGATGCGTAAACGATATATCGTACAGCCCTAGCGCACACCCTCTTTATAATGTAAGTATACGGGGGACTCTGTTAAAAACTATGATAAACGTGCATTTTCAAGGCAGGAAGCGCAGGGTGTGATCTTACCGGTGACATTATGCTCTCATGTGAAATACATTGCATTCTCAAACCGAATATTAAAACAAAAGCTCCATTTGAACCAGAACTATTTCGCCGAACGCACTACACCATACCTTTCGTACTGTAACCTTCCGTCCAGGGCTGAAAATTAACACCTGCCACCGGCCAAATGCAGGTAAAATTTCCAATTGGCGACTAGATTTCGGAAGACTATCTGAAAAAAAAAAAAAACTTGGCCGGTAGATTTTTTCATCTACAGTCCCCTTGGCTGGTGACTCACCGTGAGCCAAAAAGTTAATTTTCACCCCTGCTTCCGCCGCTAGGAGATTGTTTATATCCTCTTAGCCATGCTAACCACGTCAACACATGGGGTTGGCAATTCATTTCACAAGACAACATTCTACTGAGACCGGTAAGGGGCTTCCTACCTTGAAAATACATGTTTATTATAATAATAATAATGCATTTTATGTGTATAGCGCTTTTCACAATAGTCACTCAAAATAGTTGTGGGGTTGGTGATAAAACTTGAGTGATCATTTGTCAGAAATGATTTGCCTTTTCCAGAAATGGACAGAGACGTGATATTTTGTAAATAACTGGAATTAACTTTATTCACATACATGGAAATGAGTTGATGTGTAGGCATAAAGATTAAATGATAAACTGTCATTCAGCAATTCCACTATAATTAGCCTACTGGTAATACATCTCCGCACTGGTCTGTGAGCCCCCCGAGCTCGGCGGGTTAGCCGCGAACTTCATGCCGCAACGAGAGATCCCGTCTCTGGGTGGACAGCTGTTCAACTCGCCTTGGACCAGGTCCCCTGAAGCTATTTCGCCTGGCTGTCCATCGCGTTGTTCTGAACAGAATGAATACCACCTACTAGCAAACAAAACATGTTCAGTCACAATTATACTGTTAAAACTAAGATGCCTGGATAGAAAAATATGTTTTCCAACCGATATATTTGACGAAAGTAGATTAATAAGCAAGCCGATTTTCATTGCTAACTCAGAGCGGGGAGAGCCATGAACGCGCGTTTTCACATCTGTTCGTAGACTACAAAAACGCTTTGACAAGGCGCCAATGATGCGTTTTTTTCAAAAGATGGCGCGGTCCTATTCGCCTTATTCACCTGGCAGCCATATTGGTCAGTCTGGGGTGCGGATGCGGAAGTGTCCGTTGACTTCAATATTAAAAGTTCGCTGTAAAAACACCACTTCAAGAACCGAAATAGTCAAAATAACAGGCTAAATACACTATCGGGGTTACAAACTCTCATTACCAGACTTGTTTTTCACTGCCGTTGTTTTCGCGTTTGGAAATACATGGAGGTGAATGAGCCATAGTTAGCCGTCAGCTGCATTCACTCTGATGTATTCCCAAACGCGAAAACAACGGCAGTGAAAAACAATCGGAGTCTGGTAATGATGAGTTTGTAACCCCGATAGTGTATTCAGCCTGTTATTTTGACTATTTCGGTTCTTGAAGTGGTGTTTTTACAGCAAACTTTTAACATTGAAGTCAACGGGCACTTCCGCATCCGCACCCCTCATTACGTCAGACTGACCAATATTGCAGCTGAGGTGAATAAGGCGAATAGGGCTTCACTTTAGATTTCGAATACTGAGGTCCTGGGAGAAATGCACTGTGAACAGCCAGGCTCCAGCTTGCATGAGAATTGATCGCTTTGCGGCGCTTCCTCATCCAGTGATGAGGCAAGGCAAAACTTTCAACAAGAAGCATGTTTTTGATAGTAGCCTACTGAATGTTCATATTGTTAAGATAATTGTACTTATAACAATGAAGCATTAAAGGCTAGAATAGCTTACATTCTGTTTGTTTTATTGATGAGAGGAACTAAAAACAATGAGATATCCTGCACTCTGTACTCTGCCAAAATGCATTAATTTGGTCTCATTTAGGCTATAGGCTATTTAATGTTTTTATCTCTTCTAGTGGTTTACCTATTCAAGATAATAAGGTGCGTAGATGACAGTAAAAATGGTCAGGGACGTTCATTTAGTTACACATTCACTCTTCTCACAATTTATAGAGAAGGCCTAATGTGACATGGGTCGCAATGGTTTGTCATTTTTAAAAAGTGGGTCCCCAGAAAAAAAGTTTGGGAAACACTGCTGTGGAGGATCTGGTCTCTCGTTCAAAGCGCCAGAACCTAAGAGTGATTGGTCTGCCGAGGGTGTTGAAGGCAAGGACTCGAGGCAATACATGGCAGCTTTGTTCAAGGAGGTAGCCTAGCTGGTGAAGCGCTCCCTGACGATGGCCCTGAACTTGACCGGGCCCATTGTAGCCTCAGACCCAAGCCACGGCAAGGTTCTCGCCCTGTGATAGTGCGCTTTCATCGTTACATCGACAAAGAGAGAGTGCTGCGCTGGGCAAAGGAGCACCGCGATATGGCCTACCAGGGTCACAGCGTCAAGTTCTACGAGGACTTTAGAGCTGCTGTGGCAAAAAGGAAGGCCGCTTTTAATGCGGTGAAGTCCTCACTCTACCAGAAGGGTCCGGCGGTTCGGCATGATGTACCCTACCCGTCTGCGCGTTACGGATGCCACCAGGTCCAGATCAATCAAATACATCTATTGACCGGTGTCATTATAGCGATGTGTTCGCAATGTCGAAACAGGATGATGACGTTGCACAGAAAAGGGTCTATTATGTTATATTTGGCAACAAAATAATGAACTACGGATGCCACCAAGTCCATCAGTCAAATGCATCGATTCTACTGACCTGGGGCCTCATTTATCAAAGAGCGTGTAAATTCAGGTGTAAAAGAGGGCGTACGACGAAAACGCGGAAAATGCGAAATGTCGCGTACGACGAGAATATTTACACGCTTTTCGGATCTATCAAAAATGTCGTACACGCTGCTGCGCCAATTCCTCCACGAAAAATCCGACGGTGGCGTAGAAGAGAGCGGACGCGCACGCGCCCCGTGTTCCGCCCCCGCCACGCCCAAATCCAACCATATATGGTCAAAACTATGACCGCGCACAACGTGGATACCCCGGAAGGAACCGACATAATATAGCGTGGAGCATAGGACAGACAAAGACGTTTATGGAAAAACGCGGAAAGAAGAGAAACTTTTCGGAGACGGAGGTGCATGTGCTTGTTGGTGAGGTCCACGCGAGGAAAGAAAATCATCTTCGGAAGGTAAGCTATTTGTACGAGCCTACATTTGTCTGATTGCTCCTACAGTTTAGGTAGCCTACTGTACGTTTCGTGCATCCTGTATTTGGCGTAGGCTACACGGACATGCTGTATTATGTGGCTGTGAGGAAAGCAAACATACCACACATTCTGTGGTAGGCTATGATTGATTTAGGACCAAAAACAGGGAACGATCACACAGATGACCACTTCATAATGTTAGACCACATTAAACATTTTCCCCTCTGGGAAATTAAGACTCTCATCTAAATCACCCGGTAAATCACACTTAAGCATTTATTTGGCTGCCAACAGAAAAACATCAATTGAATATGGCTACACAATGAAATGTTTAATGCATAATCAAGTTAACAGACAAACTCAAAGAAAATGACTGAAATTGTTTCTCCAGACTCTGACGTGGGGTGGGACTCAGAGGAGGGGGAGTCTGCAGTGGTCCTTGACCTGACGGTCGTGCCCCCGCCGGTTGCAGCCTCTACATCCAGCACCACGACCTCCAGTGTCTCCACCTCCAGCGCACCGGCCTCCACCTCCAGTGCCATCTCCAGCGCCTCCGTCTCCGTCTCCACCGCCCACGCCTCCACCTCCGGCTGCCAGCGTCCCTGCCTCAAGGGTCCCTGAGGGCTGGGCTTCCTCTCAGACGCTGTGCTGGAGGCTCATGACCCTAGAGGCCCAGAGGGAAATGGCAGAAGGGATTGGGGCAGTTGTGGGGCAGTTGTGCAGCAGTTGGTGGAGGTCACCACACTACACCACCAGAGCCAACAGGACATCCTCACTGCACTTCATTCCCTCACACATGCTGTCACGGACCTCACACTGTCACTCACTACCACACTCACGGACCTCACACACTCACTACCACACTCAAGGACCTCACACAGTCACTCACTACCACACTCACGGACCTCACACATTCACTCACAAACGCACTCACACACCTCACACAGTCACCCACCAACAGACAATAAAATGGTAGAAATGTGAACCTTACTTGTTTGTGTCTTCATAGCTGGCGCATGACTTCAGTGTGGGCCCTTTGGCCCCGCTGGTAAACCTCATGACGGGGAGGGGGCTGAGGGCTTGGGTCCTCATTTTGTGGTGGGGTCTTGACTGGTTCTCATTCTTATCAGCTTTGAATATACATCTTGGCAAACATAACAGAATGATGTACAAGGAGGGGACAGATACCTAGTGAAAGTACTATTGGTTGCTAGTAAAAAGACAATAATGAGGGCTTGGTATAAGGTGGAACCCCCAACCAAGGAGCAGTGTTGTGGAGGAGATTTATTTATGCATTGAGGATGCAGGAAGGAAAGTTTGAAGGGAGGTGGGAAAAATGGATGGATTATAGAAGGAAGTGTGATGATACCACTAATATTAAAATTGTCATATTTGAGTAAGAAAAAAAAGCTGCATGGATGGAAGTACCCATAAGCTGTTATTGTAAGTTTTTATGTTTTATTGTATTGTCGTTGTATGGATGGAAAATGCTAATAAAGATTAAAGTAAAAAAGACAAAGAATATGTATCTTGGCTATGCACACACCAACAAGCCAGCCGTCACGCGCAGCGCCTGCCTCCAGTCTAGCCCCTACCCTGCTGTGCGCCAGGATGAATGAGTCATGCGTGGAGCCAGGCCACCGTGCCACTACACTTGTGATGAGCATGTCGGCGTCACATATGATTTGGGTATTTATAGTGTGCATGCTGCTGCACGATTTGTTGACGGGGGGGGGGGGGGGGGGTGCTGCTGCGCGATTTGTTGACGGGGGGGGGGGGGGTTGCTGCTGCGCGATTTGTTGACGGGGGGGGGGGGTGCTGCTGCGCGATTTGTTGACGGACGGGGGGGGGGGGGGTGCTGCTGCGCGATCTCTAACGGCCCACGCAAATGACACCTGAAACTTACAGAGGGAGGGGTGGGGCCTACATATGATTGGGCCAGCCCAGTGTCAGTATAGAAAATGGACCAATGGGCCGCTGTCCCTGTTCTATGGGCCGTTCGTTAGCTCGTTTTTTTAGATCGGCCCACAAGTAGGTCCGGCCCACCGGGCATTTGCCCGGTACGCCACATGGCCAGTCCGGCCCTGACTGATGGTGCCCTTATGTGGGTGCAGTCGCCATCGCCGTCACCTCTTTGGAGTTCTATCTCGGCCAGTAGGCCGAGTAGCGCCGGATTCATTTAGGCTTGCATTACGCACAGGAGGACTGTCATTTATATGCTTACCAAACAGCAAACAGGTCCACATGATCACATATTAATGACAATCTGATTGGTCAATTATTGCCGTTTGATGGAGTGCCTGCATTAGGTGTGTGACATATAGCGCGGAAAGGTTTGGGACAGCGCATAGGTTAAGTTTGGGGAACAAATCCATATCGGACCATGAATGAGCCGGTTAGAGGACACGTCTAATCTTGCATTGCGATATATGTTTGTGCTCAATTGGGCTATTAGCCTACATGATTGTGCGTTCAGAAACTGTCGCTCTTATTCTCTCCATCAAACATTGTAATTCACCGACGCACCACCTGCGTCGCCAGTTCCCCCTGTGTTCAAAAAGGGTGTAGAAAACCGTGTAAATCGGTACGGCTACTTGAGAGGTGTCCTACAAAAGCGCGTAGAAAGGCGACTAAATTTTCGCCCTTTCGGCTTGATAGATCGCGCTGTGGGGGGGGGGGGAATGGCGTACGCCTGAAATGTATGTGGTATAGAGCCTCCAGTGCTGCCAAGTCTCACGCATTGGCCGTGAGACACACGCATTTCAACTAGTTCACACTCTCACACGCCACACTTCACATTTCTCACGCAGATTAATGAATCCACAAAATAACAATTGTTTTGCGGGACCTTTAGTTTGAAATTCCTTTGAGATAGTTTCTGCTCGAGTGTTGGTTGCTGTATGCCTATTGGTTGTTGAGTTGGTGTGTGCGAGTCGACCGCTGATATAAAGATTATCTGTCCACGTGAGCAGTGATGCCAATTTAGTGACTTTCCAGACCCCCCTGGCGACTTATTCCATGAAAAGCGACTAGCGACAAATCTAGCTACTTGTTCTGGTCATTTGGGGAATTATTGTGTTGACAAGGAAGCGAGCTCCGCTCACGAGTCACGACGAGAGAAAACCTTTTTAGCTGCCTTCACGTCCTCTCTCCCTCTCTCGCCCACACACACACCACACGCGCTGGGATCCCTCCCGCAACAACCAATCGTCTTGTCAGAAACGGCTAGTTTACCCAGATACTGCAACGTTAGGTTAAGTTTTAATTAAGCCCTGTAGGCTATATTATTTTTCCGTTATTCTTTAGGTTTACAGACCTACGTTGTTTAAAAGAAAAAAAGCTAATGGTAAACAGCAACAAAAAAAAGTTTGTAAATAAGTAAATAGTTTGATTGTTTTTCCATGCCCATCATCATCACATGTCTGATGTTGGCTAGGGTTGCACTGTAAAAAAAGAAAGAAAAAAAAGCTCCCCCATCTAGCTACTGTCATGGAATTTTACACCTAGTCTCAAGACTATTCAGATTCATATCTTTTCTTTCAATACCTATTCATCCAGTCCCCTGCCTTTTGCTATTGTAAACACCTTAACCTTTTGTTTCTCTCTCTCTTTTGTAATTGTAAACACCTCCTCTACCTCGCTCTTCCTCATCTCTTTGTTTAAGTCAGAAGGGCCACACCTTCGTCCTTCCCGTCCTGGCTCAGACCTTTTGTTTTCTTTGTTTATATTCAAAGTGCGTTTCATCCCTCGACCACTATTTGATATCCGTCACCTTACGATGACGTATAGACGACTCAGCCAATCAAATGTCGGCTGCACCCCATCCTTGTTTTGAACACATATAAGGAGGATATCTGGCGAGCTCATTTTACTTCTGTTTTGGTGAACCACTCTGTGTCCGTTTGCAATCGTATTGTTTTCTTAATAAATCTGACTGAACCTTTTTGGAGCGAACCTGGGCTTTGGCAAATACTTCATTTTTCGAAATCTCCACTACACTACTTCCAGCGACTTCTGGGACAGCCAAAAGCTACTTCCCTTACTGAAGAGTTGGCAACACTGCACGTGAGCAGTGTTGCCAGATTGGGTGGGTTCACGCCCAATTGGGCTTCTTTTGATCACATTTGGCCGGAATAAATGGCATTGGGCGGTTGGGCTGGAAAAAATAGCATTGGGCGGGCGTTTAAAAAAAATAAAGATATATTTTAAAACTGGAGGGACAGACGTTTCAATTTTATCCAATGATGTTAGTAATAGGGTGGGAGATGTGCACCTGTCCAATAGGGGTGAGGGAGCTCTCCCTGTTCAATGCATTTGATTCACACGGTCAAGGAGAAGGCACGAGGTCGAGGTCGGAGTCAAATCTAGCTAGCTACCACCTGAAGAAACCTAAAAATGCCAACGTGGGGATGTGGGATCAGCAGGTTTCTGTCATGATCACCGCATCAATGCCTTTTTGCTGGAGGTAGAGGCCTTTAAAGATGCCGGAGGAAATCAGTGCTTTCAGGATGTGGCACTTGGCGCAATCAGATTGCTCACTCTGCCCATATCAAATGCTCATGTGGAGAGAGCATTTTCTCAAGTGACGCTAAAGATGATGCCAGAAATCGCATGGGATTACTGCTGCTTTCTGCTCTCATGGACGTGCGCTCTGGTCTAACACGGAACGGTTTGACGTCTGCAAAGTTCCACCCTCCGAGACAGTTGTTGGGGAGCTTTGACTCAACCATCTATTAATACTTGCTAATTAGCAAGTTCACCACATGTACATAATTTTACATTGACAAGTTACGTTAGAAGTTGGAATGGACTCCTGGCCTGTTCGGCTTGAAGGTAAGATATTTTTTATTTAATACTATACAGCAGGTGTTTCTGGATGTCGCATCATTGAGCGATGCATTACTTGTGTCTCTGCCTGCTTGCCTGCCTGAGTGTCACACTCCTGACTCGGTTATTGTAGGCGAGCAGGCAGGCTATTCATGGGTGGTTATACAGGTGGTTATATAGGCCTACCATTGGAAGTTGTGTAGCCTAGTCCACTTGTCACGTTCTCTAGCGGTTTCTTGTCACCACTAAAGCTTGTTATCTAGCTTGTCATCTTGTTATCTTGAGTTGCTCTCTTGTCTATGACCGCAACATCGCCGTTCCTATATTCATGATATAGCCATGCTTCTCACGTGTTATTATAATTTGTTGCCTGCATTAGGCTATATCATTTTGACTTTTTTTTACGCATCTTTCTCTCTCTCGTAGAATGTGTGTAGGCGTGTGTTGCAGTTTACCGCATGAGTTATTATTATTTTCGGTATTTCAACTGAAAGGCATTTTTCTTAGCATACACTGCTATATATTATATACTTTTATTTTTGAGCACTCATTGGGCTGGAAAACATCACACCAATCTGGCAACCCTGCACGTGAGCTGCATATATGCTAAAACGGTAAGTAATGTAGCCTAATTACCTCATTCATTTGAAAAATGATTGGTGTTCGAGAATAAAATACCAACAACACCACTTTACTGCTTGTTAGGTCATTGATACTGTGAGCTACGTTAGTATTTATAAGGAGATTAATTCACTAGTTGTTTGATAACTTTAGGTAACGCTGCTCAGATGGTGTGGTGTTAGCTAGCTAATGTGAGCTAGAGCCAACGTTCATATGTTTCCCGTAGCTAGCTATGGGTATCTATCATTCAAAATTGCATTTTGTCTGTCTAAAAGATGTCAGGGAAGAAGCAGAAAGATCTGCTTTCATTATGGGCAGCAAAGGGTCCTTCCCAAAAAGTTGCCAGGTCAGAGGAGAGACAGAATACAGTGGAGGAGAGCCGGGTTACAGTGGAGGAGAGTCAGGACACAGTGGAGGAGAGTCAGGACACAGTGGAGGAGAGTCAGGACACAGTGGAGGAGAGTCAGGTCACAGTGGAGGAGAGTCAGGACACAGTGGAGGAGAGTCAGGTCACAGTGGAGGAGAGTCAAGACACAGTGGAGGAGAGTCAGGAGACCGTGAATGAAGCAGTGGAAGAAACTGTGGAGAAGGCGGTGGAGGATACAGACACCAGGAAAAAGCAGAGAGCTTTTAGTGGAGCAGCCACCTATAGGTGCTGGGTACATGTATGGTGTATGGGCTGGGCTTTTCTGGTTGGATGATTTACATGATGTAGCTCTTAAATTAACCTGTATCTGTTGCAGACAAGGAGAGCTGAGGTAAAGGTGGCAGTGGCAATGGTGGAACACAATGTGCCATTTGCAGTAGCTGATCATTTTGGCCCTTTGCTGAAAGAATGCTTCAAAGATTCTCCTACTACACAGACCTACAAGTGTGCCCGCACAAAAACATCATGCATAATAAATAAAGCAGTGGCGCCACATTTTGAAAAGGAATTGGTTATGAAGATGAGGGAAAATCCTTTCACACTGATCACAGATGGGTCAAATGATACAGGTATTACACTGACAGCTACATTTTTTCCACACTTTTCAGTATCCAATATATAGATATAATAATACACAGGACTTCAATCTGACATGTACCTTATTTTGCAGGACGAGAGAAGATGAACCCTCTCACTGAGGTAGGGCTGCACGATTATGACAAAACATAATGATTGCGATTATTTGCTTCAAAATGGTAATTGTGATTAATAATTGCGATTAATATTTAATATATAATATAAATATATAATAACCAAAATGCTCCCAAATCACGGACGTTGATCCCTTTCTTGCTACTAACTCACTGACCTCATTTTCGCTCATTTTTTCACTTCTCACGGCTGCAGGTACTCTTGTGACACTTGTCTTGACCTACTGCTATCTGTCTTCTCAGTGAAATTGCTGCGCACAGCGCACTCGGCAAGAACGCATGTGATTGGTCAGACAGCATAAGCGCCTGTGATTCGTCCGTGTAGTCCTAGCACACTCAATTCAAAGCAAAATTATGAATCACATGAATTGCGGCCTTTTGCGATTAGTTAATCGCGGAGGTCATAATCGTCAATATAGGAGCAAGAAATTCCATCGCATCCAGAATTCTCCATGAAAACAGCAACATCTACGTTCATGGGTGCCCCTGTCACATCATCCACAACACTGCGAAACAGGCTGGGCTGGCGTTCATAGAGGCAAGTATAATCATGTATGCTTTCAATGACTTGCTCTGATCTTGTATGTGCCTCAGTAACATCTGCAAAGTAAAATTGTTGTGCTGTAGTGAATTTGACCAAACTGTATGTCATTGTGAATTGTCATGTATTGCAGGTGTCTGGATTTGATCTAGAGGATCTGACTGTAGATGTAGGATACTGGTTTAAAGGTAGTACTAACCGGAAAGGTTACCTCACAGGTATGCTCTTTAAGCAGTGCCAGCCCCAATAGTGCAAATGAAATGTAAACCATTTTGATTAGATTGAAACTATGTAACATTCTTGTTATAGAGTTTTGTGAGTTCCATGGCAGTGAGTATATGGAAATACTCCAGCACATTTCCATTCGATGGCTGAGCCTGGAGAGGTGTTTGATCCGTGTTTTGAGGCTGTATGAGCCACTGGCCAGCTACTTCAAATCATCAAGTAGGTCTCATATGTCAATGATAAAAATGGAAGACTGAAATGAGACTGGAAGAAGAGACAATCTTCACACAACCTGTGCCTTTTTAATTTACAGATGAGAAACAGCCGAGGTTTAGGAGGCTGTTGGAAGCCTTCTCTAACCCAATGACAGAGGTGTATCTGCTCTTCTTTCAAGCAACGTTGCCAGTCTTCTCCACCTTCAACCTCCTCCTCCAGAGAGAGAAGTCCTCCATCTTCCTTCTACATGATGAGGTAAAATGGGGTCAGGTTATGCTTCTGCCAATAATGTGATATATGTTAATTCCTTTTTTCATAGAATTGTAAAATATTTTCTGAAATACATATTTGTAGATGACAAATTTCATCCGCAAGTTGTGCTCGAAGTTTCTGAAACCTGCAGCACTTCAGGACCGGGCAACACATGCAATCCTCTACAAAGACCCGTCAAATCAACGGCCAGGTGACTCCAAAAGTTTTACATAAGCAAATAATCTTTGTACTAAGCCTGTACTAACCTGTCCTAAAGTAATTTGTTTTATTATTGTATCTCTCTGGCAAGAGAAAAGCTGAATGTCGGCTTTACCACTCGAGCTACGCTCAACAGGCTCCATGAAGCAGGAGACATTACACCACAGCAAGTGGAGAGGTTCCAACAGGCAGCACTGGCATTTTTTGTGAGGGCTGTGGATTATGCCATGCAGAAACTACCCCTGAGAGAGCCCCTGATCAAACATGCCATGTTTGTTGACGTCCATCAGAGGCTGGAGTGTGGAGTAGAAGATGCCTTGTACTTTGTTAACGGGTTAGGATTGATAAGTGAATACATGTGAAGTTTGTTGATCTTATCTGAAAAGCAAACCATGTTTTTTCTGCTATTCTAACTACTGTATATCAGATCAGTGCACATTGTTTTTATTATTATAGCTTTTTTTTTTTTTTTTTAGGTTTCCTGAACTTCTCCCATACCATGGACCTCAAGAGCATGACAAACTGAATGAGGAGTTCCTGGACTTCCAGTTCCTGGATATCCCCATGCCACAAGACCCAACCACATTTGATGCTGAGAGCTTTCGGGGGAACATGGCATTAAAGAAGAATAAGGTAAGAATTATTCTACACCCTTTGACTTAAGCATTGACTTAGTCAACTTGTTGCATACAAAAAAACTATAAGTAATTTGGCTTCCTGTATACATTTTTCTAAGGTGACTGCGGTGAACAGATTTGGGAGGCTCTCACGTGTTGCAAAATTAGTATTGGTGTTTCCACATTCAAACGCCGATGCTGAAAGAGTGTTCTCTGCGGTTGGACTGAACAAGACCAAGACCCGGAACAGTCTGGCTCTTGATGTAACCCTTTCATCCATCATGACGGTGAAGATGGCTGGTCTTGAGCCACAGTGTTTTAAGTGGGAGCCCCCTACCTCTGTTCTCAAAGCATCAGCATCTGCCACAAACACCTACAACATGGAGCACCGTTCGTAGGTAGGGGTTGTACAGTATATAGGATGCAATCCGGAAGTGGCCCAAGAGCAACTGATAAATGTGTGCTACAGTGTTTTTTTGTTTATTTTATTGCCAGCTAGCTAATATGTGTATCCGTGAAGAGGTATGATTTGTTCATCTGTGTATGAATTATGGGCAGTTTGGGTTTGCCTTTGATGTAGATGTTTTTGGTGACTATAGCTGTACACATTTTGATTTATTAATAAGTTTGGCCTACTTACCTTGCCTACCTGTGGAGTATAAGTGAAATAGCAGTAACATACTTACCTTACATACTTGCCTGGGGAACCAAATACCTTTATTTGCATTAGTACCTACCTATAGGGCCAGAAGAGGGCACATAAGAAATAATTTTAAAAAAATCGTCCTGTCATTCTCTTCGTGGTGCTTGGCCATTGTTGTTAGGGGCCAGGCAGCGTAGCTGCCGGAAGCCTATTGTATTTGCCTATATTATTATTATTATTAATATTATTATTATTATTATCCATCTTCCACTGAAGACTTCCCGTGGACAAAAAATCACCAAACTTTGCACATATCTCCAGTACTATACCCAAAGTCCTCAACCTGCATTGTAGGTCAATAAAGCTGAAGGTGGCGCTACAGCAACAGTCTAAAGTTTAAAACTTTCATCAAAAATCATAACAAATCAGCCATAGGTGCTATCACTGTAAAACCACCATGTCAATGTAGTCCCAAGTGAGACAAAACTTTCATACGCTCTGACCTTGCAGGAATTTTGATCCCATCACTCTGATTTTTTCATAAACTAAAACCTATATCCTCCCACATTTTTTGTTCAATTGACACAAAAATTGATATACTGTATCTTCAGACTGTCCTTACCAAACAATCCTCACAGATTTTTGAAATATGAAAAATTTAGCCCACAGCACATCAAAAAGTTTAACTAGTAACAGTTCTGTATACAGTTCCTATTAATTCTCGCCAAATCAATGTCTGATCATCCTCATAAAAAGTTACAACATTGGCCACATATCCAAGATGTAGTGTGATTTTTTTCAGAATTTTATCTCAGAAATTGATTTTTTTTTAAATATGTTTAATTCTGTCCTCTGAAACCAACACTTCATGCAGAGAAAACTACATTACCCACAATCTCCACGAATCGGAGACATCGCTGTTGGCAACCCTACCCAACCCCCGCTGAGGATTACAATGACTAAATCGATTGATTGGCAACTGACTGAGTACACAGCTGCTGAAGTTAATGTTTAATTATGAAGAAAAGCAAACAAAACCTATAAAAATGTATAAACATATCTCATCCCACATGTTTCAATCAATTAACACCAAACTTGCTACACTGGATCTTCAGACTGTAATTCACAAACTCATTGACCAGATTGTTGAATTATCAAAATCGAGCTTACAATGCATCAAAATGTTTTACAAATGTTTTACGATAAGATACGAATGTACAAAATGAACATTGGAATGTCAACTTTCTTGTTGTCTTCCTATTCTCTCGCTTATTGCTCCTAAACTTGTTGGAAATTGCCTGGCCCCGCCTCATCGCTGTGTATCAGCTTTCATTTATTTTGTTTGTCCCTAAAAGCTTGGTTGTTTTGGCCTAAATATTGCCCTCTTATTCGCTCGCTCTCAAATTATTGGCCTTTGTTGATGTGTTTAAAAAAACAAAAGTAGCCTAGGCTACTATAGTTTTCCTGTATGTTTTTACATATAAATGCCAATGCTCAGCGCCCTTCTGGTGTTGTGAAACCCATCAGGGCATGCTTTGACAGCGCACCCCCCAAAAAAACGTGCTTCGTTGGTCCTGGCTTACCCGGTTCTAGGACCCACCATACTCCACTGACTCCTATGTGCGTAGTAGTTTCTCTCCCTATCTTCATGTGTGTGTATTGGGGATTGGGGGTCATTGGGAGTAATAACAATGTCGGAGAAGACCCTGTGCAAGACCCCACGGTACGCTACGGCATTATAGACAGACAGTCCTCATTACAATAGGAGTAGGACACTTCAAATCCTATAGTATAATTCATTTTTGTATAGAATGTGATGCACCAGTCGCTCTACACCTACATGTGGTTTATTTTCAGTGATTAGACTGACTGTTGACTGGCACAGCTTTAGGTGGTGATGGAGAAATTAGCTTAATGTATTGATGCTTTTTTGTGCGTAGCTGTAAGCCAGTGCACCTAGTATAGCGTTCGTCCGGTTATCACTCCCTCCCTCCCTCCCTCCTGCGGTTACTGCGGACAATGTTGGCCTGCATTTCTCTGTTGGCACCACAAGAGGCAGTAGTCCCAGCACACCAAAATCAAGGAGGACACCAAAATCAACCCGCCGATCTCCACTGCACAAGTAGAGTAGTGGTGAGAGCATTGGACTCCCACCCTGGAGACTGGGGTTGAAGACCCGGTGGGGATGACTTTATGGGACTATATATACCCCAAACCTCCACATTTTCATCCTTTCACTCCAACCTTTACCCCTTGCCTTATAGATCAGATCCTGTCCAAACCCCAACCCATATTCTAACCCCAACCCACACTAGGGACTGGAAGAAGGACACCAAAACCCACCCACCGATCTCCACTGCACAAGTAGAGTAGTGGTGAGAGCATTGGATTCCCACCCAGGAGACCGGGGTTCCTGGTGGGGATGACTTAATGTTATCATCAGTGTAACTGCTTTAGCCACTGACCGTTACCATTAATGTTATGGAAGCTGCTGCTAGTTGTTGTGAGCCCATGAGCTAACTGGCTGTGCTGGATTAGCATTGGAAGCATTGGAACTGATGTGTCCAGGGGCCTCATTTATAAACGTTGCGTAAGTACAAAAGCGTGCGTAACCCATGCTGAGCAACTTTCTACGCAACTTTCGGTATTCATAAAAAACGAGCTGAGCGATAAGTTGGCGGAAGGTGTGCGTAACTCTACGCACACTTCGACCCTCCTTTAACTACGATAAGCACGTTTCTGGAGAAAGGGGAAAACGCGACTCCGATGGCAGAGAGATGAAACTCGGGAAAGTCTGCGAAACACATGACATATTGAATAATAAATACATCGGTCGCTGCAAGAAACCCTCCAATGTGTCACACAGTTTAAACGGAATCAATCGCCACCGTAGCCTAATCACGAAATAATGTCGGCATTGCTTTGGATGTGTCTGTGAATTGACCCATTTGTGTCATAATATAATGTTATGTTGTAGGCCTATTCATTTATAGGCTATTCCGTGAAGCATCACGGGCAGTAGCCTATGAATAAAAGCCACATATAACGTTGATAACACAACACGACACGAGCCTATAGGCTTATCATAGTAATGATTCCGTATGTCGATGGTCTACAACTATAAGGCCTATACCGCACCAAACAAATGTTGCATTCGGCGTTGAAGTATATTTATTCAGTTAATCATTTATTTAGTTAATTATTCGTATGTTTAATTATCCACCTATTCATTTGTTAATGTATTTATGTTGTATTTATAGCCTATATTTTATTAGGCTTTTATGTAAACCCGAATGACCACTGAGGCAAGCCGCAATTACAATGATGTTGAGCGGTGAATGGAAATGTCCTACTTGAGGCAACTGTAGGCTACATTAGGCTATATTGTACATCATATATCCTCATATTGTCTTATGATTGTCATGTAGCAGGCATACGAGGAATGTGGGCCTAAAAACGCATGTCATCCCAATGCTCACATGCCGCTTTGGTAGAATTAGCTGTGCGCAAAACAGCGCATGGTGATGCGTCTCCAAGTTGTAAGAACACAAGGGAGCAAGTTAGATTATTAATTTGCCGAATCGTCGTGTGTGTAGCAATAATTACCCTTTATAGAATCACATGAAACTCATCCATGGACCCCATATATTTACAAGACCTCGATACAGGCACTGATATAGCTGGATTATAGTAGGCCATGACGCACGGGGCCTTGGATATGCCGGGACTTGGCACAGATGTTCTAATATGTGCTTGGCTATCCCGCAACATCCATTAGAACACGCAGCTTCTATATGCCTACAGAATGTTTTGAGAAAGTATGTGAAATGCATGATATCCCGGAAAATACACAAATTGGATGCTGCAAAGAACCCTCAGATCTGTCGTATAGTTAAATTGGGGATACTTGCCTTAAGTAGTCACTATAGGCCTACATGTTTGCATTTTTATGGATGCCATTGTAAATTGACCCGTTTATACGTTGATAAGTTAGGCATTTTATTCATGGAACACCCTGTGAAGCCTTAGATTACGTGCAATATAGATCCAAACCCCATTACCCATGCAACAACACTATAGGCTTATAATGATTATCAGTTTGGATATAAGCAGCCACCTAATAAGGCCTACCGCACTAAACGAATGCCAATATAGCCTGCATGATAGATAATTCATTATCTAACAGACCACTCAGGCCTAACAGGTGCTCTTATCAGTCGTGCACATGTGAAATCATCATTCCGAAAATATACTTTTGCGGCGTCTCTACCTCGTTGACCAATACCTCCACCTCGCATCGGTAAAATGTATCTTTCTCTTTCTGCCTTTTGCACTCGGCTCCATTGTCGTTGCATATGTATAGGCATATCACTGACCATTTATAGGCAATTGTGGGCGTTAATTGGGGTGTGATCAGAACGCGCGTTCACGTGCGCCAAGTTAAGTGTTGATTGTGATTTATAAAGGGCAGCTGGCGTAGGCGTGCCTGAGTGAACACGGGTTGTGATACGCAGCGTTTTATAAATTGGAGATTTTTTGTGCGTATATTTTAGTAATCACTTAGCTAAGCTAACTTAGTTACGTGGATTCTACGCAATGTTTATAAATGAGGCCCCAGGTGACTAGACCCATCTTTATTTATCAAACATTACCGTCCTACCAGTCCCACACAGAAACAAGCCAGCCAACACACATAAGCCAGGCTTGACCTGGCCTGGTTCATTTCATACACAAGCCTAGTATTTTGGGTGAATATGAAATATATCGTATTGAAATATATATATAACGTGCGCCAGATGGTTGGTTTTGCATGGAGTTAAACAACTTGAGGTTCTGAGATCAGGATAGTCTCATGAGGTTAAGCACAGAAGAAAAAAAAAACTAAAACTGATACTGAAACTAATAAAAACTAAACCTAAACTAAACACTTTCAGATAACAAAAACTAAACTAAACTAGCAAACCTGCTTTAAAAACTAATTAAAACTAAACTGAAATTGAAAACACAAAGTTAAAACGATATAAAATGAAAAACTAATGTAAAAAGCAAAACTATTATAACCTTGGTACTTACAAATAATAACATAAATGGATTGTTGGGATAGCCCATTGAAGGTTGTGAAGTGACTGCATTTTAATTTTGCCTTGGAAATCTTGGCTTGAATTTATGAAACAACCTCTCAATTTAATGACCTCTCATGACCTCTCATTTCAATGACCTCTCATGACCTCTCATTTCCTCCATCACAGCCAACTTATCAATCTCTCTCCATTTCTCAAATGTTAACTCAGCCTTTAACCCCTCCATGGGAAACCTAATTGCAGATAAGATATAAAAGGAGGAGGGTTGGCTGGCTGGGCAGTCAGGTCAAAAACTATGTTTCTGTTAGAAATTATTACACGGGACATTTTCCTGCTTTAACGGTACAGTACTTACATATTTCTTGATTCTTTTGTAGTTTTTAACCTTTAAAGATCATTTTTAAGGAAAACTAAAGATGTTCTATTGAGAAGTGAACTTTAAGAGCAATAATTCAGGAGAGTTAAGAATTAAGAAAGTAACATGAGTTGATAATGCCTTGGATTTGTGATAACTTACATTTAAAATATTAGCATAGCTTCACTACTGAAGTCCTCACTGAGAGAGGGAGGTATACTGTATAGCCATGTGTGAAGAGACGTCAGGTAGAACTTGCTACTTGATTATATTGCAGCTGTAAGTTGAGTGAGTGAGCGCTGATGCTGAGGTCCGTCGTATTGTGTACCGCCCGGTAGGAGCAGTCAGTTTAGGCTGTGTTACTGACAAATTTAATTCCATAGTGCAGGCCTGACTGCTCATCCTCCCTCTCCTCCTCCCCAGATCATGGCAGACTATGACAAGATTCTGAAGTGCTGGGGTGCGGTAGAGGCCGACATACCCGGATTTGGACGTCTGATCCTGACCCGGGCAGTGAGCGATGAGGCAGGAGTAGTAACTGGTCTTATTAATGTTTATTAAGGTTTATTAATGACACACTGAAAACTGAACAGGTCTCTGTTCCTCTCCTCACAGTCTATTTGTCAAGTACCCGAACACCCAGAGGCTGTTCCGCAAGTTCACTGCAATCCCCGCGGGCGACCTGGCCGGCAACGCAGATGTAGCTGCCCACGGTGCCACTGTGGTGAAGAAACTGGGTGAGCTCCTCAAGGCCAAGGGCAACCACAGTGCCATCCTTAAACCACTGGCCGCCATTCACGCCACCAAGCTCATGATTCCTCTCAACAACTTCACGGTGAGGACTGACCCCTCCTCTTCCTCTTCAAGCCTCTCGTCTTCTATCTCCCTCAAATTTTTGTTCTTTGTCTTTTGTGCATTCATATTGACGGTCTCTTTAGTTGACCAATTGGTTGAACGGTTTATCTTGTGTCTTGAAATGAAAAATCTTATCAAGTATAATAATCCTCACCCCAGCTCATCACTGAGATCATCACCGCTGTTTTGGGTGAGAAGGCCGGTCTGGACGCCGCAGGGCAGCAAGCTTTCAATAAGCCAATGGCTGTGATCATCGCCGACATGGGGAAGACATACAAGGAGGTGGGCTTCACCTGCTGACCTCTACAACCTCAGGGGTCACGCTAGAGAAAAGACCAACCATGTCAACTTTCTAGTTCAGGACTGACAGAATCACATGAAACCAATAAACATTATATCAGAGAACATGCTTTGTATACTCTTATTTCCTGCCTTTGGTGAATTTATTACTAACTATGCGACAATAATCAATCAGATGGATTGATGTATGATTTATGAACACCCCAGAGACGTGCGTGTGAACCCCAGGACATGGACATGATTTACCTGCTGTTTTGAATGAGTTCAGTTCAAGCTCAGTTCTTCATGTAAAATGCAAGCATCATTACGAATAATGACATTTGAGCCAACTCAAATTTGCATAAGTAAAAATAAGGCATAAATAAAATAAATAAGGTCTAAGTAAAAATGAATCATACATAAAAATAAGGTATAAGTAAAAATAGGGCATACATACAAATATGGTATAAGTAGTATAATCACACCCAGGTGGTGTAGTAAGCAGTGCAGGTTTATGAGCAATATATACTGCCCTCTGCTGGTGTTCATTTCAGTCACCTTTATTTATACTCGTAAAGCACTTGGGTTTTACTCATTTGCAGTGTTGACGAGTTCACACACAGGGTTGGGAAGTAACGGATTACGTAATCAGATTCCAAAAAAACTGTAACTGTAATCCCTTACAGTACAATTTAAAATTTGTAATCTAGATTACAGTTACATTTGCTTATTAACGGGGATTACAGGCATGATTACAATCACCCCTCGCCTCCTCATCAGTTTTACAAAATAGCTTTAAAAAAAGAAAAAAAAGAAGTAGTAGGCTAATACCAATTGCACGCAGCGCGCCAACAAGATTCCCACTGATGTGCTCGTTGGACCACAGCTGCCAGACAGACAGCGAACAGCACGGGCATCATGGCAGAAATACCGCAATGTGCATTAAAATCCTGGAAATACCAGCATTTTTTTATTTACCTGTCACAGAACAACAACAATATTACAGCACAGTCAGTGTAAACTATGCCTCCCAGCCAACAAAACCCTCTCGACGGCCAAGGACTCAACGTCCAACCTGAAAGAGCATTTGCAGGTAAGTTAACGTTAGCTAATGTCAAACGTTAGGGTAGCTAACGTTAACCTTACTTCCACTGACTGCTAAATTAGCTAGCAGTAGGCTTCTACAGTATAGCACTAATGTTCAACCAGAAAACCAGACCTAAGCGCCCATTCAGATTATTTTCACTCAATAGTGCCTGTCGGCGTTATTCAAGAGCTATACTGCCTGGGAAAACTCGTCAGTGGGTGCTTTATCCATAAGGCTGTGTATCCACTGGCAAGCTGTATAGTTGAATAGCGCCAATCACAGCTGCTTAGAATGCATTAGAGCTGGAGTTTAGAGCTGGCTCCGACGTTTACACCTAACATTAGCTACGTTAGCAACGAGTGTCGCTAGCAACCTCTTGGCATTAACACTTGCTCTAACTGGGCGGGCACTGGGCAACTGCTGTTTAGCTATGTTGTCAGCTCTAGAACACAGAAAAATAATAAATAATGTAGGATTTCTGGTGAAATACACAGTACATTTTATATCTGGTGAAATACACAATACATTTTATTTAAAGTTATCCAAAAGTAACTGAAAGTAATCCCTTACTTTACTTTTAAATTGTGGTAATCGGCTTACGTTACTGACTACAATTTTTCACAAGTAACTTGTAACTGTAAGGGATTGCTTTTTAAAAGTAACCTTCCCAACCCTGTTCACACACATACATAAATAACAACAGAACAAATACAAGACACAATAATAATAATTATAATAATAATAATAACTAGAAAGTACATTTCCTGGAGAAAACGTGAGGTGGGCTAGCTGCTGCAGCTGTATGTAACAGCTACTGCTAGAACTACTACGGACCGGGCAATCTCCATGCACCCACCGGCGAAGACCGTGCGTCTCTAGCCCACTCGGGCTGAATTGTGGGGTCCGTGGCATGGACAGTGGCGTGGTGTCGAGACTCCGTCCCCTCAGGTCAGAGCTGGTCGGGGACAGTGTACCCCTCTCCGGGCCACCTACCCGCCTGCACCGGTGAAGACCATGTGTCTCTAGCCCATTTAGGGGCTGAGTTGTGGGTCTGAGACAACACCACTGGTCTTGCCTTTGGTGAGTATCCTATGTAGGGGGTGGGATCTCAGCTCTTCGCCCCATGGGACACCTTGGGCTTGCATTGCTGCACGCAGTTGTAAATAAAAAAAGAAGGATGTGCCTGGAAGGTTAAAGGACCTTTGGAGATCCTGGAATTCTCGGAGACCCTGCTGCCCTATGACGTCTTGGAGTGTATGGACACCTTTCTCAACCCACCGTGGGAAGGAGATTGGCTTCCTATCTATCAGGAGGGCGTAGTTATGGAAAATTGGAGATTGGCAAAAGAAAATATTGTGTATTTTGGCAAATTGTTGAACTCTGTGCCAAAGGTGAAGAGTATATGATATAATTGATCCAAATTTTGATTTAGTCTTATTGGGTAGATTTGAATATATCAAATTTGACAGTTTGTGTGGATGTGCCATGCTCTTCGATGGGGCGCCATGATACCCGAGCTTCATAATTCAGCCAACTGGTTAGGGGGCTCAAAAGCAAAACACCAGGAATACCATTCAAAATTGGGCAGATTGACACCACCTGATGCTTTATTCCTATGGAGGGTTAATGCTTTGATTCTAGGTTTTTTCTTATTCCATGAATAAGTGTTAGTAATAGAATGTAGCTTCTTCCAATAGCCCTTAGGTGGGGCTAAAGGTATTATAGAGCTGATAAAATTAATCCGAGGGAGGACATTCATCTTGATGACTGAAAGTCTAGACTGAAAGGATGTAGGAAGTGTACCCCATCGTTTTAGGTCAGCAGTTATGTAATTTAAAGTTTTATTATAATTGGAATTGGATATTCTATGTTAAGAGGGATAAATATTGATTCCCAAATATTTGAAACTATTAACGATGGGAATACTGAGGGAAGGTGTCTGTACCCCCTGTTCTCCCAGTGGCAACAGTGAAGATTTTGCCCAATTAATCTTGTATCTTGATACATTGCCAAAATACTCAAATATTTTCAGCAGATGAGGAAGTGATTTATATGAATTTTTCATGAAAATCAGGATATCATCTGCGTATAAAGAAATATGCTGTGGGGTATCATGTATGATGATTGGGTCAGACATCTCTGACTGACGAACTAGTTGCGCAACAGGCTCCAAGGAAAGAGCAAAAAGGAGTGGTGACAGAGGGCATCCCTGGCGTGACGATCTAGAAACAGGGAATCTAGAGGAGCAGGTGTTGCCTCTTAGGACTACAGCAGAAGGGTTGGCATATAATACCTTGACCATAGAAATAACAGACTCACTAAAGCCCATGTATTGGAGCACAGACCATAGGTACCGCCATTCTAACCTATCAAAGGCTTTTTTGGCATCTAATGACAAAATGGCACCCGCATTTCCTGATCCAGAGGCTGAATCTATGATATGGAGGAGTCGGCGGACATTGTCAGATGCTAGTCTTGATTTAATAAATCCTGTTTGATCATGGTGAACCAGGTGGGGCATGTATCTCTCTAGTCGGCTTAGCAAAAAGCTTGATTTCAGAATTAAGGAGACTCAGTGGCCTGTATGAAGAACAATCAGTTGGAGGTTTGTCCTTTTTTAGCAGAAGAGAAATGATAGCTATATTTGAACTGGTGGTGAAAGAGCCTCTGCTAATGGAGCAATGTATCATGTTCAACAGCAGGGGGCCCAACTGCGGCCAGAAGGAGAAAAATAGCTCTGGTGGTAGACCATCCAGACCGGGAGATTTACCTCTATTCATTGTTAGGAGAGCAGCCCTCAGTTCTTCTAGAGTAATAGCTGCTTCCAATGAATGCACTGCCTCCAATGATAGTTTAGGTAGATGTAAAGGCTCAAACAGGTCCGCGAGCATCATGCACTATTAATATAATGTTCCTGCCTAGTGCGATGGATGATGAATTCTGTTTCATGTCTTAGCAGGTCACTGAGTTTGTCCAGAAGATTCTGTCTGTTGCGGATATTCTCAGGTGACATATTATTTAACATGTTTTGTTCTAATACTGCAATCTCAGCTTCCAGAGACTCCATTCGGTGCTTTCTAGTTTTACTGAGATTTGATGCAAAAGATATAGTTTTATTTCTTATACAGCCTTTGATTGCCTCCCATAACATTCGAGGATCATCCACTGACTCACTGTTTATATGAATGAACTCTGTAAGTTCAGCCTCAAGCTCATGTCTGAAAGTATCATTCTGTAATAGAGTGGTGTTAAAGCGCCAGCGAGGGGCCTTGGGTTGACCTACCCTTAATGAGAAGGTACAATGGACATCTCTATGGTCAGAGAGTGATAATGGGGGCATGCTGGTACTACTAATGTCCCTGAAAAAAGTTCTGGATGAAAATATATAATCAATTCGCGAGAATGACTTATGTCGGGCGGAGTAAAAAGAGTATTCCTTCTTAGAAGGGTTCATCATCTGCCAAATGTCAATCATTTCTGTAGTGCAATTGATGCCCTTTGCTGGTCTCTGCCCTCTGTTACTCCTGTTCGGTCAATACCATGAAGCCATACCGCATTGAAGTCACCCCCTATCAGGAGCTGATACCCCGGAAGGTCTAATAAAATGGAGGCCAGTGAATCAAAAAATTGCTGGTCAAAAGAATTTGGAGCATAAATGCATATCAGGGCAATTTTTATATTGTTATATTAAATTTTGCAAAAGGTGATTCGGCCATCTGTGATGTCACTCACATCCTCCGTACCCCCCTATAAATAGTTCTCCCTGACTCAGTGTCAATGCTCTGACTTTGGAAACACTTCCTGTGTGAGAGACCGCTTTTGCAAAACGTATTTCAGAATAAATCTATTGTCTTTGTTTGAAACCAGCTTGAATCGACCACTCGCGTGCTCTTATTTTTAAACCAAGTATAAAGTGCTTTTACACTGTCCTCTTTGAGTGTCCAATGTAACCATTGACTTCCAAAAAGGCACCAACTGTCGATTTTTGCAGTATAAACAGAAAAGTTGGCATTATTGTCAGAGTAGCCATATCCCTCATAGAACTATTTCAGTCCCTGATACAGTACATTCATTTATGTTCCTCTACTGTATTGAAAACCTTGAAATTCATGTTTAAGAATCCTGATATATGTGAGTTAATGCAGACAAATGCTCAGTGACAAATATGAGTTTTTTGTGATGGGAGCTACTCTAAGAGCCATTCTTTATTCTCTAATCACAAGTTTGCCTTAAAAATCCAGTTATATTATGACAATTTTGAGTCTGCTCATCCTCTGGGATTGAAGCAAAGCATACATACACTCAAGTTTGCTTTCTGTATTTCATCCTTTCAGCCCCAGAGCGGTGCATGGGCTTGCGGGCAGAGGAGCCAGGTGAGGCGAAGCGGGGGTGAGGGTGCGGGAGCCCTAACACTTTAGCTAGGTAGTCTACTAGTGGTGGCTGATGGAGAGAGCATGGGACAGTACTGTATAAGGGGTCTGCGTAAAAGAAATATGGCTGTCTCACAAGATCATCATTGTGTCCTGTTCTGTAACTCTGAGTGTTATAACTCCCTCACCTCATCTGACCTTCCAGCTCTCACCATGTCGTGTGGAAGTTAACCAGACAGTCAGTCAGATAAGTCGATGTACACATGCTTGCACACTCATGATTAAGCACTCTTGCAAACTCAGCATGGTTATCAATGAGGAAAGTTCACGTTTTCTGCATATCTATCCTTATCTGTGAAGTCAGGGAACACACAGACGCGCTTTGCAGAGCTGGGCTGCGTGCGTTCGCGCCCTTTAGAGAGATTCCTTACGTCACAAACACAAGCCTCTCAGCACGTGCCCAAACGTCACTCGTGGAAGTTGAGAGCACTATTTTGCACCCATAGTTGTACTTAGTGTTAATTTGTAAACTTTGTAATTTCCGTAATTTGTAACTTGTAAATGTGTAATTTGTAATAGAATATTAGAGTTTATCTGTATAAAGCATAATCTTGGAGCCAGCAGCAACATTTCATTGTGACTGTACATTACATGACAAATATAGGAATCTTGAATCTTGAGTCTCCCCACCTAACGTCATGATTAACATTGTCGAGGTTTGATATCACACTGCTATATCTCAACATCTTAACTCCACCTCTAACTCCTCCCTGTGTGACATCAAACCTAATGGCAGATAGCGTATAAAAGGGATGGCCGGTCAGGTCAAAAACTATCTGGAAATTTGAAATTATCACAGAAGACCTTTTCCTGGTTCACTGGTACAGTATACTTTTTCTTGATTCCTTTGTAGTTTTTAACCTTTAAAGATCATTTTGAAGAAAAACAAAAGAGGTGTTATTGAGAAGTGAACTACAAGAGCAATAATTCAGGAGAGTTGAAGGAGTAGTAAAGGGAAAAATCATGTTTATCCCTGTTTTAAGGTTACTTATGATCATATACAATGGTTCAGATCAAAAAGTTGACAAAACTAGCACTTTTGAGAAAGTTGATAATTGCTCTACCACCATTTAGGTCATACAATGGATGTGGATGGGCACTGTGAAAAAGCATTCAAAAACATGTTAAACTCTAGGTTTCAAAGACAAGAAGCTGAGTTGATAATACCTTGGATTTGTGATAACTTGCATTTAAAATATTAGCATAGCTTCACTACTGAAGTCCTCACTGAGAGAGGGAGGTATACTGTATAATATTGCAGCTGTAAGTTGAGTGAGTGAGCGCTGATGCTGAGGTCCGTCGTATTGTGTACCGCCCGGTCGGAGCAGTTAGTTAAGGCTGTGTTACTGACAAATTTAATTCCATAGTGCAGGCCTGACTACTCATCCTCCCTCTCCTCTTCCCCAGATCATGTCAGACTTTGAAGTATTTCTGAAGTGCTGGGGCCCGGTGGAGGCTGACTACACCACATACGGACGTCTGGTCCTGACCCGGTCAGTGGGCGATGAGGCATGAGAAATGGTAACTGGTCAAGGGTTTATTAAAGACACACTGAGAACTGAACAGGGTGTTGCTCTCTCTTTCTCTCTCTCTCCTCACAGTCTATTTGCCAAGTACCCAGAGACCCTGAAGCTGTTCCCCAAGTTCGCTGACATCCCCCCGGGCGGCCTGGCCGGCAACCAGGATGTAACTGCCCACGGTGTGGTTGTGCTGAAGAAACTGGGCGAGCTGCTCAAGGCCGAGGGCAAGCACAGCTCCATCCTTAAACCACTGGCTATCATTCATGCCACCAAGCTCATGATCCCTATTAACAACTTCAGGGTGAGGACTGACCCCTCCTCTTCCTCTTCACGCCTCTTATCTTCCATCTCCCTCAATTTTCTCTTCTTTGTCTTTTGTGCATTCATATTGACGGTCTCTTTAGACCAATTTTGACCAATTGGTTGAACAGCTTATCTTGAGTGTCTTGAAAAGAAAAATCTTAACAAATATAATAATCCTCACCCCAGCTCATCACTGAGATCATCTCCGAGGTGATGACTGAGAAGGCGGGGCTGACCGACTCAGGGGTGCTGGCCCTCAGGAAGGTGATGGCTATTATCATCGCCGACATGCAGTCGACATACACGGAGGTGGGCTTCAACGCCTGAACAGTGGAAGTGAGGAATGACCATTACCACCAGTGGTGTCAAGTCCATACATCAAGTGCAAATATATTGAAGCTCTGTTTTGCCAATGGATAATAATCATACAGAGTGTGGTGAATAAAAAATACAATATACTAAGACTTTGATGTTGTGGTTTACTTTCTGTGGATTACTGTCCATCACGTTTTGTACTTTGCTTGCTAAATGTTCTGGTAATTTCCATTGCAACATGACAACACAATACCAGTGTCAAAATCACAAGGATTATCATTGATGTCATTTTGGCAGCGTTCTTCCGCAGACGGTTTTGAAAAGGTGGACTTGAAACTCCACAGCAGCAGTCTGAAATGAAAACTTGAAACTCAGTGTTTGAATGCTTGAAAGGGGTTTTGCAAACCCGAAAATAAGTTTGCAAGCCCGAAAATAGGTTTTGAAGGCTTGCACAATGTTTTGATAGGTTGAAAATGAAATTGGAATCTCTGCAATTACTGCAAACCTGGTTTTGTATTTGAATTTTCCTTTTTCACAGCTGCAACACTCCTTTTTCAACCGTTCAGTCACTTTTTCAGAGATTTGGCCACACACTTGCGAGGTTGCGAGTCATGTCATTTTTGGCAGCGTTGTTCCACAGACGGTTTTGAAACGGTGGACTTGAAACACCGCAGCAGCGGTCTGAAAATTGTGTGACAGTAGACACCCATAAATCTATGCTGTGGTGACCCACAAAATTACTAGGCTATTACTAACTTAATGTGGTTGCCTACTGATTAGGAGTCTAATTGTCACCCTAACTCCGCCCAGGTATAGGTTCACCACAATAGTTTGACTTTGGAGGACAGGAGGAAGAGAGGCGAACCGCCCATGGGTGCCGGGGGGCACTTTCCCTCAGTCAGTTATTATTTGAAATATCAGCTTTAAAGTGGATTTACAGTCAATTTAAGCATATGAAAAACAGAATAACACTTTCTTTAACTACATGCAGCATTTATTTATCATATTCATGATAAAATATTACAAAACAACAATAAAACATTGTAAGCAATAGTTGTAATGGATTGTACTCTTCTCTAAAGAGAGAAAATAATTGATATTGGTGAGGTGCTGGAGAGGTTAGGTGATATATGAAAAATGTTTTTGATTAGGGGGACACTGGGGTGTGCTGGCTCTCAAACAGTTTGTTGGCAAATAGATTTGACAACTGGACAATGGAATACGTTTCACAGCAAATGCAGTATCCAACATTTCGCTCATGGCTAGCTAGCAATGGTACAGCTATGCTGCGTTCATGTGCACCTCGGAAGCTCGTACTTACCAGTCGTGAAGTCATAATTACGACATACACGCGTTCAATTGCTTTTGGTCGGAAAGAGCAACAAAACGTCAACAAACATGGACGCCAGGGGCCTCATTTATCAAAGAGCGTGTAAATTCTGGTGTAAAAGAGGGCGTACGACGAAAACGCGGAAAATGCGAAATGTAGCGTACGACGAGAATATTTACACGCTTTTCGGATCTATCAAAAAAGTCGTACGCCCTTTCCTGCACGAGAAATCCGAGACTGGCGGAGAGGAGAGCGTACGCGCACGCGCCCCGTGTTCCGCCCTCTCCACGCCCAAATCCAACCATATATGGTCAAAACTATGACAGCGCACAACGTGGATACCCCGGAAGGAACCGACATAATATAGCGTGGAGCATTAGGAAAGACAAAGACGTTTATGGAAAAACGCGGAAAGAAGATAAACTTTTCGGAGACGGAGGTGCATGTGCTTGTTGGTGAGGTCCACGCGAGGAAAGAAAATCATCTTCGGAAGGTAAGCTATTTGTACGAGCCTACATTTGTCTGATCGCTCCTACAGTTTAGGTAGCCTACTGTATTTCGTGCATCCTGTATGTGGCGTAGGCTACACGGACATGCTGTATTACGTGGCTGTGAGGAAAGCAAACATTCCACACATTCTGTGGTAGGCTATGATTGATTCAGGACCAAAAACAGGGAACGATAACACAGATGACCACTTCATAATGTTAGACCACATTATTAAGACTCTCATCTAAATCACCCGGTAAATCACACTTAAGCATTTATTTGGCTGCCAACAGAAAAACATATCAATTGAATATGGCTACACAATAAAATGTTTAATGCATAATCAAGTTAACAGACAAACTCAAAGAAAATGACTGAAATTGTTTCTCCAGACTCTGACGTGGGGTGGGACTCAGAGGAGGGGGATTCTGCAGTGGTCCTTGACCTGACGGTCGTGCCCCCGCCGGTTGCAGCCTCTACATCCAGTGCCACGACCTCCAGTGCCTCCACCTCCAGCGCACCGGCCTCCACCTCCAGTGCCATCTCCAGCGCCTCCGTCTCCACCGCCCACGCCTCCACCTCCGGCTGCCAGCGTCCCTGCCTCAAGGGTCCCTGAGGGCTGGGCTTCCTATCAGACGCTGTGCTGGAGGCTCATGACCCTAGAGGCCCAGAGGGAAATGGCAGAAGGGATTGGGGCAGTTGTGGGGCAGTTGTTCAGCAGTTGGTGGAGGTCACCACACTACACCACCAGAGCCAACAGGACATCCTCACTGCACTTCATTCCCTCACACATGCTGTCACGGACCTCACACTGTCACTCACTACCACACTCACGGACCTCACACAGTCACTCACTACCACACTCAAGGACCTCACACAGTCACTCACTACCACACTCACGGACCTCACACATTCACTCACAAACGCACTCACACACCTCACACAGTCACCCACCAACAGACAATAAAATGGTAGAAATGTGAACCTTACTTGTTTGTGTCTTCATAGCTGGCGCATGACCTCAGTGTGGGCCCTTTAGCCCCGCTGGTAAACCTCATGACGGGGAGGGGGCTGAGGGCTTGGGTCCTCATTTTGTGGTGGGGTCTTGACTGGTTCTCATTCTTATCAGCTTTGAATATACATCTTGGCAAACATAACAGAATGATGTACAAGGAGGGGACAGATACCTAGTGAAAGTACTATTGGTTGCTAGTAAAAAGACAATAATGAGGGCTTGGTATAAGGTGGAACCCCCAACCAAGGAGCAGTGGTGGGTGTTGTGGAGGAGATTTATGAGATTTATTTATGCATTGAGGATGCAGGAAGGAAAGTTTGAAGGGAGATGGGAAAAATGGATGGATTATAGAAGGAAGTGTGATGATACCACTAATATTAAAATTGTCATATTTGAGTAAGAAAAAAAAGCTGCATGGATGGAAGTACCCATAAGCTGTTATTGTAAGTTTTTATGTTTTATTGTATTGTCGTTGTATGGATGGAAAATGCTAATAAAGATTAAAGTAAATAAGACAAAGAATATGTATCTTGGCTATGGACACACCAACAAGCCAGCCGTCACGCGCAGCGCCTGCCTCCAGTCTAGCCCCTACCCTGCTGTGCGCCAGGATGGATGAGTCATGCGTGGAGCCAGGCCACCGTGCCACTACACTTGTGATGAGCATGTCGGCGTCACATATGATTTGGGTATTTCTAGTGTGCACATTTTAGAGATTCACATAGACGTATTCATTCACTGATGGTGCCCTTATGTGGGTGCAGTCGCCATCGCCGTCACCTCTTTGGAGTTCTATCTCGGCCAGTAGGCCGAGTAGCGCCGGATTCATTTAGGCTCGCATTACGCACAGGAGGACTGTCATTTATATGCTTACCAAAGAGCAAACAGGTCCACATGATCACATATTAATGACAATCTAATTGGTCAATTATTGCCGTTTGATGGAGTGCCTGCATTAAGTGTGTGACATATAGCGCGGAAAGGTTTGGGACAGCGAATAGGTTCAGTTTGGCGAACAAATCCATATCGGACCATGAATGAGCCGGTTAGAGGACACGTCTAATCTTGCATTGCGATATATGTTGGTGCTGAATTGGGCTATTAGCCTACATGTTTGTGCGTTCATGAACTGTCGCTCTTATTCTCTCCGTCAAACATAGTAATTCACCGACGCACCACCTGCGTCGCCAGTTCCCCCTGTGTTCAAAAAGGGCGTAGAACACCGTGTAAATCGGTACGACAACTTGAGAGGTGTCGTACAAAAGCGCGGAGAAAGGCGACTAAATTTCCGCCCTTTCGGCTTGATAAATCGCAATGTGGGGGGGGAAAATGGCGTACGCCTGAAATCGCGAAAAAGACCGTGTAAAAGAAGGTGTACCTCAATGATAAATGAGGCCCCAGGACGATGGATGTTTTTGTGTGTTGGCTGTAAGCCGACACACCAAGGAGAGGGAATCCTTTTTGTCCATGCTTCTTGCGTCTTGCGTCTTTCTTGCGGCATGTTGTTGACCTGCAATTCCATTGCTGCTACCACAAGAGGCAGTAGTCCCAGAACATCAAAACCAAAAGACTCCACTGACCCCTACATGCGTAGTTTCTCTCCCTATCTGCGTGTGTGTACGGGGTGTGCAGGGGGGGGTTGGGGGGCATTGGGAGTAATAACAATGTCAGAGAAGACCCTGTGCAAGACCCCACGGTACGCTACTGCATTATAGACAGACAGTCCTCATTACAATAGGAGTAGGACACTTCAAATCCTATAGTAATTAATTTTTGTATAGGATGTGATGCACCAGTCGCTCTACGCCTATGTGGTTTATTTTCAGTGATTAGACTGACTGTTGACTGGCACAGCTTTAGGTGGTGATGGAGAAATGAGCTTAATGTATTGATGCTTTTTTGTGCGTGACTTACAGTGCCAGCGCACCTAGTATAGCGTTCGTCCGGTCATCACTCCCTCCCTCCCTCCCCTCCGTTACTGCGGACAATGTTGGCCTGCATTTCTCTGTTGGCACCACCAGAGGCAGTAGTCCCAGCACACCAAAATCAAGAAGGACACCAAAATCAACCCGCCGATCTACACTGCACAAGTAGAGTAGTGGTGAGAGCATTGGACTCCCACCCTGGAGACTGGGGTTAAAGACCCGGTGGGGATGACTTTATGGGTCTATACCCCAAACCTCCACATGTTCATCCTTTCACTCCAACCTTTACCCCTTGCCTTATAGATCAGATCCTGTCCCAACCCCAACCCATATTCTAATCCCAACCCACACTAGGGACTGGAAGAAGGACACCAAAACCCACCCGCCGATCTCCACTGCATAAGTAGAGTAGTGGTGAGAGCATTGGACTCCCACCCAGGAGACTGGGGTTCCTGGTGGGGATGACTTTAGGTTATCATCAGTGTAACTGCTTTAGCCACTGACCGCTACCATTAATGTTATGGAAGCTGCTGCTAGTTGTTGTGAGCCCATGAGATAACTGTCTATCCCGCTCTTATTGTGCTGGATTAGCATTGGAAGCATTCGAACTGATGTGTCCAGGTGACAAGACCTATCTTTATTTATCAAACATTACCGTCCTACCAGTCCCGCACAGAAACAAGCCAGCCAACACACATAAGCCAGGCTTGACCTGGCCTGGTTCTGTGGGTGATTTATAATCAGTGAAAGCAAGTCCCTTATCTGTATAATGAGCTAATATTTGCTTAGCTAGCTATATTGCTAAAATGTGCCTAGCTAGACTTGTTAGCATCTGCGTTTGTGATTGATAGACGTTTAGGTTGAAAAGGGACTGCACTATACTATACAGTATATACACTACTGCGAACTATATCATTTTTTACCGTCAATTGCTGCCAGGGTTTCCATTCTTTCCGCCATTTTTGCTATCCAGAATGCCATGAAACGTCACATCTCGTAAACTCGGGTATCATCATCACCCAATTTCCCACTCATAATTACGACCTTGGAGGGCCATTCATGTGGTCGTAACTCATAAATACGGTAAATACGATATTTCCGAGGAACACTTGAACGCAGCATTAGCTCATTTGTGTTGCTGTCAATGCTGCCACTGTTATGTTGCTATATAGCCTACAATTATCAGAACAATATGAACATTCAGTTGAAAGTTTTCCATCCACCCATCCATCACTGGATGAGGAATAAGCACCACAAAGCGATCAATTCTCACGCAAGCAGACAGGCTGTTGCGTTCCACGGAATGTTGTTTGCGGAACTAATATTGTCCGGGTTTCCCGAACGAGTTAAGAAGCTTCTTAACTCCAAAGTACTTCTTAACTCCCATGCAAAGGGATGCTTAAGAAGGGTTCCTTAAGAAGGTTCTTTATTGGGAAACCTGGCCATTGTCGGTTGCCATGCAACGTCTCGCTCGTGCTCTTCACATTTCTACTAAAGAACGGTTCTGCTTCACACTTAGACAACCGTGCCATGGGAACGGTTCTGCGAACGGTTTTGGGCCCAACCGGTCCTATGTGGAAACACCGTCAGAACGGTTACCCTGAGTGCTCAGAATGGTTCGGCACGACAGTGGAAATAAGGCTTATGGCTCCTCCAGCTGCATGTTATAGATGTCACTGTTGGAGCTTTAGAATTTCAATAATGGTTTTTTATCGATAGGGAAACCTGCTTTATGAACAAAACTGAGATAATATTAAATATTAATTATAAATAAATAAATTCATATATTTATATTTTAATCCCTCTCTTCTCTCCAAAAACTGAGGAGGACTGTCCTCCCCTACCTCAATGGACGAGCCTTCTCTGGTAGTAATCTTAACCAAGTCTCACGCCCCCCCCTTATAGCCGAAACGCGTACGTTTGTGCCGCCTGTCCTGTCTATTAATAAAATGTAGATCTTTTGAATTTAGATATTTTTCCTGCGTGCTGGCTTTTTGTTATTTTTACTAAGGTAAAATGAACCTTATCCATTCCCGTCGGAATGACACACATGTAAGAATGCGAGATTCTAAAACAAGCAGAATCATACGAATAAAAGTTTAAAAGAGAAAGAAAAGTAGCAGGCTGAGTGTCAGAGTGAGTGACTAGCCTAAGTGAATAGGCTATACAGTATAGGCTATATAGCCTATTTCTAGTCTAGTCTACAAATACAAATAGTTTTAGTTTTCTTTTGTAGGCTATAAATATCTAACCTATGCATTAAAAGCCAGGTTTTTCAGCAAATCAATTTAATTCAGTAAGCTTTATTGGCAGGAAATACATATAGCCTAGGCCGAGTAAATATTGCCAAAGCACATTTATCTAACCAAATAGATAAATATTGCCAAATGAGTTAATATTGCCAAAGCACATTTATCTAACTAAAATAGTAATATTAATAATAAAATAAACAGATATAACAACATACTTATTATAAAACATAACTAGGCTACAAATAAGAAATGATGTGTAATAAATATTAACCATAAATGGGAGAGACATGAATAAAAAAGAAAAAGAAAAGAAAGATGAAATGGTCTTTGTGCTACTGGCTGTCCCTGCAAGTTGCCACATTAGCAGCTAAAGTTGAGCAATTTTTATTTTCTCCTAAAAGGTATTGGGCTCTTTTTTGTTCTGATAGGAATTCAAATTCGGGGCATTTCTGTATAATTTAGGGGAACATTTCTCTAATTTCAATGTATTTCTCACAGGAGGAAGTGCAGCTCTGTCTCAAACTCTCCTCTGGAGCAGGCACAACCTTTCCTCTCTGGGTAGCGAGGTCTGCCTGTGACAATCTGTGTCAATATAGGTTCAATCAATCAATCAATCTACCACTGTACAGTATACTGTCTGTTTAGAGCCAAATAGCATTCAAGTTTACTTTGACTTTTTGGAATATCTTTCCAATAGTCAGTGTAATTTTCTTTTTGTTTGGTTATAATTTGGTTGGGCCAGATTGTCTGAGGGCTGTCCTGAGGGGCTGAGGGGTGAGTCTGAACTGAGCAGCTGGCTGAGGGGACTCGTCTCACCTTGGCACTTGAAGGCTTTGTGGTGGTAGGAGTTGGGGTCACTGCGTCTCTTTTTTTGGATGTCAATCAGTAGAGGGAATTGGCCAACTTCCACTCTACAAGCGTTGTTTTTAGTTTTTCTTTGGACTTTAAGGATACATTTACAAAATTCTGTATGCATTGTTTCAATTTGGTATTTGTCCCACTTTGTGAATTCCTGATTCGTAAGAGAACCCCACATCTCACTACCATATAGGGCTATTGACTGATTTGAATATTTTGAGACAGATCCTGATTGGAATATTTATTAATTTAATCGATATTTTAATTGCATAAAAAGCCCTTTGTGCTTTCTCTTTCAACTCATTCACGGCCAGGTTGAAGTTTCCAGTAGGCTAACTTATTAATTGTCCCATATGTATACAGGTATTCATTTATGTTTTATATTTGTGGAGCCCATTAAAAAACTCTTACATCAATATTTTATTAAGCTATCAGAACAGTCTTATGTTTGCAGGAAGTTCAGACCAGGTTTGGACCGCAAGGCATACTGGGTATGAGCGCCCCAGGTTTAGTTTCTTTCGACCAGTCCTAATCAGGCCCCCAGGATTCGAAATCTAAAGTGAAGCCCTATTGAACCACGCCATCTTGGCAAATTTGTAGTCATTTGGCTATTTCCGGTGACTTTTGTACTTGCGCAGTTTCTGTCCCACGCGCGTCTACGAACAAGTTCATGTTTATGTGAAATGCAATGAAATGAAAACCGGCTTGCATATTAACCTGTTTTTGTCAAATATATCCATTGGAGACATTTTTTTTATCCGGGCATTAGTTTTAATTAATTAGTTAATTACAGCTGAACATGTTTTGTTTGCTAGTAGATGGTATTCATTCCGTTCGCGATAACGTTATTGCAGCCAGATAACCCGCTGAGTTCGTGGCTGCTATTTCACACTCGTCCTTGATCAATCCCAATACCGATCCATGGTAATAATGAATCCGGTTTTCATTGCAATTTGCCAAGATGGCGCGGTTCAATAGGGCTTAATTTGTGATAGCGGTCAGTGAATGGAGTGGCTGTATCCAGTTCTATTAATACATCCATGGTCCTAATACATCCATGGTCCATGCGCTCATGCATGCGCTGCTGTAAGCCCTTTGCAGAGGACACGTTCTCGTTCGATGTTAGCTGTCCCCAGTAGAGGGAGTCTGTCACGACCCATGGATGGGAAACCGGTGAGCAAATAGTATCAGAAATAGTAAATACCCCATTACTTTATTGGGTAACATTAACTAACTGGCCTACAACTCAGCCTAAGTTACTGTCCTTTAGTTTAGAGCAAGCTAGCTAGCTTCATGCTCTGCTAGCAAGCTAGCTAGCAAGTCTAGCAAATCTTTTTTTTGCTTCACTTACATCATGATTGACCATTTATTGGCAGCTTTGTGTTATGTGTGTGGTATTTATTTAGTTTGACAAAATTACGAAGCTTATAGCTAGCTAACTACAGGGCTCCCACAGGGCCTTGAAATCCTTGAAAGTTTGTGAATTTGAGGGGAAAAAATCAAGGCCTTGAAAGTGCTTGAAAATAGACATAAATAGGCATGGGTCATTGAAAGTGCTTGAAAATAGACATGGGTCACTGCTTGAATTTATATATTTTGTGCAAGAATATGTTAGATTTGTAAATTGTAATATTAGTAAATATGGTATAATATGTCTGCATGTTTCCCGCCATCTAAGATCGAGAGTCGTGCGCAAGTCGCACCACCTGCCCCAAAAAAGTGTGGTCAAGTGCTGACCTGAGCAAAATATCGCCAGCCATAGTGATGAAATATGTCAGGCTTCAGTTCATACCCAGCTGGCACACGACCGACCTTCAACTTATGGTTTAAATATAGTTGGATTAATGTCAGTCGTCATTTCAACCTTGAAAAAATATTGAATGCTCAATGGTTGAAAAAGGTTGATAAAATACTTATAAATCAACGTTGAAATTCTGTTTAAGATCTGTACGTTGATGTACAACAACGTCAACATGATGTCTTCAACCTGCCTTATAGCCCTTAAATGCACAATATGGGTAAAAAAGTGGCCCAACGAAGGTTCTACATCGTGGAGCTACGCCCCATAGGGGGGCGCTAGCGCTCCTATTGGTAACCCATGTTGGCATGCCAACAACCAATCTGAAGATAAAAACATGTACTCTTATCGTCCTAACCAATCACAGACCCCCCACCTACTATAAAGGTGGCTAAACCCCAGCAATCTGCTCTCCCATTTTCAGACGAGCTTTCAAGCAGCTGAAGGAAACCTTTCTAAGATGAAGAAGACTAAGAAGAGCGAGAAGAGCGGCGGCGACCTACCTCTGAGGGGCTCCGGGGCTGGATCCCCGATGGACGTCCCCGCCCCTCCTCTTCTGGAAGAAGATGCCCCGCGGGTCGAGGACTGCGGCTGTGGTGCCTTGGACCCGGAGGACCGCCACGACCGGTGTGTGGCGTGCCTGGGGAAGAGCCACGCCGAAGAGGGAGTTTCTCCCAACCCGCCGTGCTCCCAGTGCGCGCTGCTGCCCTCTGAATTCAGGCGTGCCCGCCTGGACTTCTGGCGCGCACGGAGTGCCGTCCCCTGTCCTCTCCCCTCCTGCGAGTCCGAGCCTTCCGACGACGACTCTGGGGATTGTAGTGACTCGGAGGACAGTGGGGAGTTGCCCGCCTCTCAGGGCCCCTCCCCACGCACGGGCTCATCTGTGTCTGGCTCCGAGCCCCCCGCCGGCGGCGAGGGCGGCCCCCCAGACGATGAGCCCCGGGATTCCGGTGGGGCCAAGCCGCTCGTATTCCGGAGGGTGTTCCCCGGTATACTTGAGCGCGCGGCGGTCTCCATCGGAATTCCCCTCCCGTCAGAGCCTGAGGCGAATTGCACCAACCTCTGGGGCATTTCTTGCTTCGAGCTCTCGACGCGGAGAATCAAGCGGCCCCTCCCGGTCATGGAACATATCGACAAGTTTGTCGAGAGTACCTGGGTGGCGCCCCTCGAGCAGGCTAAGGCCCCGGTTCGCGCCTGGATTGAAGCCACGCGTGTGTCCGGCTATGAACGCGACATCTCCGGTGGCGTCCCGGCGCTCGAGCCCTCCTTTGCCGCCCACTTCGCTCCTGGTGCGGCGGCGTGGAGCAATACCAAGAAGCCTCAGCTTCCCGGGGCGCGAGACCGACAGGCGGCTACCCTCTCCGACCGCATGTATGTCCTCGCTGCCCAGGCCACGGCCGCCGTCTCCTCCATCTCCATCCTGGTCACTACCCTGGCATCGGAGTTGAGCAGCGGCGCCTCGCCATCGCCCGAACGGGTGCCCGACCTCCAGGCTGCGGCTGGAGCGGCCATGCAGCTCTGCCAGGCTGCCGCGATCTGCACTGGCCGCGTCATGGCTAACGCTGTGGTGCACCATCGCCTGCTGTGGCTGGGCGTCTCCTCGGTGAACGACACAGCTCGCACGGCTCTGCTGAACGCTCCCATCTACCGGTCCGGGCTGTTCGGCTCTGCCGCCGGCGAAACCCTGGAACGCCTCGGCAGGGTTGAGGAGCAGTCCAAGCTGGTGGCCAGGCATCTCGGGGTCCAGAGGTCCCAGTCTGCTGCCTCCCGTGCCCCCGTAAAGAGGAGGAAGAGGACGGCGAGGTCCGCCCCTCCGAGGGCTGCCCCCGGTCCCCCTCCCGCGAGCCAGCGGTCCGCTCAGGCTCCCCGTGCTCCTTCCACCGCTCGCCAAGGTCCTGCTCCGCGGTGGAAGAGGAAGAAGCCCGGCGCTAATGCGTGACAATTAACGTCTGCTCAGGCTACTATTGTTCACGATGGCCCTCCCCTCACGTTAGAGGCTGGTTGTGGTCCCTGTATTAGGGGTTCGCACAATAAAGAGCGTGTTCATTTGTACACCGGTGGTCACTTGTGTCATTTCCATGCTCGACAGTCTGATGCTATGATTAATGTGTCTCTGGGTTCTGGTTCTGAGATGGTTGCGCCTGCCCCTCCGCTCTCTGCCGAGAGAATTAAGTCGGTGGAGGGTAGCGCTGTTCTGCCCCGTTATCATTCAAGTAAACTACGGGCTAGTTCTTCCACTCAGTTGGCTAGCGCTAGCCTGGCTACTCTTCCTACCCCGGCGGGGATATCAAGGAAGTTTGTCGGGCAGCCTTCCCCCTCTACGGGTCAGCTTTCGGTAGCTAGACTTTCCGTTTCCAAGAGGAGGGCTCGACATAGAGTTAATCCTGTGTCTCGCTTGGTGTGTAATACTGGGAAGGCGTTCTCTGCTACTTCTACGGTGAGCGCAGGTATTCGTGTACCGCACCATCGTGAACGGCTGGGAAATGAAGCCCCTGTGTCTCGTTCGACTAAGCTACTCTCGCACACAGCCCGAGAGACGGTTGATGTCGTTAGGACCGTTGAGCGAACTTCGTTTGAAATTGAGCGCTCGCTCTGCTATATTTCAAATTTGAATGCTCGTACGTCATTGGTTTCCCCCGTTGCGCTGCATCGGTATGGGTCGTCTGCCTCATTTGCATATGGGAGCAAGATTCCCCGACTTTTCTCGGCAAGTTCAAAGGCGTCTGCCTCCACACAGCCTGAGTCTATGTCGGCGGCGGCCTCATTTGCATACAATGACAGGGCTCCGCTACTTCAGCCGTCTGCCTCATTTGCATATGAGAGCGATGCTCCCTTTCCTTGCGTTGTGAGCGATACAAGGGCTACCGCTGCACAGGTTAAGTCGGTGGCCTCTTCGTGTGCATACACTAACGCGGCCCCACTGTCTGCAGAGATGCTAGTTGGTTTTCACAGCAGCTCTCGGGCTACTTGCGGGCTTACGTCTCCGGGCTCTGGAGGACGTTTACACTGTACTGACATTGATGTTGCCCCCACTTCGAGTAAGTCGGTGTGTGATGTCAGTGTCTGCGGTTCGCCTCCCTTTCATATGCGGCCCCCCTTGGACTGCGGCAGCCCCCACGGGTGGGGAGGTGCCAGCGGTGGCGGTCGGGGCCGTTCTAGAATACGATCGCTTTCTGGCGAACGTCCCGCGCACGGCGGCGGGCCCTCTCTCGCTATGCAGAGTGGCGTGGATGCGGTTGCCATGCCTCCCTCGCTGGCTGTTTCGCATCCTGTCATCGGGGTATGCGATTCAGTTTATCGCCCACCCTCCGTCCTTCACCGGGGTGGTGGAGACTGTGGTCTCGGGTCCGCGGCAGGAGAGCGCTCTCCAGTCGGAGATAGCGGAGCTCCTATCCAAGGAGGCGATAGCGGTGGTTCCACCGAGCCGCTCGGGGGCGGGTTTTTACTCTCGTTACTTCCTCGTTCCGAAGCGGACAGGGGGGATGCGTCCCATCCTCGACCTGCGCCTTCTGAACAAATGCGTAGCCAAACGGCATTTTCGTATGCTCACAGTGAGGCACCTGTTGGACTCCGTTCTCCAGGGAGACTTCTTCACAAGCATAGATCTGAAGGACGCATACTTTCATGTTCCCATCAGAGAGGGTCACAGAAAGTTTCTGCGTTTTGCCATCCAGGGTGTGGCTTACGAGTACACCAGGCTCCCGTTCGGTTATGCGCTGGCTCCTCTGGTGTTTTCCAAGTGCCTGGAAACGGCGATTCTACCGCTGAGGCGCGAGGGCATCAGAGTGCTCGCCTACCTGGACGACCTTCTGATCCTCGCCTCGTCAGCCGCTCAGGCCAGGTCGCACACCTCCCGGCTTGTGACTCATCTCACAGGCTTGGGTTTCGCCATCAACTGGGAAAAGAGCACGCCGCGCCCGTCTCAGTCTGTGATTTATCTGGGTCTCAGCTTGGACTCTGTCTCGATGCGCGCGTCCCTGGCGGCGCCGAGGCGCGATGCTCTGGCCCGGGCACTCTCTATCTGCCTGCCAGGGAGGGTGGTCACGGCTCTGACGGTGATGCGTTTGCTGGGCTTAATGTCATCGGCCCACGCGGTGGTTCCGCTGGGCCTCCTGCACATGCGTGGCTTACAACGTTGGTTCGCACGTCTTCATCTGAATGTCAGCAGGGACAAATTCAAGATGGTGACGTTGCCCGGGTCCCTGGCTACGGACCTGGTTTCCTGGAGGAACCCGCGCATCATCGCGCGTGGTGTCCCTCTAGGCAGGGTGTCGTTCCGCGTACCGATTTTCACGGACGCTTCCCTCTCCGGCTGGGGAGGGACGTGCCTGTCCCAAGCCGTGGGGGGCCGTTGGCCTCCTGGCGAGAACAGGCACATCAATCTCCTGGAGCTGGAGACTGTGTTGCTGGTTCTTCGGCACTTTGCACCTGCGCTGAGGGGGCTCCCTGTGCTAGTGCGCTCGGACAACCGTGCCACGGTAGCCTACATCAACCGTCAGGGTGGTGTCCGCTCAGTGGCTCTTCATCGCGCGGCGGTGAGGTTGTGGCTGTGGGCGAGCTCCAATTTGAGCTCCCTCCAGGCTCAGCACATTCCGGGCCACTTGAATGTCGGCGCCGACCTCATGTCGAGGGGCGGGCCGCGCCACGACGAGTGGAGGCTGCATCCTCGGATTGTGTCACATCTTTGGGCGCGCTTCGGTCGTGCGAAGGTGGACCTGTTCGCCACACGGGAGAATGCTCACTGTCCCCTTTGGTTCTCTCTGAGTCGGACGGACAGCCCCCCGCTGGGAGTGGACGCCTTTGCGCACACCCCTTGGCCGGAGGGCCTGCTCTATGCCTTCCCCCCAGTGGCGATCATTCCTATGCTGTTGACCAGAATACGGTCCGAGCGTCGGACAGTGATCCTGGTTGCGCCAGACCGTCCCAGTGCGCGATGGTTCGCGGAACTGATGGCTCTGGTTCAGGTTCGCCCTTGGCTCATTCCGTACGGGCGGGATGCCCTGTCCCAGGCGGGCGGCACGATACAGGCCCCCCCGGTTCTGGGTCAGCGCTTGGTGGCCTGGTTACTGAACGGCGCAGATTAGCTCGGAGGGGTCTCTCCGCGGCTGTGATCAGCACTATTCAGAGCGCGCGTGCTGGCTCTACTTCTAAGCTGTACGCTGGGAAGTGGGAGTCTTTCGTGCGTTGGTGTGATGGGGATGATGTAGACCCGGAGACCTGCTCAGTTGAGGCAGTGCTCTCCTACCTGCAACATCTGTTGGACCTGGGGCTTGCTGCCTCCACCATTAGGGTGTATGCGGCTGCTATTTCGGCATGCCATGAGGGGTTTGCTAGGACTACGGTCTTTGCTCACCCTCTGGTCAGGCGTTTTTTGACGGGTGTGGTCCGGCTTAGGCCACCTGTCAGAGCCTTGGCCCCCCAGTGGGATCTGTCTCTGGTTTTGGACGCACTGTGCAAGGTGCCGTTCGAGCCTTTGGAGCAGGTTGATCTCAGATGGATGTCTATCAAAACGGCATTGCTCCTCGCATTATCCTCGGGTAAGCGAGTGAGTGATCTGTGTGCGCTGTCGACGCAGCCGGGCTGCCTCACCATCACTGGGGACGGCAGTAAGGCCGTTCTGAGGCCCAACCCGGTTTTCCTGCCCAAGGTGGTTAGGCACTCTTATAGTGCTAGGCCTCTGGAGCTGCGCGCCTTTTCTCCTCCTCCGCACTGCTCGGTGGAGGGCGCCCGGTTGCATCTCTTGTGCCCGGTCCGTGCGCTCTCTGTTTACATTGGGCGCACGGCCTCGTTCAGGACCACGCCTCAGCTGCTCGTATGCTACGGTGCGGGCAAGCTGGGCTCCCCCCTTTCCAAGCAGCGCCTCTCTCGCTGGCTTTGTGAGGGCATCTCTGCTGCGTATACCGCGGCAGGTCGCCCTTTGCCTGGCCGGGTGCGCGCGCACTCCACTAGAGGTGTTGCCGCTTCGGTTGCGCTCTTTCAAGGGGTGTGTGTGGAGGATATCTGTGCGGCGGCGTCCTGGGCGTCGCCGTCGCCTTTTATCCGCTTCTATCTACTGGATGTGCCATCTAGCTCCCTGGCGGACTCTGTCCTGAGTTTCGCTGCTAGGGCCACGCCCTGAGATGGCGTGGCTGTGTTGGTCGGTACTCCCAGCCAGTTTACTTGCGTGTTTATGCGGCTTGACCATTGTTCCGCCCCCTGTGCGGGGTGCGCGGCCTTTGGTTTTGAGCTCCTGGTGGACACCAGGGGACCCTTGCGTTCCGTTTGCGGTCCTTTGCCTCGTCCGCCCGTCTTATTGCCTGACCGGCCCTCCGTTGGGGTTCGGGTGGAGGGAGTTGCGCTTCACTACTGTGTGGTGCTTGTGTACTCCCTTGCCTCCAGTGGGTTGATGTTTTTATGTCGGCCTGGCCCGCGTACATTGTGGGCATCGCTGGAGCTCCGCCTGTTACCAATAGGAGTGCTAGCGCCCCCCTATGGGGCGTAGCTCCACGATGTAGAACGAAGGTTACGTATTGTAACCCCAGTTCTACGAGTGGAGCGGAGCCCCATAGGGTTTTTTCCGGGCCCTGCCTCTAGCTTTCTAGCTCGTCTGACTTAGTGTGGGAGAGCAGATTGCTGGGGTTTAGCCACCTTTATAGTAGGTGGGGGGTCTGTGATTGGTTAGGACGATAAGAGTACATGTTTTTATCTTCAGATTGGTTGTTGGCATGCCAACATGGGTTACCAATAGGAGCGCTAGCGCCCCCCTATGGGGCTCCGCTCCACTCGTAGAACTGGGGTTACAATACGTAACCTTCGTTTTGCTTTATATATCTTTGCAATAAATTAATTTTATTGGTCACAAATCCTTATTTTGCGCACAAAGAATGAGATTTGAATTTCCTTTTGTGGACATCCAAGGATGTCCTTTTATGGACACCGTAGTTTCTTTGGAAATTTTGGTGCGGTGCATCATGTGTAATGTTTGTCTCGCGCTAGCTGGACGTAGCTAGTATCTACTTATATACAAGCTGAGCAATGTGCCAGTCATTCCCTTGTTGTCCAACTTTTGCCGCTACTTGTAGATTGTACAAGTCGTATTGTGCTGCAGAGGTTGTATGTTTCGAAAGCTAAAAGCTGTTACCAGCCGGCAGATTGACTGTGAATGCATTTTTCTGTAGCATTGCTGTATAGAAGTATGTCACAAAATGTGTTTGTGTGTGTGCATGCCAGTGCCACAAACTTATTGTTCACATTATTGTTGGATCGATGTTGTTGCTATTTGCACAGTTGTCAGTGTTGCAACCCCATTCACTGCTACTGTAGGCCTACATGTGCATCTTGATTCTAATGTAAAATCAAATTGTAAAAAGTTCACGCCTTTGTTCTCTGTGGCTACATGATTGAAAAGTAATAAGTTGAAACAAAGTTGCAGTTTCAACAGTGATGCAAAGTTGACTCAAAGACCTTAATTTACCCATGTTGAAAAGTAAGCCGTTGAAACAAAGTTGGGATTTCAAAGTTGATTCACCTTTCAAATTCAACACATATTCAGCAGTTATTGTAAGACCTTAATTCACCCATTCTGAAGAGTAAGATGTTGGAACAACGTCGCGATATCAACGTTAATTCACCTTTCAAAATCAAAACCTAATCCAACGTTGATTCAGATAGTCACATGACGTTGAATCACCCGTGAATCAACGTTGAAATGCCAGCTGGGTAGTTATGTCTGGTCCAGCTGATCGCACCCACAAGCCATGCGAAGAAATACAACTCCTTGAGGCAGGCTTGGGCAAAAGAACAATCACAGTGGCTGATAACTCTTGCCATAAAGAGGTCTAGATTAAAATTGTTCTTTGATTCAAGCATTAAATAAATAAATTAAAGGAGCCTGGGGCAGGATTTCGCAAAAAAATAAACATTTATTTTAAGTGTTGTAATGCTAATGGGTGATGAAGCGTTCCAAAACAAAAAAGAATGAGCCCACCCACGGATATCTCCGTTGCCTTGAACAGGCTGTGTTGCAAAATGTACTCAATTCGGGGGCGAATTTCCCCCGACTCATAGGCTTGGCTGGTACCTGCAGTTATCCTAATGGCCACACGATGGCACTGAGTATTATTTCTCGATCGTGCCCCATGCTCCTTTGAACAAAGCATTAAATGTGCACATTTTGGGAGATATTGGGATGTTTTTTAAGTGCAGTTACATATTTGATAGAATTTACCCTAACACTAAGTATCAAACTGCTTTCCCTGTGAAACATTTGTTCAGATTGTCAGTGAACTCGAAGAAAAGTACCCCAGGCTGAAGCACTTGTCTGGAGGCTGGCTTTGTTACAAAGCAGCAGGTATAGTGAGTGTAGGCTAAGGAAACCAGTAGAAGTTTTAATGCACTACATGAATTGGAATGAATGCTTTAGAACACCCCCTTTGGGTGTGCATTCAGTCTGTCCCTATATGGTCTCATTGTTTTTCCTGTCATTTCATGCAGATATGGTGGTACAGTATGGGCCGGTTTCACAGACAAGATTTAGATTAAGCCAGGACTAGGCCTAATTTGGACTAGTTAAACTAGGGCATTTAAGTGGCTTGCTTGAACGTGGCTTAAATCTGGCTTAGTTAGTTGGAGACTATGGAGTCCTGGAGTAAGGCTGGTAAGCCCAAAAACCCGAAATGGAATAGAAAATCACCATTACCAGCCTGAATCTTGAGACAAAAACACTAACAGAGCTTTTATCTTGAAGGCAAATGGTCAAACTGTTATTTGAACTGGAAGAGAGAGCTGTGATCCAAAAAAGATACAGTAATGAGACAATTGTGCTTACTAGCCAGTCTGGAAAAGTATGGAATTTTGAAAAGGAAAATGTGTAGGCGCCCTGTGGGTATCTGCCCCCAAAAGCGTGATCGGTGCATACCTAATACCAATGTTTTTTTGGCATGTGAGTTATCAAAATATTAAAGTAAGTTATGCTGTTTCTATTTAGGAGGTCAAGGACAAAGAAAACTGCAAGTTGTTGCAACCGAGTCAGAGGGCTATACAACACAGCTCCGCAAAACGACCACACAGAATGGAAAACACATCCTGTACATTGTACCACTGCAAGAGGAGCTGGATGTGACCTCACTCAGCCCTGAAGCACCAGAATTTTCGAAGATGCCCAAGTCCACATGCAAGAACTGTGGCGTTCTGATGCCTTTACAGTTCCTGGCTCTGCACATCAAGAGTTGTAATGTTGAGTATGTGCCGGTAAGTAACACTCATTATTCAGTATGTTACAGAATGAAGGTTATGCCATTCCAAATCAGGTAATATGCACATTTGACCCTTTACAGTACAGGACATGTAGAGTGAGATCAGGTGCTCTGAATCGGCTTCCCTCAAAATGTACTTATTTGAAATTATAATGACTAGTGTAGCAGTCCCTCGAATGAATTAATAGTCTTGACTGATGATCACGGATTTATTTTGCGTAGTAATCAACGAAAACCACCGTAAGAACTGTAATGATTACAGAAAAGAACGTATTAGCTTGCATACTACACATTCGCCTACAAACACGTGAGCTAGCGACCGAAACATAAGCTAAAACAGGCTTGCATACACACAGAGCTAACTAGCTAAACAATCAATCACTGAAATTATATACAACATCACGGTAGCCTACATTCACACAATATCACCATAAATACTGACCTTTATGCTTCTTCGGGGGGTGCTAAACTATATATGAAGAGGATTTCTCGTTCACACACGAGCGCAATCATTCATCCTTTTTTCTCATACTTCTCTCTAGCTGAACTCAGCGCGCGACTGCAACTACACACGCATTTCAAAATAAAGGTCACGTTAACTCAAATACAGGAAGTGATTCCACAAAGGTCTAAAAACGGAAAATATGTAGGCTAATCACACAGTAGAAATTAGATCCACTGGACATAGGCAAATTCCTTTCTAAGACTAAGAATAAGAAACTGAAATATATCCTTTACACTCCCACCAAAATTATGAGTTTCAATCAATGAATAACAGAATAATTTTCACATTAGTAATAACAATGCCCTTTTACAACTATAGGCCTAAGAAGCCTCTAATAGCAGAACTAACTTCTGCACAGGACGCTCTAATATGGAAGGTTTACTGAACCGTTCACCTTTCTTACTCAAACACTTATCTCCTACTGAGATCTTGACTCTCCTCACAAGTCCATCTTTACCACTGTGTGTCTCTATGACTCTTGCAAGTCTCCATTCACCTCTAGGTGACAGTCCATCTGAGTCCATCACAACATCACCTACTTGTAGATTTCTCATTGGCGAGTGCCAACGCTGCCTTGCGATGATGTTGAGGAGATACTCTCGTTTCCAGCGACTCCAGAACTGCTCTGCCAGATACTGCACACGGCGCCATCTCTTGGCTGCATACAAGTCCTCCCTTAGGAATGTGCCAGGCGGAGGCAGTGCAGTTCTGGACTTCATGTGGATCAGATGATTGGGGGTCAGCGGTTCCATGCTGTCAGGACTGTTTAAGTTATCAGCAGTGAGGGGTCGACTGTTTACTATGGCCATGGCTTCATAGAGTAGAGTCCTTAGTGAGGCATCGTTGAGTCAGCCAGGGGCGAGTGACAAGGTGGAGTTTAGGACACTTCGGACGGTTCTTATTTGACGTTCCCACACGCCTCCTGCATGACTGGAGTGAGGTGCGTTCATGACAAAGTCACACTGTTTTTGTGACAGGAACGTACTGAGTCTCCGTGTGTCGAGCTCTTGTAGAGCAGCTTTGAACTCGTTCCTCGCACCAACAAAGTTAGTGCCCTGGTCACACTGGATCTGACGGACTGCGCCTCGGACAGCAATGGAGCAACGCAGGCCGTTGATGAAGGCGTCGGTGGACATATCCTCTAACATCTCGATGTGAATGGCCCGTGAGCTGTAACAGGTAAAGAGCAGACCATATCGTTTGTGCTGTTTCCTTCCCTCTGTAGTGATAAAAGGACCAAAACAGTCCATGCCACAGTACGTGAATGGCGGAGAGGGCTCTACACGTTCTGTAGGTAAGTCACTCATCCTTTGGTTCTCTGTAGGTCTTCTGTGCCTACGACAGGTCACACACTGACGGATGTATGAGGCAACTGCTCTACTCATACCAGGTATCCAATAGCCACTGGATCTGATTTCGTTCGTGGTGAAGCCTTTTCCCTGATGGTTTGTCTTTTCGTGGTTGTGAGCTATTATGAGTCTCGTCACATGGTGCTCCTTGGGGATGACGATTGGACGCTTGAATGAGTCAGCGAGGGACGAGTGCTGGAGTCTTCCTCCCACCTTCAGGATGCCGTCTGTGTCTAGGAAGACATCAAGGTGGTACAGTTTGTTGTTATGTTGTAGCTGACTTCCCTTGCCCACCATCTTGATTTCCTTCTCGTATGCTTGTCTTTGCAGATCTTGGATTATGACACATTCTGCACTTTCCTGCTCACACACTGTAGAAAGAGCAGATGATTTGATTTTCTTAGCCCGTCGGAGAAGGCGGGCCACAGCCTTGACGGCTCGCGACCATGATGAGAACTTGGACAGACGGTTGGCGAGACTTATCGGTTCCGTGGTCTCCGTTTGTAGGGTCTGTGCCTTTTTGACTTCCGGATCTCCTATGGACAGGTTTGGTGTTATGTTTTGTGGAGTAGGTATATCCTTTTCCCAGAGGAAGCTGGGTCCCGTGAACCAGTCTGATCCAAGAAGTTCGTTCACTGTTTTTCCACGAGATGCTCCATCCGCTGGATTATCATCCGTGGGGACATAGTGCCATTGCTGGGGGTTTGTGCTATGGCGGATCTTCTGGATGCGGTTGGCGACGAAGGTGTGAAAGCGCCGTGCATCGTTATTTATGTAGCCTAAGACCACCTTAGAGTCTGTCCAGAAGTATTCGTTGCTCACACCATAACCAAGCTCCTCTCTGAGCATGTTGCTGATGGTCACCGAGACCACCGCTGCCGTTAGTTCAAGCCTTGGGATCGTAGTCAACTTTGTTGGAGAAACACGGGCCTTCCCTATCACTAGAGAGCAGTGAATCTCTCCTCCTTGGTTCTTGACTCTCAGGTACGAGCATTGACCGTAGCCACTGGTGCTCGCATCAGAGAAGTGATGCAGTTCCGTTTCTACGACCTCTCCAAAGTTGGAAGGGACGTAAACTCGAGCGATGTTGATTTTCTCTAGGTTGGTCAAGTCACGTCGCCAGCTCTCCCACCGTGGTTTCAGTACCTCTGGCAGGGGTTCATCCCAGCCAGTACCTTGGTGACACATTTCTTGTAGTATCCTTTTTCCATTGAGCACGTAGGGCGCAAGGAAGCCGAGAGGGTCAAATATGGAGGCCACTGTGGATAGTATGCCTCTACGTGTCGCTGGCTGGTCTTTCAAGGTGCTGTTGAATCTGAAGCTGTCTTCCACTATGTTCCAGTGTATCCCTAGCGCTCGTTCCAGTGGCGTGTCCTGGAAGGTCAGATTCTTCGTCTTTGTGTCTATCGCACACTCTGATGAGGGTATACTCTGTAGGACAGCAGGACTGTTTGATACAAACTTGTGAAGGCGGAGACCTCCTTTGGCGCATATATCCTTTGCCTCGTGTGCCAGCTGAATGGCCCTTTCCACTGTGTCCGTGCTTGTGACTCCATCGTCCACATAGAAATCTCTGGCAATGAACTGGGATCCTGCTGTATGTGACTGACTGCTTTCCTTTGCCAGGTATTTCAGTCCATAGTTCGCGCAGCCTGGGGATGACGCCGCACCGAAAAGATGTACCTTCATCCGATAGTCCTGTGGTGGTGTGCTTGTATTTCCATCCTTCCACCAAAGGAACCGAAGGTAGTTGCGGTCATCCTCTTGGACGTGGAACTGGTGGAACATTTTCTCTATGTCACACATAAGAGCGATAGGATGTTGTCTGAACCGTATTAGGATGCCTGTCAGGTTGTTCATCATGTCTGGTCCCGATAGGAGATGTTCGTTAAGGCTAGTGCCGCTGTACCTTGCGGAGCAGTCGAACACTACACGCAGTTTTCCAGGCTTTTTGGAGTGGTAGATGCCATGATGGGGAATGTACCATCGTTCACCGTGAGTACCATTGTCGTGTACTTCTTCGACATCACCTCTCTCTATGACTTCTGCCATGTATGCTGTGTAGTCCTTCTTATACCTTTCATCTCTGCTGAGCTTCCGTTGTAGATGACTGAGCCTGATTTCAGCGAGTTTCCTGTTATCAGGTAAGAGTGGCAGTTGCTTAAAGGGGAGGGGCATCTCATAGTGTCCTTGTTCATTTTTCCTTATTCCTTCTTTGAGTTTGCTCAGGAACATGAGATCCTCTTGTGAGACCGTTTTGTCATCTCCTTTGGTGTCCTTGAAATCTGACTCCAAGGCGCTTATCACATCCCTCGGCGTTGCAGGAGGGAGTTCCTTGACCGTGACTCTGTGACATAGGCTGCGTTGTTTCATCGTGGGAGGGTGATGAGCAGCCAACAACACTCCATCCTAAGTCTGTGAGGATGGCGTAGGACTCATTGTTTTTTCCTGCTAGCACCTTTCTTGGGGTTAGCGCTCTGGGACAGTTGTATCCAATCAGGAGTCCTACCTCGCAGCTGAGAAGAGGCGGCATTTCGTCGGCGATTGGTTCCAGGTGAGGCCATCGTTTTGCTGTCCCATGAGTAGGTATGTGGTCACGGTTCACAGGAATACAGTTCTTTGTGTACGAAGGAGGAAGATCAATGTGAGCGCTGGAATGATAGCCTCTCACACGGAGTCCAGTTACTCTTTCACTTTTCATGATCACACTCTCTCCGAGCATGGTGGTAAGTTTCAGTTTGACAGGACAGGCTTTGACTTGTAATTTGCTGCTTACTTCGCTGTCAATGAAGGTGCTGTCACTTTGAGTGTCTAGTAATGCGTAGACAAGATGTTCCTTCGATGGATTTCTGGCCGAGGACACCCAGACAGGTAGGATCATGGAAGTGCTGCCTGACTGGCCTCCTATGGTGACGTTGTGTGTGATGGCTGTTGTAGTTTCATTGGCTGTATTCGCAGCCGCAGCCGTGTCCTCAGTAGCTGCAGGCCGTTCTCTATCTTCACGTCTCCTGTAATTCTCATCATGGAGACAGGTGGGGTGCCTTCCTTTGCATGTGTCACAGGCGTGGCGGTGGCGGCAATCCTTGGCGCTGTGACCCGGTTTCAGACATCCGTAACACAGCTTATTGTCCTTTACATACGCTCGCCGTTCCTCCAGAGACCTATCCTTGAAGCCTGAGCACTTTGGGAGTCTATGGCTTTCCTCTTTACACCACATGCACGGGATCTTTCCCTTCCCCTGTTCTTGTGCACCGTTGTTTACAGCAGTTTGAGTACTGAGGACGTTAGCTTTATTTCCCTTTCTTTCCTTTGAATTTCCTTTGTCATGAGTTGCGGTATTTGAGTGGAGAGCATATAGGGAGGTGACTGGGTTGCATGATATCTCTGCTTCTATTGACACAAAGTCAGAAAACTCTTTGAAAGTGGGAAAGTCCTTACCTTCCAAGAGGGCCTTTGTCACCTGTCGGTTCCAACGGGATGCAAGCCAATCAGGAACTTTCTGTATGAGTTTCTGGTTTTCTTCACAGTCACTCAGGATTTCTAGTCCTTTCACGTGAGGCATGGCTTGGAGACAGGCATTGAGGAAGTCAGAGTATGCTCTTAAACCCTCAGCATCCTTGGGCTGTATTTTTGGCCATTTTGATAGTTTGTCCCTAAAAGCTCTCTGGACAATGAATGGCTGACCGTAGCGCTTGTTGAGCTTTTCCCACGCATCTCTGTATGCCTCATCATCACTTCGATAGAATGTGCCTTCAAGGCATTTTTGAGCAGGGCCACTGACATATTGTTTTAGGTAAAACAGTTTATCTGCTGAAGGGATGCCCTTACGGTCTACAAGTGACATGGATGCGGCCTTCCATTCTATGTAAAGCAGTGGGTCTCCACTAAACACTGCTGGATTAGGCGTTGGTAGTCTATTTATGGCTATACTGTCTTGGATCGCTTGGGCCAAACAGGACGTCACTAAATGGCGATGGCGCTGATGTGACAGCGCATATGTTCTGTTGAGTTGGACTGGTGGAATTATGAATGCGAGCTGAAAAGACAGCACGTGTGTTCTGAATGTCATTTTGTTCCGTGAACTGCTCATCGCTGATCTGTTTGATTTCTCTGTCATAGGTCTCTAGTTTGACACGAGCAGTCTCCAGGTCCCTTTTTACCTTTAGTCGCTCTAGTTCAGACCTCTGCATGTCTAGCTTACCTTCCATTTGTCTTATTTTCTCTTTTTGCTCTATTTCTTCTTCCATTAGTTTGTATTGAGCTTTCCTAGCGGCGAGCTCTGCAGCTGCATCAGCCCTCTTTGCTGATATGCTCAGTGTTTCAGAATGATGGCTTGCATTAGATTGAGAGGCAGTGCCGTATATGGAGTGGGCATAGTCATGGGCTTGTAGCTGACGGAGGCGCTTCCTTTCACGCTCTGCATCAAAGTCACCATCTACTTCTGCCATGCGATCATAGACTATTTTCAGAATGTCTTTAGATACTGCCTCACATGCATCGATTCTGCGCCTCATTTCAGTAGTTGGTGCTGTACGTTCCCTTATTTCACTGTACACTTTCATGACATCTTCCCTTTCCTTTTCAATGATATCTGCTAATTTAACCAACTCACTTTCTGGTATGTCATTCTTTAAGTTGTCCTTGGTTGTTCTGATTACAACTTTCCAATGAGCATACAGTCTAAGCAGTCCTTTTTCCTTTTTCTTTAGTTCTTCACTTTGGTAGGCTAGCATTTTCTCCGTGGGCACACTAGTACGTTCAGAATGACGTGGTAATGATAATCCAGGGTGATCCATTTTTAGTTGAGATTCAGCAAGATATTTTTCCTCACATTCAGTTTGATTTGGTAAGTCTGTACTTTCTTTCATTTCCGTTTGTTGGCTATCTTTCCTTTCCTTGTCGCCCTCCATTTTGAGTGTTGCTGCGTCTTACCAGCTCTGTTGACCATCACCGTTGAATGCTGCGACTCACTGCTTTGATCCGTGCAGTCATCTTTAGGCAGCAAGTTGTGGCAGGTGAAGGCAAAGTTCTTGCTAAAGTTCTTACTAAAGTTCTTACTAAAGTTCTTACTGTAGCAGTCCCTCGAATGAATTAATAGTCTTGACTGATGATCACGGATTTATTTTGCGTAGTAATCAACGAAAACCACCGTAAGAACTGTAATGATTACAGAAAAGAACGTATTAGCTTGCATACTACACATTCGCCTACAAACACGTGAGCTAGCGACCGAAACATAAGCTAAAACAGGCTTGCATACACACAGAGCTAACTAGCTAAACAATCAATCACTGAAATTATATACAACATCACGGTAGCCTACATTCACACAATATCACCATAAATACTGACCTTTATGCTTCTTCGGGGGGTGCTAAACTATATATGAAGAGGATTTCTCGTTCACACACGAGCGCAATCATTCATCCTTTTTTCTCATACTTCTCTCTAGCTGAACTCAGCGCGCGACTGCAACTACACACGCATTTCAAAATAAAGGTCACGTTAACTCAAATACAGGAAGTGATTCCACAAAGGTCTAAAAACGGAAAATATGTAGGCTAATCACACAGTAGAAATTAGATCCACTGGACATAGGCAAATTCCTTTCTAAGACTAAGAATAAGAAACTGAAATATATCCTTTACAACTAGTGTATTAACTACTACTAGTAGTAGGAGAGTGTAGTACTGTAGATAGTAGTCAAAGTGCTTATGCCTCACTGCTAAGCAGCTTGTTACTGTATGTGTCACCTAGGCTACTGTAGGCTACAACTGCAGTAGGCTACACATAAATCCAATGTTCACAGCTATACCCAGAGCAGGTCATTCATTCATGTACCGTCCACATGGCCAATGTGCACATTTGAACATGATATATAATGGATATGATAGGCTTCACACATGATAATGGATATGTATAGGCTTCACACGTGTTAAGAAGTTATGGTAAAAATCATGGATAATGGAGGGCGCCACGATGGCTCACCGGGTTAAGGTGCGTACCGCAAAGGCTTGTCCTTACCGCAGCGGCCTGGGTTCAAATCCTGCTCATGCCATGTGCTGCATGTCTCCCCCCTGTAAATGAAAATCTTACTTGATTTAGTTTAGATTTCAAAGAACACGCTGAGTGGTCGGTCAAGCTGGTTTCAAACAAAGACAATAGTTTATTCTATGTTACGATTTGCAAATTCGGACTTGAGCACAGCAAGTGAATCCGGGCACGAGTGAGTCACTGGGGAATGAGATAGATAGTTTATAACGTGAAAAAGGAAGTGACATAGTTTCAGGATGAAGAGGACAGGGAAGTGATGTCACACAGGAAGAATTTATAGTTTTAACAGACTGATCTACGAGAACGAACTACAAAGTTAGAACAACAGTCAAGTAGGGAAACAAAACACTTTGGTGAGACTTGAATTTCATTCACAATTTCCCCCGTTTTGCGGATTAAACATCCATAACTATAAAAAAAAAAATGAAAGAAAGAATCAACAATGTGGATAATCAAATTATGAAATATCCTAAGAAAAATCAAACGATTTGGGAAAAACCTAATTCTACACATATGGAAAGGAAGTAACCTTTTCTCCACTAGGTGGAGCATAATAAAGATTAACAAACTCATAAACTCAAGATTATTTTCTTTCCACAGGCAAACCATGTACCAAAACTCCTCACAAAATTTGGCATAAGCAAGGTAAAAGATAACATGATTACTAATCTAATACACATTTCATATATTCATGACATTCAAGAAAAAACCTCTTTCTTTGTTTTAGAGGAAAACCCTTAAATTGAAATTAGAACCATCAGATTATGTATCAAAATATTCCAAATAACCACTGTCAATGGCACAGACATCATTAAGGTCTTGAATTGAATTAATATTAAATGCAACTTTTTCTATAATAATTAAGGCAGCATAGGCATATCTGTAACAGCAGTTAAACATCCACTTAAGAATATTTAAAATAATAATCTTGATGAAAACCATAACCATACAAATGATACACACATTTGTTTAGTCTACTCACTGCTGCCGCCCATGTCGGGGATGATGCATTACATCTTAAATGGTGTTGTGAGACTCGCGTTGAGGAAGGAGTCTGATTAGCGGGAGAACATTAACGCTGAGTTAACTATGGCAAACGATCTCTTCAGAAAACATTTCGGGAAACATTTATGTAACTGTTGCCTTATAAAATTGACAAGTACAATCATTGGCACGTTGTTAGATGTGGTTGTAGGCCATTGTATTCCCATGCAATTAAAACCAGAGCTGAATTGTATTATTGGCATATGTTTTCTCATTCCCCTATTAAATGGTTTGATATTCTAAAGTAAGTTGTTTTTTATTTGCTCCTTCCTCAACGCGAGTCTCACAACACCATTTAAGATGTAATGCATCATCCCCGACATGGGCGGCAGCAGTGAGTAGACTAAACAAAGCGGAGAGCGCCGATTCGCCGGTAGAAGAAGACAGTCGATGCGCTGTGGATATAAAACATTTAAGTGTACAAATTTGCCCTTTATTTGAAAGGTGGGGGACTACAAACTGTAGCGCTTTAGGAGAAAAGGCTTTCATCTTTCCAACGATGTGTTTACTTTGGTGAGTAACGAAACGGTTTTGTCTGTAGAGTCGGACGACCGGGCCGATGAAGCGCTTTCATAGGCAAATTGCATTGAGAGTAACAGGGCGTTATACGTAGGATATCGCCCTGGACCAGGGGCCTCATTTATCATTGAGGTACGCCATATTTTACACGGTCTTTTTCGCGATTTCAGGCGTACGCCATTTCCCCCCCCCACATTGCGATTTATCAAGCCGAAAGGGCGAAAATTTAGTCGCCTTTCTACGCGCTTTTGTAGGACACCTCTCAACTTGTCCTACCGATTTACACGGTGTTCTACGCCCCTTTTGAACACAGGGGGAACTGGCGACGCAGGTGGTGCGTCGGTGAATTACTATGGCCGTGTCCGAATTGCATACTACTTGCTATATAGTAGGCGAGATGCAGCATGCTGCATCAAAACTGTGCATACTGTATTTCGCCTACTATATAGTAGGTACTATATAGTAGGCGAAATCGGCGAAAAAATGGGCGTAAATGTAGCATAGTCCAGAGCATACTGTTCCGGAAGTCGAGACGTGAGACGTCACTGGGCAGTGAGAAAAATAAAAAAAGATGGCGAACGAAGAGATCTCCGGGACCGCAGCGGGAGTTTTCAAATGTAAGTATTGACTTAATTTGTCGATGGAAAAATTATTTTTTCGGACAGATATCTTAGTTATAACGACACAGAGCTACAAATGCAGTTTTGTGTATATAGGTGGGGTAGAAATGACATTTCGAAAAAGAACGTCATGATAGCTAGCTGCTTGCATTGATCTCTGTGGTGGACGTTACGTTAGCTAGCTAGCCCAGCTAACGTTAATAGGCTGCTAACGTTACAGGTGTTCAGACGGCTCTTGCTCAAAACGTATTAATGTCATAGCTTAAATGTTATTATAGCTAGAATCAAGACAAACAGAGTAACATTTCCATGTAATATGACCATGATTGCTTAAGAAATGTATAAGAAATGTCGAAATTGTGATGAGTTGTTAAATGGCTAACCTAAGCCACCGAGCCTTACGTTACTTGACGTTGTTTAAACAATTGTCTGTTCATTCCGTGATTTAAACGAGTTCAACTGTTCATATATCATCAGTGTTGGGCTCGTTACTCAAAAAATGTAATATATTACTTATTACTCATTACCCTTTTTAAAAGTAATATCGTTACTTTACTTATTACTCCCAGCCAAAAGTAACTAGTTACTTATGTAATATATTACTTTCCATATTGACTACCTTTTGCAGCGTGCTCATCACGGTCCGGTTCTCTTTCCACCAACTTCATGTTGCTGTGTTGGCTTAGCAAATGTTTCAGGAGATTTGAGGTGGTGTTTCTGGCACAAGAAAGAGTCTTAGTAGAACTTACACACAGTTTACACTTGACAACATTCTTGTTGTCTTTCAGTTCCAGGAAATCGAAATAGTGTGCGTATTTCCAGCCATGGAATGTTAACGTCGTCATGTTCAAATAGCTACGCTCGCTCGCTGCTTGCCTGGTTATAATGTGACGGGACGTGATATGAGCGGAACGTTCTTCAATCTGAAATCAAAACTTTATTTCACCCTTTGTAAAACGAAAATAAATAAACAGAGCAGGCCTATGACAAAAGTAATGCAGTAGCGAGCTTTCTGGGGGCAAGTAACTGTAATATTATTACTGAAATGTGATTAGTAACTCGCTACACCCCTCGTTACTGGAAAAAGTAATATTATTACTGTAGCGCGTTACTAGTAACGCGTTACTGCCCAACACTGTATATCATTATGTTCATATTAGTATTCATTGTCCCATAATACTTCTGGATGTATTACAGGGACTGACGACCACACCAGGGACGATGATCCTCTGGAGGACGGCTGCATGGGTGGCCCCCATCGCCTCTTCCAAGACCCCGTACCACTTCCACTAAGCGGCTGTGGCCTCCCCTCCCTCTGTGCTGACCCCAGTTCTGGGGCTCTTTAGGTCCTATGAGGTTAGATAACAGTTTTCTAGTGTCATACAAACTGTGAGTCCCTATCAATATATTTGCTATCATGTAGCCTGTAGATCAAAATCACCTTGTACATGGCTACAAGGTTCTCTGTGTGCTTTATCCAGGCTGTCTCCGTCGTCCCCTGCAGCCCAGCTTCTAAGATGTAGGTCCTACATAAATCAATATTCAAAGTAAAAAGACCGCTGGATTGCTTCTGAACAACAATGCATACGTTAGTTAACTTACTCCAAGCCTTTCAGCGTGGTGTTTCTCTTCCCCGTAAACAGGGAAGAGTTTGCCGTCCTCCAGAGGGAGGACCGGCTGATGTTGAATGGGGGAGAGAGAAGGCAGAGATGAAGGCTGAGTGGAGGGAGGAAAGGGGGTTGTTTAAGGAGAGGGAGGACCGGCTGATGTTGCTTCTAGAAGCCTCAGTCAAAAAAAAACAGTTTTATCTTGTTCCATTATTGTTTTTGTTATTTTTTATTAAATGTATTTTCTTGAATTAAATTGGTGTTTGTGTGTCATTCCTTGTAATGTATTCCCAATCAAAGAACAAATGTCACTATACCTAAAACCAGTCATTAGAGTAAAAGAACATTCCTAATGGACATTGTAGTTTGCAATTAGGCATAAAAGACGGAACACATGTTGGTTCACAATGCTTCATTGGAATTATTCAGAGACGGTTATGAAAGCTTCACTGTTTAATGTGTCTGACTAACGACTACTTGATAAGGGAGTTACATGTCCAAAGCGCTCTGCGTGTTGTGTTAAGACCTTCCAAGTTACTGTACATGACCTGTAGACATATCAAGACAATGTGTCTGATGTGTAGATATTACACTTTGTTGAAATGTTAATACATCAAGAAGTAACCTTTACATGTATAATGGAAGAAACACAACCATAAACATTTCTTGGATATTTTTATTACACAATGGTCTTCAAATATACTTTTGACTTGTTTATATTTGGTCAGATCATTAGCTTTCCTTGCAAAAGGTACTGACAGGATAACGCTGATCTGTTGTCTCCCCCTAAAATACTTAAACTGATTACTATGTACTTGTTACACATAAATTTAAATACAAATACATTTAAACAAATGCCTCAAGGCTGCCTATAACCAACTGATCGGTGTTTAAAGCCTCAAGGCTGTCTATAAGGAACAAGGCAAAGCACACTCATGAACTGATAGACTGACTACTTATGGCAGGATGGGGGTAGTCGTGCTCACCAAGAGCTGTGATCCAGGCAGCTTGTGCTGGTGCTGATGCTGCGAGACACTTTCTGAGGCCATCTCCAGGGTTGGGATGATCTGCAGCAGCAGGACCATGGCCACCATCAAGGTCTTCAACCTTTAAATGGTTAAATGCAATTAGGCCTACTGTAAGTCGCTTAGCAGACACACAAAAGTGTCTGCTAAATAAATGACTAAGGTAATGCTGGACAAAAGTGTCTGCTAAATGACTGATGTAATGCTACCTCCAAAGACTAGCACCTGTGTGTGAATGACAAGACCATTGTAAAGGGTGAGTACTGAGAAAAGCTCTAAATGCAATGAATTATTATTATTATTGTTATTGCTATTATTAGCACCTCCATGGTCTTGTCCCATCCTCCTGACCATCACCAAGGTTCCTCGGTGTCGATTTTGACAATCTGAAGTCCCTCCTTGTGTCCGCGCTGTCAAAATAGGTCCTCAGCAGGGACGTGGACGTTGACTTGGTGAGGACCTCTGTCTTCCATGTGAGCCTACAGGGGGATTATTAGGGCAAACTTTAACTCATTTGTGCGTATGGCATATACTTGTCTTTACAATATGATAATAGATAGATGTCATTATCTGTAGAGCTAAAATGTAACATTACAAAGCAGGCGTGTAGTGATGAGTAAACCCAGGTAAACTCAGTTTACCCACCTCTTTAAAATGAGTTGAGTTTTATTGTTTTGCTTACCTGTCTCTCAGAATCTATTTAATATAACATCCCTGGAACAAATGTAACAGTATAGCTAGCCCCAAGCCAGCACATGCGGGGCTATCAACTAACCTAGCTAACTAGCGTAGCTAGCAAGCTAACGTTCAATATTTACCTCAACTACAAGCATGTCGAGAAGATCTCATGACGGCTCTTCTCCTTGCAGCGTTAACACGTCTTCTCCTGGCGGCAGCAGCAGCCGCACATCCCATGCCAGGCTACATTTTTGTGGATAATACACAAAATGATCACAGAAAACACGGATAATTGTACCACAGCTTCGCGGGAGTAAACAGTATCGTATCCCGTCACTTCCGCTGGATGACTCGAGTAGCATGCTGTATTTTCTCGCATACTACACGCGTTTTGTGGAACAGTAGGTACTATATAGTATGCAGTATGCATACAATATAGTGCCTACTATATAGCAAGTAGCAGGTAGTATGCATTTCGGACACGGCCAGAGAATAAGAGCGACAGTTCATGAACGCACAATCATGTAGGCTAATAGCCCAATTCAGCACCAACATATATCGCAATGCAAGATTAGACGTGTCCTCTAACCGGCTCATTAATGGTCCGATATGGATTTGTTCCCCAAACTTAACCTATGCGCACACCTAATGCAGGCACTCCATCAAACGGCAATAATTGACCAATTAGATTGTCATTAATATGTGATCATGTGGACCTGTTTGCTGTTTGGTAAGCATATAAATGACAGTCCTCCTGTGCGTAATGTGAGCCTAAATGAATCCGGCGCTACTCGGCCTACTGGCCGAGATAGAACTCCAAAGAGGTGACGGCGATGGCGACTGCACCCACATAAGGGCACCATCATTGAATGAATACGTCTATGTGAATCGCAAAAATGTGCACACTATAAATACCCAAATCATATGTGACGCCGACATGCTCATCACAAGTGTAGTGGCACGGTGGCCTGGCTCCACGCATGACTCATTCATCCTGGCGCACAGCAGGGTAGGGGCTAGACTGGAGGCAGGCGCTGCGCGTGACGGCTGGCTTGTTGGTGTGTGCATAGCCAAGATACATATTCTTTGTCTTATTTACTTTAATCTTTATTAGCATTTTCCATCCATACAACGACAATACAATAAAACATAAAAACTTACAATAACAGCTTATGGGTACTTCCATCCATGCAGCTTTTTTTTCTTACTCAAATATGACAATTTTAATATTAGTGGTATCATCACACTTCCTTCTATAATCCATCCATTTTTCCCATCTCCCTTCAAACTTTCCTTCCTGCATCCTCAATGCATAAATAAATCTCATAAATCTCCTCCACAACACCCACCACTGCTCCTTGGTTGGGGGTTCCACCTTATACCAAGCCCTCATTATTGTCTTTTTACTAGCAACCAATAGTACTTTCACTAGGTATCTGTCCCCTCCTTGTACATCATTCTGTTATGTTTGCCAAGATGTATATTCAAAGCTGATAAGAATGAGAACCAGTCAAGACCCCACCACAAAATGAGGACCCAAGCCCTCAGCCCCCTCCCCGTCATGAGGTTTACCAGCGGGGCCAAAGGGCCCACACTGAGGTCATGCGCCAGCTATGAAGACACAAACAAGTAAGGTTCACATTTCTACCATTTTATTGTCTGTTGGTGGGTGACTGTGTGAGGTGTGTGAGTGCGTTTGTGAGTGAATGTGTGAGGTCCGTGAGTGTGGTAGTGAGTGACTGTGTGAGGTCCTTGAGTGTGGTAGTGAGTGACTGTGTGAGGTCCGTGAGTGTGGTAGTGAGTGACAGTGTGAGGTCCGTGACAGCATGTGTGAGGGAATGAAGTGCAGTGAGGATGTCCTGTTGGCTCTGGTGGTGTAGTGTGGTGACCTCCACCAACTGCTGCACAACTGCCCCACAACTGCCCCAATCCCTTCTGCCATTTCCCTCTGGGCCTCTAGGGTCATGGGCCTCTAGGGTCATGAGCCTCCAGCACAGCGTCTGAGAGGAAGCCCAGCCCTCAGGGACCCTTGAGGCAGGGACGCTGGCAGCCGGAGGTGGAGGCGTGGGCGGTGGAGACGGAGGCGCTGGAGATGGCACTGGAGGTGGAGGCCGGTGCGCTGGAGGTGGAGGCACTGGAGGTCGTGGCGCTGGATGTAGAGGCTGCAACCGGCGGGGGCACGACCGTCAGGTCAAGGACCACTGCAGACTCCCCCTCCTCTGAGTCCCACCCCACGTCAGAGTCTGGAGAAACAATTTCAGTCATTTTCTTTGAGTTTGTCTGTTAACTTGATTATGCATTAAACATTTTATTGTGTAGCCATATTCAATTGATATGTTTTTCTGTTGGCAGCCAAATAAATGCTTAAGTGTGATTTACCGGGTGATTTAGATGAGAGTCTTAATTTCCCAGAAGGGAAAATGTTTAATGTGGTCTAACATTATGAAGTGGTCATCTGTGTTATCGTTCCCTGTTTTTGGTCCTAAATCAATCATAGCCTACCACAGAATGTGTGGAATGTTTGCTTTCCTCACAGCCACATAATACAGCATGTCCGTGTAGCCTACGCCACATACAGGATGCACGAAACGTAAAGTAGGCTACCTAAACTGTAGGAGCAATCAGACAAATGTAGGCTCGTACAAATAGCTTACCTTCCGAAGATGATTTTCTTTCCTCGCGTGGACCTCACCAACAAGCACATGCACCTCCGTCTCCGAAAAGTTTCTCTTCTTTCCGCGTTTTTCCATAAACGTATTTGTCTGTCCTATGCTCCACGCTATATTATGTCGGTTCCTTCCGGGGTATCCACGTTGTGCGCTGTCATAGTTTTGACCATATATGGTTGGATTTGGGCGTGGAGAGGGCGGAACACGGGGCGCGTGCGCGTACGCTCTCTTCTCCGCCAGTCTCGGATTTCTCGTGCAGGAAATGGCGTACGACATTTTTGATAGATCCGAAAAGCGTGTAAATATTCTCGTCGTACGCTACATTTCGCATTTTCCGCGTTTTCGTCGTACGCCCTCTTTTACACCAGAATTTACACGCTCTTTGATAAATGAGGCCCCAGGTCTAGATCCAACCCAACTGCAGGAAGCATTGCACATTTTGGGATTAAAGGAGAATGTTTGTTTTTGACAACCTGGACCTTATTTACGGCATATTATAAGACGTTTGACTCACCGAGATAACTTTGGTGTAATTCGGAGGCCTGTAGAAGAAATTTAAAATCCAGCGCGAGCCAAGTATATCCATGTAATGGCGGCGGACGTGGCACTGGGAATGCAGCTTCTAAAAAATCTATTTTTTGTCGCGAAACGGTCGTTTTCATCAATCTGTTTTTATGAATCGCTAGTTGTGCTTACATAGAGCGAGGGCTTGTTGTGGTTTTCACATGCCTCTGTAATATGATCTTTAGAAACATCTTTAGAAACGAAATATAGCTTCCCCACTTGCTCCAGCACGCATGCGCACAGCGCGCAGACTGGCTATGAAATGCGCTATACAAATAAAGCTTTGATTGATTGATTGATTGATTGATTGATAACCTGAATAATGATCACACATCAGACATATTTTTTATGAATTGAAGCCTAATTTATTACAAAAATGCATAATTAAAGAACAAAACTTCCCCAAAAAACTTACAAAGCTTAATTCTAGCCTACTAGCCTCATTCTTATTTCACTTTGTCTTATGTTCAATGAGCCTATTAGCTTCATTCTTATTTGACTTTGACTTATGTTTATTTGCAAAGATTGTCCCCAAAACAGTTGTCGTCTGAAAAGCAAAGACAAACATCACACTTGCTGCACTGCATGTTGGTGTATCTATTGCAGTGTCTGCAGTGTCCTCTCTTCATCTTCACTGGGAAATGTGGGATTAGGTCCTTGCGGACATCCAGTGTGGTGTGTGCACATGACCTCTTGGATGGGGCGGTTTTTGGTGGACTCCCATCACCTGAAGATGGTCTCTCAAAATTCCTTTTATTCGTCGCATGTAATGTACGGTGTACAGTCACAGTGAAATGTTGCTGCTGGCTCCAATATTATGCTACAGATAAACTGTAATACTCAATTTACAAATTCCAAATTTACAAGTTACAAATGTAGGCTACAATTTACAATTTATTTATTTATTTACAAATTCACACAAATTACACACTAATTAACACAAATTACACAATAAGTACCCTTTCTATTGTTCTGAGAATTCAAGGAGCTGATGTAGCCTTGATGTCACTGTCTGTGTTACTAGGCTGGAAGTATTCCAGTGGTATGTAGAGGGAAATTACATCTTCTGTGGTATCTGGTGACTAATGCTACACCATAATCATAGTCCAAAAAATGAATGGAGATGAATGGCCGGCCTGGCTGTGTTTGGGCGGCCTGTGGACCCACCTTGTGATTTGGATCTGCTCCAAAATGTAATGGGTTCTAAGGTGGACCATGCTACAACCTTCCACTGAGTTTTGTGAAAATCGGTCCAGTAGTTTTTGCGTAATCCTGCTAACAGTAATTCTGTTGGATAGTAAATTTGTTTATACTGTAGGTCCCACCATCTGGCCATGAACTCACACAACATCCAAATCTTCCTTCAAGCAACATCTCTTTGTTTTATTGGACTGGATTTGTCAGATTCCTTAAGTGGTGTTGTAATTTTGCAACCTAGGGCTTTACATGATTTAGGTCAGGTAATAGTTCTACAGTAGGCCTATACATTGAAATAAGATTGATAAAATATTGCATTAGAGGACATAGAGGACAATAAGTCAAATATAAATAAGTTGCTGCATAGTTTGTTCTACCTTTGATTTAAAAGCAAATTGCATTGCAACCTTTAACTACATAGTCTATTGCACCATTTGTGGCTGGTAGATGGGGGATGGGACTGTGCCCCCCCCCCCCCCCCCAAACCCCAGAGCAAGGGTTTGAATGCTACAATATTTTTACCATTCAAAGTTGTGGTTCTCTTAAATTAGGCTATGTGAGCCTTTCATAAAATAAATATGACTGTCTCACATGATTATCATTGTGTCCTTTTCTGTAACTGAGAGCTCTCATCACTCTCTCACCTCCCCTGAGCTCTCTCTCGCATGGAAGTTCACCAGATAAGTCGATATGTGCATGCATGCACACTCATGATTAAGCACTCTTACTGCAGTAATATAGCCCCCTAGCCCACACCCTGGTCTACCACAGTATATAGCCCCCTAGCCCACACCCCTGTTAACTACAGTATACGTAAAATGTTAATTTCCCTCCCCGGGAGGCTAAGCCCCTGCAGGGCCCTATGAACATGCCCATGCCGGGTGAATTGCAGGCGATGGATAAACTTATATTTAGAAAACTTTAATGTCCTCAAGGAGGCAATTTGTTGTACAGATTAGAGATTATCTATGAATGTATACCCTGATTCCTAATAGCTACCACATCTTTTTTAACTGAGTCATTGCCATGGGAATAAATTAGTTTTTTGCTCGGTGGGTTCAAAAGAGTCCAAGCAACATAGATGTCAGGATACAGTAGGCAGCCACATGGCCCAAGGTCTTAAACTACCACTGCCCATGGGACCAGTTGCCTCAGACAAGTTGAGCTCCTGATATACAATGCTATGATATTATTAAGTAACCTAGAACCTTTCATTGTGGTTATGTTATGTACACTTGTGGTGGCTGGATTCGGTTGACCTGTGATGTTTGGACTCACAAAAGACTATTGTCACACTTCAGATTGAATTCACCAGTAGCCTACCACAGGGTTCCCCACGTAGGAGTCAACACAACCACACAACCTTGTCAAATGAGGACGAGAAATACAACAGAATAGAATAAAAGAACTTACTTTAATACCTTACAGTTTGCAGCAAAAGGGACGGTTACACAGAGACAAAGGTGTGTCTGAGCAAGCGCGGCGCGCCGAGAGTCGGGACAGCATATATATACTAGGCTAGGCTATGGCTATGGCTAGGCTACGATGCTATGCTATTCCACACCGCGTGACTACATGTATGAATACCTGATTGGTTGAAACGTCTATCTAACTGGTTGGTCATATGAGCTCACTACTGTCGTCTTCTTATTCGGCCGAGGTTGATAAGGTGTTCTGTTATGTTACAATTTAAACAGGCTTTTCATTGTGATGTGTCCTTGGCAGTCAACTTATCTGCTACTAGAACATAGATAATAACAACTTTTCATGCATACTGTGTTATGGAAAACTACAGAGTGTACAACAGTATTGAACCTTAACTAGGCCTAAAAAGGCAGGCCTTATATTAAACAACTATAATAGCACTTTATCAAAAATACCTTTCACACACTAGATATTCAATGTACAGTATCACTCAGCTAGAGGTTACTGTAAGTTGCATACCTCATATACTATACTAGATTCAAGATTCAAGAAGTTTATTGTCATGTTCATGGTTAGACACAGTGGTTACACCACAGAATGAAATTCATACGTTGCTTTGTCCTCCAATGCATACATCCTAAGACTACTAAGTAATAATAATATAAAACAGTGCAATAGTAATAACAAAAAAATAACAATAACATATCAATAAAAATAGCAATTACTCAAAATGTAAGGAGCAAAAATACAATACAGTACAGTAGTGCAATAGCAACAGTATTACAGTAGCAGCAGTAGTGTGTAGTTATCAGTAGAATGGTGTGTGTGTGTGTGTGAGAGAGAGAGAGAGAGAGAGAGAGGTCAATTATGGATGGTGAGGGTTATGCTAAGAGTCATTTACAAGCCTGATGGCCTGTGGGTAGAAACTGTTTGTGAGTCTAGTTGTCCTGGACTTCACACTTCTGGAGCGTTTGCCTGATGGCAGCAGTGTGAAGAGGTTAAGTTAACTTAAGATGTAAGTAGTGAATTAAACTTTTACATTAATTAAAATGATAAAAATAAAAAGTTAAAATAATTTTGTGGGCGGCTGTGGCTCAGTGGTAGAGCGGGTTGTCCAATGATCATAGGGTCAGCGGTTCGAATCCTGCCTCCTCCTGTCCACATGACGAAGTGTCCTTGGGCAAGATACTGAACCCCAAATTGCTCCCAATGAGCAGGCTAGCACCTTGTATGGCAGCTGCCGCCATTGGTGTGTGAATGTGTGAATGAAAGGCCATTGTAAAGCGCTTTGGATAAAAGCGCTATATAAGTGCAGTCCATTTACCATAATTAATATAAAAAGAACTTCAATCTAATTTAACTGTTTCTGTCATTGAAAACAGACCATGCAATAAAATGGTATGATAATCTACTGTTCATTTGGTCTATGACTCCCTCTGCTGTCCATAGAGTGTTACTGTGCCATAGTGAATCTGCATTCTACAGCAAGGGTTCTCAAACCTTTTGGGACAGGGACAAAAAAGTCCAGGGGAGAAACATCACATGTACTAGATGCCATTGGAACGGTTTGTATTCTAAAACTTTTCAACCTAAATACTTCAGACCTGTTTCATAGTGATAGAAAAAAAAAACATTTCAGTTTGTTAAAGGACAATGCTCGTTTTTGACAACCTGGACGTTATTTACGACATATTATAAGACGTTTGACTCACCGAGATCACTTTGGTGTAGTTCGGAGGCATGTAGAAGAAATTTAAAATCCAGCGCGAGCCAGTATATCCATGTAATGGCGGTGGTCGGGGCACCGAGAATGCAGTTTCTAAAAATCTATTTTCTGCCGCGAAACAGTTGTTTTCATCAATCTGTCTTTATGAATCGCTAGTTGTGCTTACATAGAGCGTAGGCCTGGTTTTTCACATGCCTCTGTAATATGATCTTTAGAAACGTCTTTAGACACGAAATAGCTTCCTCACTTGCTCCAGCACGCATGCGCACAGCGTGCTGGAGCAACGATTGCGCGCTGTGCGCATTGGATATTTTTTTTTAGTCTTTGTTATGACTCGGCTGGGGATCCAACCCCAAACCTCAGGGTGGACACTTTAACCACAAGGCCACTGAGCTGGTAACTTTCAGTAAGTGCTTTAACTTACTGAAACAATGAACTTATTGCTCCCCTTTCAAATCATTGGCAGAAAGCTCTGAACAAATCAAAACATAAGTTACAGTGTTACAGAACACATCATAGTAATTAGGACTATTCAGAAAATGTGGATTAGAATATTTACAACAAGCTCACCCAATATGACCCCAGGCTTAATGATCTGAACTGGTCCAAAGTTAAACTATTGAGTCTCACTTTTGAATGCTTTAGAGCATTCACACTATTGTTATCCAGTTCTTTATAGTTTATTATTAGTGTGAATGCTTTTAGAGCATTCACACTATTGTTATCCAGTTCTTTATAGTTTTTTATTATTAGGTGGAAAAAGCTAGCTTGCAAAGCTTGCAAAAGCTAGCCCAACTTGTGATATTCCAACTATTTCTTTCTTTCTTTATTATTATTAGGTGGGCTAGCTTGCAGAAGCTATCCCAACTTGTGATATTCCCACTATTTATTTCTTTATTAGGTGGGCTAGCTTGTAAAAGCTAGCCCAACTTGTGATATTCCCACTATTTCTTTCTTTCTTATTAGGTGGGCTAGTTTGCAAAAGCTAGCCCAACTTGTGATATTCCCACTATTTATTTATTTCTTATTAGGTGGGCTAGCTTGCAGAAGCTAGCCCAACTTGTGATATTCCCACTATTTCTTTCTTTCTTTATTATTATTCTCCCCATTTTTGTCTCCTTTATAACTTCTTCATACTTTGTGCTAGAAACTTCATTCAAACTTTAAAATGTTCACGATGTTTAGCTCTATTGATGTATTCAGACTTGTATTGTATTGATGTATTCAGACTTTTTATATTTTTTTTATAGTTTTTTAGTAATTTAACTTTTAATAGTAATTTTTGTGCCATTGAAACTGCTGGTGGAATGTTCAGTATCATTATGTTTTTAGAGTGGTGGCAGCTGTTGCTTTGAAAATATCTACACATTTTGTAAACTGCTGGCACTCCTAGTTTTGAAAGCTCACAGTTATTATACATCAAAACCTTCACACAACTGTGCTGATTCGTACAATGTAAGTATCTAAGCTGTGTGACTTATACTTTTCGCTGTATGATGATTTGTTCGGCAACTGCGCTCCCCATTGAAACGTATGGCGCTGCACTCTAGCTTTTGAGCTGCTAATTTTGCATTTTTACCCATTTTCTAACTTGTTGCTATGCCAACAACAGCTCGTACACATATTATATCAAAACGTTCACACAACTGTGCTGATTCGTACAATGTAAGTATCTAAGCTGTGTGACTTACCGTTTTTAGAGACACATGGTCTTCACCGGTGGAGTCAGGTAGGTGGCCCGGAGAGGGGTACACTGTCCCCGACTGGCTGTGACCCAAGGGGGCGGAGCCTAACCACCACGCCACTATCCACGCCACGGGCCCCACAACTCAGCCCCTGAGTGGGCTAGAGACACATGGTCTTCACCGGTGTGGGCGGGTAGGTGGCCCAGAGAGGGGTACACTGTTCCCGACCAGCTCTGACCTGAGGGGGCGGAGTTTCATCACCACGCCACTGTCCACGCCACGGACCCCACAATTCAGCCCGAGTGGGCTAGAGATGCACCGTCTTCGCCGGTGGGTGCATGGAGATTGCCCGGTCCGTAGTAGTACTAGCAGTAGCTGTTACATACAACTGCAGCAGCTAGCCCACTTCACATTTTCTCCAGGAAATGTACTTTCTAGTTACAATTGACCTTTCAAGTCTGCCTATACTTAGGTTACTTAGCTAAGAACCATTTTAATTACAATTATATAAAATGGGCACCGCAAACGCAGGCATTTCTGATGATTTCCTCAGTCCAGTCCGTATGCTTAATAATGGCGATTTCGTCTGTCTTCCTCTGCTACTGTTTCAAGAATGCGCGCGCATAGGCTACTTGTGCTGACTAGGCTGTAAAAGGGTCTATAATTAACAAATATGACCCACGCTCGTTACATAACTTCTACAACATCCAGTGACAAAATATAACTTCTACAACATCCAGTGACAAAATATATCATGGTACCTTGGTATGTCCACACCAAGGATTGAACTCACAACCTTCCGGCAGCGCACTATCCACTCGGCCACCTCTGACCTGGGAATTCTGTGGAGTCTTTTGGTTTTGATGTTCTGAGACCACTGCCTCTTGTGGTAGCAACAATGGAACTGCAGGTCAACAACACGATTGAAAGACAAATAGGATTCCCTCTTCTTGGTGTGTCGTCTTACAGCCGGACCACTGCCTCTTGTGGTAGCAACAATGGAACTGCAGGTCAACAACACGATGGAAAGACAAATAGGATTCCCTCTTCTTGGTGTGTCGGCTTACAGCCAACACACAAAATCACATGATATCCATAGACGCCAGAATAGTTACTAGCTACTACTGTGTTGTTTAAGCACAACGTTGCACACTTCGACAATGCTGCGTCCCTGGGGCGCGAGTTTTAAAAGGTAATAAATGTCAATGTATTATCTTTCTGAGTAGATTGTTTGGATTCAGCTTACTTTTAGTAAATCTAATTGGAGAATTAGCACCAGACATGTTTGTAAAGGTCCAAATATCACGATGTATTGCTTTAACATAGCAGGGGAAAAAAGAGAAAAACATTGCAGGCCCTTGCGATGTGACTATTGCACATGTGCACATTGCGATGGCGATGCATAAACCATATATTGTGCAGCATATATATATATATATATATGTGTGTGTGTGTGTGTGTGTAGGCACTATGCTATAAAACAGGACAGAGAAATAGTAAAAGTAATAAAACATGAAGGAGTCCAGTCAAATCAAATAAAAACAAATTGCATTTACAAAATATACAGACTGGCTAATATGTAAAGTGCAGATAACAAGCGATTCCTAATTTTCCAGAGGGAAGCAAAAAACAGTGCACCCATTTGAGCCAAAGAACTGTAAAATTTCTTCCCTGAACTCTCTCAACGAGATAATCAAGCAAGCTCCTGGAAAATCTTTTGTTCAAGGAACATTTTACAGAGCACTAAGCACTGAATAAATACTACATTATATGAAACGTAACACTATCAAAAATAGAGCCAAACTGAAGTGAGAAAACAAAGTGCGGGATGTGGTGGCTTGATTGGAGACAGCTGGCCTCTCCAGGAACCATGGAGAACTCAGGAGGACCTCAACCAGGAACAGGAGAACGGGACGGGGGTCTCCGGGACCTGGGTATAGTACAAGAGGGAGAAACACTAGGAAGAAGAGAGGGAGACAGGGTTAGTAGCTCCGCTGGACCCCTACAGGGGTCAGGGTGGCCGGACACAGGGTCGCCTGCAGGAAGTGGACATCCACAGGAGGGAAGAGATACTAGGGAGGAGAGAGGCAGACAGGGTTAGTAGCATGCAGAGTCCAATTTAATAACATACCACAATATACACACAATGCACCATACAATATACACATCATACAATACACCTAACATTTTTACAGCAGCGGTTACAATACACCAAACATTTTTACAGCAGCGGTTACAATACACCAAACATTTTTACAGAGGCGGTAGTGAGACATTACAAGCCTGTATAGGTCTGTATAATGGCCTCTGGTCTCTGCAGGTTTTCTGCTGATCTCTGCAGGTTTAACTTTGAACCTATTTACAACTAGAGGGGCAGCTCCCGAGGTGAGCGTTCCAGTTGCAACAGCTGATCTCGTTATCAACAGCTAACTAGTAGCTCTAGCCTTTGTTAGCAAACAAGTTGATGATAACGCACTAAGTGGTATTGTGCGCATAAAACACCATAATAATCAGCAATAGCTTTAGCAGCTTGTTTGTTGCTCTCTACACTGCAGCCAGTAGTCTCGTCAGGCGTAAGGCGAAATTTAAATATTGCTGATTTAAATAATAACACTGCTGCAGCATCATCTTCCATCCGCCGGATGGAAAAATTATGGTAGGCAGGCTCTAGCGTTCTACCTTCTGAATCGATCTGAAAAAGTAAATAGACACCAGCCTGTTGACGTGAGCATAACTGATCATGGCTGGATCATGGATGTATTATAAGAAGTGGATAAGGCATGCAAAGACGGCAGCCCATTCAATCCAATGAAAGTTGCTCAGTGGCGCATGAAGCAAGCCCCCATGGCCAGGAACAACCAGTTTTTGGCGTAGTTGCCAAGCTCGGTATTGCAAGTGGCGCCAAGAACCTGAAACCTATGAGGAAGCTGAAACCTAAATCCCCCACTACACTGAAGTTACAGTTATATGGGTACTGTAGAGCCAGCTATGAATGAATCATGGTCAAAATTTAATGGTGAGTTCCTTGGCCCATGCTGCACCCCTCCACCGAGTTTCATGCATATTGGGCCGGTAGTTGCCTTAGTTGTTTAATCCTGTCCGCATGCAGACACACATACACACAGACAGACAGGGGTGAAAACATTACCTTCCAGCCTGCGGGGCGGAGGTAATATGTTACAGATTCATATGACCCAAGGTAGCCTGTATCTGATAGTAGAGTAACTGTAGTATATTTTTATACTGCATTACATCAATCACGTCTGTATTACTCTCATGTAGTGTAAAGGCCGACGGCTCGTTCTACAGTCATTTTTATAGAATAATGAATAAACCTCAAATTAGTTTGAACTGTGTTAATTCAAGGCTCAACAGAGGGCCTTTGTCTTTGTCTCTGAGTCAGCGTGGCCTAATGGTCACCTTTGAAGTGAGTAGTTTGTAACATGATCCCAGGAAGGACCCAGCCGCCCCCGTGTCCGAAGGGGGGTGCAAAGATCAGCGGATACATTGATCATTCAGAAGACTAGTTGATCTTTTGTGACCATATCTGGTGATGATGAACATAATTTGTATGCAAATTTGTTTGTAATGTGATTCCTGGCCTGAAGCCAATTTAAAAGCTGAAGTCACGACACTGTAAATTGTATTGCCATAAGTTTCGACCCCTGTGTTAGGCTTGCTCAATAAATGGTTAATTCGACCGTTTTCTCTCCTGAAGTTCTTTTTTACTCGAAGTTTATGCATTTTAAATATACTGCATAACGTCACAAAGGGGTGGTCAGAACAGATATCTGGTCTCTCGTCAGCGGAAAGAGCTCTTCCCCAACTAATTTTTTTTTGAGGGGGGGTATATTTACGACAGCTGGGTTGTCGTTTCTGGCAAATGGAGGTTACAAAAGGGCTCCGGTTTCTAAGGCGACAAAGGGGAAAACAGTTTGAGGGGAGATGTGAAGAAAGAAAACCTGGTAGCTCGGCAGGTAAACTACTCCGTTAGCATACACGTATACACACAATTCCCAGATAATATAAGCTAGCTAGCTACATTATAATTGAATTGGGGCTCCAGACAGTGCTTTTAGAGACCTAGTGCTAGATTAGTAACCTATTGCTAGCTAGCTAACGCCAGCTAGCTCTAGCTAACTTGCTAGACTAGAGCTTGAGACCATAGCATACGCGTCTGTTTGCGGCTAAAATAGCTGCCCTTTAATTTGGACACTTTGCTAAAAGCTTGATAGCCAACGCTCACACGACTGCTGCCTTGTCGATATAACATCTCGTACGCTTGATGACGCATCGCTAAACTTACCACCTGAGTTCAATGTCAATCAGCAGTGTGTGCGTGTGTGATTGTGTGTGTGTGTGTGTGTGTGTGTGTGTGTGGGGGGGGGGTCCTACTGTTTTCCTTTTCAGGGAAGCATGAGAGAGAAGAGTGATAAAAGAATGTTGAAAGGTCCCGCAAGGTTGTACGATGGACGGACTGGGAAAGGAGAGATCCATATGCAGTTCTAGACCCTTCCCATGGCTCAGTCACGCGGAGACGGAGACCTCCTCCCGGCTCTGGAACCTCACCCTCACCGACTGCTTCTCGTCCTACGAGAAAAACACCCCTTACTCGGACAAACAAGTAGGTGTTTCACAGGGACCTACCTGCACCAGGACATGGCTGGATACGTGTACCAGCGGGAAAAGGAGTACTAGAGAAAAACAGTCGCTTTTACAAATAAGTACAGCGTCTGTGAAATTATTGACGTCTTGGTAGTGATACTGAATGATTAACCAAAAAATGAGTATGAGCTTGTAAAAGCGTGGTAAAGTTCACCGTAATTGTGGCATACATTATCAAAAAAATGAGCTGCATTTGAATGCTCGCATAGTCACGTAAGATCAGTGTGACTTTGTAATAGTCAAGTGCGTGGTAAGCAATTTGATACCTGGAGGCCACATCATCAAGGGGGTAAGGTTATAAAAGCTGTTAAGTCTTGATTCAGGAGTGAACTTTCCCCAGAGGATTACGTAATTCTAAATCCTCCAGATGTTACTTATCACAAAATAGCAACAAACATCTTTGTCACACGGTGAGAAGAGGCACATCACATGGTGTAGGTGGCGAAACACACACACATAAAATGGCTGACGCATCCACATTACATATTCTAAATCCTCCCCATATCACTGATTACATATTCTAAATCCTCCCTATGTTACTGATTACATACAAATCATACCCATGTTACTATCTCCCATAATGTATCCAACCAACAAGAACGTGTATAACTCATTGGCTGTTATCAGAACCATAACTAGTTCAAATTAGGGGCGGCATGTAGCTCAGGAGGTAGAGCGGCCAGCCGGGGATCACAAGGTCCCGGTCCGATCCAGGCTCCCAGCATTGTGCCGAAGTGTCCTTGAGCAAGACACTGAACCCCAAAAATCGCTCATGTGCGGTGCTTAGTACTGTCGCCTCACAGCAAGAATGTCTCCCGGGCCTTCCTGTGCGGAGTTTGCATGTTCTCCCTGTGTTCGCAAAGGGTTTTCTCCCAAAGAAGCTAATACGAAAAACATGCTGAAGAACACATGCTCTTGAGTACAGTCCCTGACTAACACTTGGACTTGGTCCCTGGGTGCCATGAATGATGGCTGCCCACTGCTCCTGGCTGCCTCTGGAGGAAGATGGCTTGGATAGGAAGGAACAATTTCCACCGGCGACCATTGACGGTGTGTGTGTTGTGTGTGCTGTTTCACCCCCTTACTCACGCGTGTTGTGTGATCACGTGTAGCCAATAAAGACCCTCGAGGTCCAGAATTAGTTCAGTCTCCCAGCTGTCCGAGGCTGTGAGAGGTCTTTGGTAGCTCAGAGGGAGAGAAACAAATGCACCGCCTCCACATAACATGCACTGTTCTTTAGAGACGCCCATGAAATCAACAATGCATTTTTGATGCACATCCAAAGTTTCCATTTTAGATCACATCCTTGGTCATAGTGTGCACCAGTTAAACAATATATGCCACCATTTTTTTTTTTTTTTTAGTTTCGTTGTAATATATCAAATCCTGTTATTTTTTTCTTCCTATAAAACAAAATCTCCCAAGTGCTTATGTCTTGCGTCAATGCAAGAGCAAGGTCAACCAGTATTCTCACGACATCCGCCCGGCAATCAATGCTATCTGTCTGTCGAATCTGTCTAAAATTGTTATAACCTGCCGACTTATCAACTTTCCAATCAAATTCCTCTGAACGTTATATCCCACCCCAATAGCCTGTTTGAGTCGGAAATACGTCGAACTACGGAAGTTGGATGATCTCAAACGTCCGTTTCAGCTGGACTTTAATGGCTTCGTGTTTTCTATCCGTGTCTTTTTCTGCAGAACGAATACATGGACAGCAGAAAGAAGCCTGTGCTGGAGCTGAAAGATGTCCCCCCGCCTCCTCATCCCACCTCCTCCTCCTCTTCCCAGCCCTTTCCTCTGGCCCCCCTCCCTCTGCCCCCCCCTCCCGGTCTGCAGCCGCCTCCTCCTCCTATCCCTCAGCAACAAGACTCCCTCCAACAGCAGGGGGGTAGTCCCAAAGTAAGCGTGTGCACTCACTGTGAAGGTAGCCTCCAGCCCCGACACTGCAGCGCTTCCAGTGGATACAGGCTTCTCAGTGGTGGAGGTAGAAGTGGTGCTGGTGCTAGCGGCGTCTCACTCTATATGCCCCCTAGCTCCCTCTCGCAGGCCCCCAGTAATACCAGTAGGGCCAGGGCTTGCTCCATGGCTTGTGGTGGTGGTGGGGATGGTGGTGGTGGCGCCATGGATCCATTAGGCGATTCCCTAAACGCACTCCACAGCCCAGGGGGATATAAGCTCCAGGCGCCGCCCTCGGTAGCCACCTCCCAGCCCCTCTCCTCCTCTCTGTCTCCGGTTCACACCCATATCCCCTGCTGTACACCGGGGCTCCTCCATTCTGCCTACGCCCCCATCCCCTACAGCCAGGCCAGCCTCCCGCCTCCCCCCTCGGACGCCCTCCTCGCTGCCCCCCTGCGCGGGTCCGCCTGCCGGGGCTCTGCCGGCTACTACCCCTTTAGCGTTGACTACAGCCCGGCGCCCGGGGGGAGCAGGAGAGCCACTGCGACGCACGGTGACCACTACCACCCCACTACCACCGCCAGCCAGTCTCACCTTTGCTCTAACCCCATGCACCTAAATATAGAATGCACGGTTTGTCTGAAGGGGGCGCACTACTGCCGGGAATGTTTGTCCAAGGTTGGTGGAATTCTCTTCATTCACTGTGGCACTGTTTATGATTATGATGATGATGTCACTAATTGTGTTTTATTCCAGAGCCCACACACAGGGTTGAACAGAATCTCGATGGCATGCAACTATGATGTTCTATATGCTTACAGATTATTGTTTAGGATTTAGTATTGTATTTCTCTTTTTGCTAAAATATATATTTCGCCCATCCCTGCCTGCCTGATTGTACAACATTACTGTACCTAGGTTGATGTGACTTATTATTTGTGTGAATGGAATACTCAAACCTTTATTAGTATCTGCACACATGGTCATGCATGAGACGCACAGCTGCAAGAGGGCAAACGAGAGTTCGGCACATGAGCTCTTTGCTCCCTCTGATCCCTCCCACCATCTCTCTCCCCCGTTCCTCCTCAGCCTGCGAGGGGCGCGGCATCCGAGCCAGACCACCAGACGACGTGCTGGCCCGGCGTGCCACCGCCGCCGCTGCCGCTGGCGCAGTCCGCCCCCATGTGCAACGGCTGCGGCGGCACGTCCTCCGACCCCGTGCTTTTGCCGGGCTCCGGTCTGGCCAAGGCCGGACAAAAGTACGGTGAGTGGGCCGCTCTCCATGCAAGCGCCGTCCCCCAATGTCGACGATAGGTTGTTTTAAAATTATTATTATTTATTTTTTTAAACAGTACTCCTGTGACAACATAATGACATAATTGAAAAGTCGGAACGACAAAGTTATCTGCAGTCGAATAACGGGTAACTATTTCACCGTCATCCCATTCCATCATCTCCCCCCCCCCCCCCCCCCCGCCTTCCAGGTGCTCCCGAGGGCGGCCCGGAGAGCGTGCCCCCGGTGGGCGTGTTCTGGGACATCGAGAACTGCTGCGTGCCCAGCGGGCGCTCAGCGGCGGCCGTGGTGCAGCGCCTGCGTGCCCGCTTCTTCCAGGGCCACCGTGAGGCCGAGTTCATGTGCGTGTGCGACATCAGCAAGGAGAACAAGGCCGTCATCCAGGAGCTCAACAACTGCCAGGTGGGCCACGCAGTTCTGTTGAGATTGACCGGCCCGACGAAGGCTCGTCATTGCCAGCGTTGCACTGTAGTTGCACTGTTGTTTTAAGCACCCTCCCCGGATAGAAAAGTGTTGTTTTAGGCAGCTGGATGCCACGTGATTCAATAATTGAATAATCTGCCATTATCTGTAAGAATTTTGCAGGGGACAAAACTTATACTCACTAATACGTTCTAACTGCTTATTTTAATGCAAAGTACAGCAGCAGACACAATTTGGCAACCAGTTCCGTATCCGGTAGAAAATATATTTTTCTTACCGTATTCGTGTTCTGTGTCTTTATACATCATTTGTTATGCCTACCATTTAATTTGTTTTGTTTTGTCATACTGTGAATTTGTAATGGTGCAATGTGGTACAGTTTCTAGTGGCATTGAATTTTGTTCAAGTATTTGAAACTGCATTTACAATAGTATTTCGTATAACCTAAAAGCTTATACAAATACTGGTGGGGGGTGGAAAAAGAGTCAGGTTGAGGGGGTGAGTTGGTCTGAATCTGAACGTCTCCTCACTCCAGGTGACCGTAGCTCACATCAACGCTACGGCTAAGAACGCCGCGGACGACAAGCTTCGCCAGAGCCTCCGGCGCTTCGCTGAAACGCACGCCGCCCCCGCCACCGTTGTCCTCGTCTCTTGTGAGCGGCCCCTTCCGTTATGGTTACATATGGTAACCCTCCGCCTAGTTGGCGTGGTGTGCATAACAAAAAAAAATCAAATTTTCGCCCCAGAGTAGTAGTTTTCTAAAACTTTTTTGTTGTTGTTCTTCTTACCCTACCTCCGTCCGCCAGCCGACGTGAACTTTGCCAGCGAGCTGAGCGACCTTCGCCACCGCCACGGGTTCCAGGTGATCCTGGTCCACAACAGCGAGGCGTCTCCCGCCCTGCTGCAGCACGCCCACCACCACGTCACCTTCCAGGAGATCACCGCCAATCTGCCGCCCCGCATGGCCGTCAAATCCCAGGTAGGCCTTGGGGTCACGCGCCTCGATGGCGTCGGCCGATAGGAGTTTAGTGGGTCACGTCAGGGAAATTTATTGTGTGTGTTGGGTCAGTTTTGCCAGTGAAATCGCATTGGCACTGGTTGATCAGAATTGCTGTTCCAGGCCAATTTATGCTTTGTAAGAAAAGCGTGGGTATGACACGTCTTACACAAAAATGATATAAATCGGATACATTCTGCATTTCACGCTTTAGCCGACGCATTTCATGCCAACTCTTGGCTGAAATAGTCGTACCTATGACCTATGAATAGTCGTACCCTCTCTATGGTAACTACACGTGAGCACAAGTGGTTTACAATTCGTGCAATGAGACTTTTCAGAGGCTTTCATACCACCAACCAGATCAGACTATGCGACAATCTATGACTGCTTCACGGCTAAATTCATGAGGTGCGAGACAGGTCTGCGACGCCTCAATCTGACGGGGGGGGGGTAATAAAGTGTCTGATCCGTGCCATGTTTGTGTAAGACGTGTCGTGTCGCACGACGCTTGTCTTGTGAAGCGTAAATAGGCGCCAAGTCCTCCCTGACCTCTGAACTCTGAAGCCTTCCAGAAGGACGGGCCGCAGCCTGATATTGACTGCATCTGCTTTCATTCCTCAACAAAATCCAATTCCGAGAACCCAAACCCAAGAGCGGCCCGTTGTCTCTCTTCCCCCCCTCCTCCCTCCCCCCCCCCAGCCCAGTTTCAACCTCCTCTATGTGCACAACCTCCCCACCAACCGCGACGCCAAGAGTGTGAGCGCCCGGCTGCGCCGCCTGTCCGACAACTGCGGCGGCAAAGTGCTGGGCGTGTCCTCGGGCGCCGCCGTCCTCCGCTTCGGCAGCCAGGAGGCGGCCGAGCGTGCCCGCCGCCGCATGGAGAACGAGGACGTGTACGGCCGCCGCATCAGCCTGTCCTTCTCGCCGCGGCCCCCGGGCTGCTGCGAGAAAGGGGCCCCGGCCTCTGCCCTCTGCCCCCCCCTCCACCACCACCACCACAACCCCGCCCCCTCTTCTTCCTCCGCGCTCTCTCCCTTTCCCCCCCTGGAGAAGCCGAGGTCGCCCAGGAGGTCGCGCCGCGCCCTGGCCCGGCTGTGCCACGGTCAGGGCGGGGCCAGGGACTACTACCCCCTCGCCTCCGCCTCTGTCCCCGAGAGACCCTACAGCCCCAGGAGGGGGTGTAGCGGGCCCCCGGGCGGCGCTGGCCCAGCCGGGCCCCAGCAGGTCAGCAGCTGACGGTGTCTGCCCGCCCCGCTCCTCTGCTACCCTGCGCTAGCATGTAGCCTAACCTCCCGCCTGGCTTCACCCCCTTGTCTCACCCTAGCCCTAACGCCTGCCATGTCTAGGGAGCTTTTGTCTGTCTTGTCTGTCTTGTGGTCCATGTTTTTATCTAGGACTAATGCTTGAATTCCTGTGACTTTGCATCTAAACAACAAAGGCGATATCTAACCATATTGTCGGTCCCCAATGCCATGCCTCAGCTACCCAGAATGCCGCCTGCCGCCCCTGCATGTTCGACCGCTGTGCAACAGCGACGGTCTTATTGCTCTGCTTCGCTCTCTGTTGCGCGTTTGCTCCTGTGTTTTCGTATTTAACCAAATGGAGACAAGAGGACGATTTGGTGGCATTACTATACAGCAGCGCATTATATAAACACAGTCAAGTTAATAGTCTTGAAATGGCAGAATAACTGCTCTATCACAGTTGACCTTGGCTGACTGTATCAGAACCTCCACAACGTCCTCGACTCTACCTTCCTCTGCTTTCCTCTCCCGCCCCTTTTCCTCTTCCATCCATACCAACAAAACCTAATAGCCGACTCATTTACGCCACAGTAGAGACGTATGCATGATCCGTACGCTAATGCGCGTCCTCTGGCTGTTCCGCCCCCTCCCCCTCCCTCCCATTGGTTCAGGAGCCAGGTGGCGGGCTGGAGACCAAGCCTAAGATGGGCTTCCACCTAGAGAAGGGCCGCGCCTCCTCCTCCTCCCCCCGCAGTGGCGGTGGAGACTCCGCCCAGCAGCAGCAGCTCCTCCCCCAACAGCCGCACAAGCCCGGCCTCATTGGGGAGTCCATGTACTGCAGAAGGTACGGATGGATGGGTGGGCTGTCAAACCTTAAAAAAAAACAAAAAAACAAATTAATTACGTGATCTGTAATTAATCTAATTAATCACATATCATTTTTTTGCTGGCAAAAGCCCCCAAATGAAAATCTTTCAATTCAAAGACATTACATCATTGTAGCTTTGTGATTGTGATTACTGACTGACGTCCAGTGATCCCCGCTTAAAGCAACATCCCGCGCCAGTAGTCTACTTCCATTCTTGTCGTCTTTTTTCTAACTATTGTGCCTCTTGTAAGTTGCCTTGGAGGAAGCCATTTGAAACGCCTCCATTAAGCCCTTGTCCCCTATCATTGAAATTGGCCTGCAGTCCACAGCAATTCACTTTGCGATGGAGTTTGTCATTTTTTCAGATGTACACAGATTAATTCGAAACCTGTTCTCAGTGAGTGTGGGTTGGCGAAATCCGCTAGTCCTGGAGCTGACAGCTGTTGACATATTTAGCATTGAGATAAGTTAGGCTAGAACTGCTCCGATGGTAATTATTTCTGGCTGATATTGCACATGACCATGCTCTTAACTGTTTTTTGAAAGTAAACTTTCCGTTTAGAGGGCCAAGCAAAGTCTGATTATCTACCTCCATGAGTTTGTTTGAAGGCAAAGATGCTTTTTATGTGAGATACGACGTAGCCTACGGGGTCATTCAGGTCCAAATTCAGTTTGTCGCTTCAATAATGCTAAACCAGACAATGACAAGGCAACTGTGCCACCTACAGTTGGACAAAATCTATTATTTTGCGTTAATTTTCAGTAACGCATTCATGTTTGCATAAGTAATCTGATGTGTGTTAAATTGACAGCCCTAATATATATTTGATATACATTGGCCTCCCATAAACGATAGTAGTTAGGGTTAGAAAGTACTGATTACTGGAGTAATCAGAAAGTACTGATTACTGGAGGTTTTGCAGTTATGGATTTTCCGACTGGTCGGTTTAAAAATGTCCGCCTGGCCTGTCTCTCCCCTGCCCCTCCCGCTGCCGCCTCCAGGGCCTCCACCCCACGCAGCGCAACCGACTCCCCCGTGGGAGAGCAGCAGCAGCGCATGGTGGACCGCAGCTCGGGGGAGTTCCAGGTCAGCACGCCCTCGGCCTTCAGCAAGCTCAGCCTCCACAGGAGCTTCAGCCCCATGGTGCTCTTCCAGGGCTCCTGGTCGCCCAGGTAAGAAGACCGACTGACTGACCGTCCGACTGCACGTCCATGGGTTTAGGTAGAAGGCCAGACCCAAAACAACTCCTATTTCCTAAGCACCTCCTAGTCCAAGTAGCCCATTATACCTTTTTTGGATATCTAGTATGACTATCCTCAAATGACAATCCTCAAAGGTCCTATAATGTGCGCTTTCTCTATTGTATTGTGGTCCAATCCACTCAGGTGTCCACTCACACATCCATAGGGTTGGGGTTTTAGTTGGCGATTTTTGGAGGAGGGATTCTCAGACCAGAGATTCTCAGATCCTCCTCAAGATCCTCAAAAAGGATTCCTCAGTCGTCATCACCTCCTAACTCCACCCCCCTCCTTTACTATCCAGCCCCAGGAGCACATCCCCCTGCCAGTCCAGCCGCTCCTCCCCGCTGCTGGCTGCCCCCCGGAGCCCCCTCCCCTACGCCGGCTCCCCCCAGCCCTTCTCAGACGGGGCCGACGTGCAGGTGGTCAACCTGGATTACAGGATGTCCCGCAAGGAGCTGCAGCAGATCCTCCAAGACATCTTCTCCCGGCACGGCAGGGTGAGCCTCCTCCACTGTTGGCAGCTGGAGCGGACGTTTGAGATCGTCTAACTTCCGTAGTTAAACGTATATCCGACTCAAAATGCCTAAAGGAATTTGATTGGAACATTGACAAATGGGCGGGTTATAACAATTTTTAGACGGATTCGATCGATAGATGGTGTTGATTGACAGGTGGATGTCGTGAGATTATTGGTTGACCTTGCTCTTGCATTGCTGACATAAAAAATCAGAGAAGACAAAAATCATAGGATTTGATATAAGATTACAACAAAACTGAAATAAATAAATAAAATGTTGGCATATATTGTTAAATAGGTGCACACTATGACCATGGATGTGATCCAAAATGGAAACAAATGCATTTTTGGTTTCATGGCATCTTTAAAGGGGCGCTCCCCCACAGGTTTGCCGTGGTACAGCGGGTGTCCAATGATCATAGGGGCGGCAGTTCGAATCCAACTCCTCCTGTCCCACATGTCAGTGTTCTGCAGCAATACACCGAACCCCAAATTCCTCCCAATGAGCAGGCTAGCACCTTACATGCCAGCTGCCGCCATTGGTGTGTGAATGGGTGAATGAGAGTCCTTCATTGTAAAGCGCTTTGGATAAAAGTGCTATATACAGGTGCAGTCCATTTACCATTATTCATTGTCTAAAAGTATGACCATGTTGAGCTGGGAAAAGCATTTTCTCATTGAGAAAAATAAACATCTTATCTATCTATCTGACCGAAAGAACGAGATCACGGATACAAGCGGCCGAAATGAGTTTTCTCCGGAGGGTGGCTGGGGTCTCCCTGAGAGATCGGGTGAGAAGTTCAGTCATCCGGGAGAGACTCAAGAGTAGAGCCGCTGCTCCTTTGCGTCGAAAGGAGCCAGTTGAGGTGGTTCAGGCATCTAGTGAGGATGCTTCCTGGGCGCCTCCCTAGGAAGGTGTTCCAGGTGTGTCCGGCTGGGAGGAGGCCGCGGGGTAGACCCAGGACTAGGTGGCGGAATTACATCTCCGCACTGGCCTGGGAGTGGCTAAAGATTCCCCAGGCAGAGCTGGTTGATGCTGCCAGGGAAAGGGATGTCTGGGGCCCCCTGCTGGAACTGCTGCCTCCGCGACCCGACCCCGGATAAGCGGATGAAGATGACTGGATGGATCTATCTCTCCCCTACCCTCTCTCTCTCCCAGGTGAAGGGGGTGGAGCTGAGCCCTCACACGGACTACCAGCTGAAGGCCACGGTCCAGATGGGCTCCCTGCAACAGGCCATCAGCGCCGTCAGCGGCCTGCACCGCTACAAGATAGGCGGCAAGCGCATCCACGTCTCCCTGATCACCGGGGGGAGCAACAAGTCCCAGGCCATGCTCAGGTACGCGGCGGGCTCCAGTTGTTTCACAGTAGTGCGAAATCCAGACGCATTGCAAATACGAGGGGGAGGGGATGGGGACGACGCGTTTACATTACCCCAGAGGTGAAAATTAACTTTTTGGCTCACGGTGAATCACCTGCCAAGGGGACTGTCGATGAGAAAATCTACCGGCCAAGTATTTTTTTTTTTCAGATAGCCTTCCGAAATCTAGTTGCCAATTGGAAATTTTAGCCGGTGGCAGGTGTTCATTTTCAGCCCTTCATTCCCCCGTCCTAACAAAGATATTCTCTGCTGAATTTACATTTTGTCAACTTGGATGTTTTTAACGCTGAGCGTGTTTTGTCTTGTTTTTTTTATTTTATTTAATCTGTGTATGTGGAATCGTGTCGGAACGGGGATCACGTGGCTCCTTCGTCCGGCAGCTCTGAAGTGGTCGCCGCTCTCCAAGACGCTCCGGCTGGCTGCCTCCCCCTGTTCAAGTTCACAGGAATCTACGAGAAAAAGTAAGCTTCTCGGTCTAAACTTGTCAATACTTTGAACAATGAGTTCAGATATACTATATTTATGTTGTAGTGACGTCAATGCTTTACTTGCCCTTCAAGAGGTAATGCCTGCTACATCTACGTCATACTTACCTGGATGCCCTACCTGTATTTGAAGAGTTACTGAGATGGAGTAGGGGAGGAGGGGACCGGGGAAGCATACAGTTTAGTTTTCTACTTAAAGCAATACATCGCGATATTTGGACCTTTACAAACATGTCTGGTGCTAATTCTCCAATTAGATGTACTAAAAGTAAGCTAAATCGTCCAAACAGTCTACTAGGAAAGATAATACATTGACATTTATTACCTTTTAAAACTCGCGCCCCCAGGACGCAGCAACGTAGCAAGTGCGCAACGTTGTGCTTAAAGTTGCACTGAAACGGACGTTTGAGATCATCTAACTTCCGTAGTTTGATGTATTTCCGACGCAAACAAGCTATGAGGGTGGGACATATGTTTAGAGGAATTTGATTGGAACATTGACAAGTGGACGGGTTTTAAGAACTTTAGACAGATTCGATAGAAGGATAGCGTTGATTGACGGGTGGATGTCGTGAAATTATTGGCCTAAAATCTAAGGTACCTGTTGTCGTCATTGCACGTGACCTACCGTTTTCCAGGAAGTAAGAAATTATATACTTTGATATAAGATTACAACAAAAGTAGAATTTTGTAATTCTTTTGGCATACTTATAGGTGAACACTATGACCAATTATGTGAACCAAAATTGGACAGAATGCTTTTTTCATTTCAGTGCGACTTTAAACAACACAGTAGTAGCTAGTAAAGCAACTCTTGGTTCTTTTAAAACAAGCCTGAAGACTTTTCTTTTTGCCACTGCTTTCTAAGAGGAGCTATGTTTATCAGTATACTGCACTGTAACTTTTATTCCTATATTCTATTTGTCCTGCTTTTTGTTTAAATGTCTATAATGACTTGCTTTTTGTTTTAATGCTTTTAATTTGTCCTGCCTTTTGTTTTAAATGTCTATAATGTCTTGCTTTTTGTTTTAATGCTTTTAATGTCTCATGTAAAGCACCTTGAATTGCCTGTGGCTGAAATGTGCTATATAAATAAACTTGCCTTGCCTAGTAACTATTCTGGCGTCTATGGATATCATGCGTTTTTTAGCTCAATGATATCATGGCGGAGCTGAGAAACCCGAAGCGAAACATCACAGAGGAAGCCAGAAAAAGAAAAAGACAATCTGATAACGTCACGAGAGTACGACAGTGCACTTACTTGCAGAGCCTGTGGGGGCGCAGTTCTGAGAAAACTGGAGAAAACGCTATGTATTGCTTTAATGTAGTGACTTTGTATTCCGTAATCTAACTGTAGCCTCTTCAGACCTGAGATGGATTAAGTCCATGTGCATCCAAGAATGAGAGTTCCGATCCAGGCATGAAATGAATCAATCATTTATTCCTTTACAAACAACGAACAATACACTTCGTAGCGTGTGTTAGAAACCCCCCCCCCCCCCCCACCTCAGTAACCCTTCAAATACAGGTAGGACATCCAGGTGAGCATGACATAGATGTAGCAGGCATTATCTCTTAAAGGCAAGTAAAGCATAAATGTTATATCATATAAATCATAGGATCCCCAAAATCATGTCATTAATGTTGCATTCACAATAGTCCACTCTTCATGCTCAGGCTCCTACATATGTTATGATGAGTTTTCTCCTCAAGCGATTATTCATTCTTTCCTTCATTCGTACCTCCCCTCCCTCCAGGTACGGGCGTAAGCTGGTGGCGAGCGACCTCTACCGCCTCCCGGAGGTGGTGTCGGTGCGGGAGCAGGGCGGGGCCAGGATGGTGTGTCTCCTCCCCTCCGGCCAGGCCAGACAGAGCCCGCTGGGCTCTTCCCAGTCCCAGGAGGGCAGCTCATCCACCAGCGCCAGCCCTGTGATCTTCGAGGAGCTGGAGTACCACGATCCTGTCTGCAGGCACCACTACCCCCAGCATGGCTTCAGGTAGGGGGACGTCTCTCTCCAGACTCAAATATACGTTGAATCTCCACGCTCCACATAGTGTCTGTGCCACTTTGCCGCCCAAGCTGGTGTTCTGAGGGCGTATTGACGGGTCAAAACTGAAGGAGTGACAGGTCCTAGCAGCAAATGAGAAATGCTAGTCTAGGTTAGAGTGGGGCGGGGCATAACTATGGGTGGGAACACCTGATTACAAAAGTCGTTACTGATTGGTTTCGGGGAGAGAGAGATCTGCAGCATGCAGTAACGTAGTTAGGGTATCTTACGCTATATACACTATATCAGGGACACGCACAGATGCGGATACACAACAGCAACACCACTGACTGCTTCCATCGACTGGTATATTACAGATAATATTTTCATCTCTTGTGTGCAGCGAGGCGGACTTCGACCCGGACTCCTACAAGATCCCGTTTGTGGTGGTGTCTCTGAAGACCCTGTCCCCTCAGGTCCACAGTCTGGTGCAGTCCCACGACGGAACCCTGCCCCTGCTCAGGTAACATGCAGGGCTCTGCAATGGCCACACGGGGTCACCAAAGGACGCTTTTATTTTGGCTGCGACCAACTGCAATCTCTATAGCGCCTGTCGGGTTGGTCGGTTGGTTGGTTGGTCCACAAAAATTTGCTATGGTCTGGTTCCACGTGCGCGTATGTGGTCGGCAGCTATTGCCAATTCCCTTGTTGTTTTTATATGAAACGCAAACGTTGTGAAACACTCCAGTGACAGCATGAAGGCATTTTCTTATTCTTGGTCTTGTTAGATAAAGGTTGAACAAAATGGATATGTTATATGAATGTTAAAGGTTCTACATACAGTAGTTTGGTTTTTAAAACGAATAAAGTTTGATGTTTTTAGAGCTAGCTACAATATGTATAAACATGAGACGACATTTGTCCCTACCCAATCAGTTTCCCAGAGTGCTATGCGTCCGAGTTCAGCCTGCTGCAGCTGGCGGAGGAGGGGCAGGTGGAGGGTGGGGTTCCCCTGGAGCACCTGATCACCTGCGTCCCCGGCATCACCATTGTGACCGCCCAGAACGGCTTCAAGATCATCAAGTGGATCCACAACAAACCGCCGGTGCCCAACACAGGTGTGTAACCAGACCCCTCCTTCAGGCAGAGTAGAGTTGGAGCGAGGTATCCATTCATAAAGGCTCACGTCTCAAGAGGCAACAAGTTCCTGTATGTTTATGAAGCTATTTTACTAAAGTTACCTACTTGTCATCTCTCATTACATGGTGTTCTAGTCATCACCAAACAAGGTCCCAGGAGTGGTTAAAGGAGTAGTAAATGGAAAATGCATGTGTAGCCCTGTTTTAAGGCTACTTATGATCATATACAATGGTTCAGATCAAAACGTTGACAAAACTAGCACTTTTGAGAAAGTCTGATAATTGCTCTACCACCGTTTTTGTCATACAATGGATGTGGGTGGGCACCGTGAAAAATCATTCAAAAACATGTTAAACTCAATTTCAAAGACAAGAAACTCACCAAGGTGTTAGTTGGCGTTCTGACATATAATTCGCAGTAAGTAAGATTCTAGTTCATCTGGAAAGGCTTTTGTAAATATTTAGCATAGAACTATTTAGTCGCAGCACATACGTGTGTAAACTTTGGCAAACTAGGTAGCCTAGCAACATAAACAATAACAATAGCTACCGTAAGTAGTTCCGCTTCCTGTGGATTGATCTACACATCTGCAATGGTTGCGTCAATACAAGTCAATGGATTTCATAAAATGATCAGTAAAACCCTACAGGATTCATACTTTGCGGCGAATTTGATGTCAGAACACCAATGGACACCAATTACCCCCTCAGTGAGCTTCTTGTCTTTGAAATCGAGAGTTTAACATGTTTTTGAAAGATTTTTCAAGGTGCCCATCCACATCCATTGTATGACCAAAACGGTGGTAGAGCAATTATCAGACTTTCTCAAAAGTGCTAGTTTTGTCAACGTTTTTATCTGAACCATTATATATGATCATAAGTAACCTTTAAACAGGGCCTAACATGCATTTTCCCTTTACTACTCCTTTAACGCCTGGAGGTTCCTCGAGCCAGAACTGAACTAGGAAAAACAGCTTTTAGTCAATGTGCCCCCTAGTAGTCTAGTGCCATTCCTGAAAAATGAGATTTTTGAGAAAAAGTTGGGAACCAGACTTAACCAACATAATTCAAGTATGCTGAATCCAATAAACCCGGTTCCCAAGCGAAATTGAGTTTTTGACCTAATTTGCATAACAAAATGTCTATACCTATGTTTTGAGGGTCAGATAATGTGATTAAGACATGTTTAAAGTAATCAGTGGTAATCCTACTTTTAAAATATGCAAATTAGTGGCCGCCATTGCAGAAAAACGCACGTAAACGCTGTTTACGTACCTCTATATTACTATTTACGTATCACTTTATTTTGCTTATTAGTTTACCTATTTTTGCAGTGCAGTATAAACATTTACTGTATCTCTCTGAAAAATCCCCACATGTTGGAACTGCACCACATGCAGACAGTGGCAGCACTGTCTAATGCTTACAAGGCAATTCCTAAAACATGCAGCAGTTCTCACCGACAATCCTCCTGCCAACAAAAGATCCTGACCACAAAGTGAGTGCAAAATTACCTAAATGACTAATGTTATAATCACACTGATTAGTTACAAACTAGCTGCTGTGTGTGATTAGTTACAAACTAGCTGCTGTGTGTAAGTGTATCAGTGGTCTGTCAGGTCAAAGACAAGGGAACTATCCTGAAGGCAGACAGAAACATCCTCCAACGCCTTGTCACTGCCTATGAGGCAGGTCGTCCAGTTGACTTGCCAGCTGTCCTAAAGCACAAGCTTCTGCCAGTTCCTGTATCACTTGCTGAAATTAATGGTACACTCCGCACTGGAAACAAGTCTGTACTGGCAGATAAGTTAACTGAAGACAGTCTGTCCTGAAGCTATTGAACTTCATGACACTGATGATAAGGAGATTGTAGTTGCTGGGGGATTCAGAGAGGAACTTGAGGTTAGGTCATCAAAGACGACCACTGATTTGACTCAGCTGAGAGCCACACATGACGAGGCTGACACAAGGCTGGTGTTACATGCTGTGCACAGCCAGTTCAATACAGTTATTGTGTCATCACAGGACACTGATGTTCTTGTGCTTTTGGTTTCCCACTCCCCACATGTACCATGTGAACACCTCTGGATGATGTCTGGTACCACCAAGAAACGGCGATATATACCCATCCATGCAGTTTTTAACAACCTACCAAGAGATTCAGTAACAGCTCTGTTACCATTTCATGCATTAACCGGGTGCGACACCACATCCTACATCGCAAATCACACCATAAGGTCATCATGGAAAGTCTTAAAGAGCACCATCAATTACTCATATACTTGGGAATTGGTGAACTTACAGAGGAGACCATTCGATCTTCAGAAGCGTTTGTCTGCCGAATATATAATGTGCACAAAACAGACTCTGTTGATGCTGCAAGGCATATACTGTTCTCCAAGACTGGTAAACCAGAAGCAATGCCACCAACAAGTGACGCTCTCCAGTTCCATTTGATGCGAGTACACTATCAAGCAATGGTTTGGAGAAATGCTCACTGTGCCGTACCTGAGCTTCCTGCACCTGTGGGGATGGGATGGAAACATGATGATTCAGAACTACATCCCATTCTGATGTCATTTGAGTCCAATCCCTGAAAGTTGCCTGGAAATGATTTTCTGTGCATGCCAGAAGCAATGCAAGACGCGTCGCTGCAAATGCTGCAAATCCGGGATAGGATGTACAGCAATGTGTGCATGTCAGAGTGATGATCAAACTCCTTGCATGAATATGTTCTAATCCAACAAAGGCTATGTCTGTGTGTGCATGTTTGGAAAAGGCATTTGTGAGACTTTTTTCTTTTCTTTTCTTTTTTCAATTCCAAGTCATAATTTCAGTTCTGAGTCAGTAACACTTGTTTTGAGCTCTGTTTATAGACTACAACCAACTCTTTCATGGTACTGTTTATTTTTTACCCATGAATTTAAAAAAGATCCTTAAACTTCTTTCAAAACCATGACCTCAATAGTCCTTGTGTGGTTCAATGGCCATTGGGAGGTATTGACATAACATATTGCCCTGTCATGCCTGAATAGGCATCAAGGAGTATTTTGGGGTAAAGTTGGGAACCTGTGCATTGAGCATTGTTACATGGATTCATTTGTAGCCAATTTGCATAACTAAGCCCCTGTCTTATCACTGATCACATGCTCAGACCCTCAAAACATAGGTATACACACCCATTTCTCATGTTTGCTTGCCTATTTACAGAGATATTGGAGAACAAAGATTTTTCTGTACTGGCGGCTGCTAATTTCATAATTAAATATTAATTCTGTTAGTTTTAAAAATAGGATTACCACTGATTACTTTAAACATGTCTTAATCACATATGACCTTCAAAACATGGGTATAGACACTGTCATTTTTACTTTCATGGTTACAGAGTTAATGGAGAAAAATGTAAAACGGTGGCCATTTTGTTATGCAAATTAGAAGGTAAAAAACTAAATTTTTTGCTTGGGAACCGGGTTAATGGGATTCAGCATACTTGAATTATGTTAGAAAGTCTGGTTCCCAACTTTTTCTCAAATGCCCTCAAAGCCTTATAGGAGGCCTTTTTTTCCAAAATGGCTCTAGACTATAGTACATGGAATGAGCTCCAAGAAACTTTCAAATTGGAAGTTTTATTACCCTTGGCAGTAAAATATGGTGAATGAAACCGAGGTCCAAGTCTGCATGTTTTTAAACTTAAGTTTATCATTTTAGTTTTATCACTTTTAATTGTATGATGTTTAAGCAACTGACCACGAGAGGCAGTGGGTTACAGGGGATTTTACCACAGCTATGGGGCGTTGCTAAAACCCCCGTAGCTGTGGTAAAATCCCCTGTAACCCATTGCCTCGAGTGGTCAATTGCTTTTCTACAACGGTTACTACATATATATATTCACAAAAAACAGTACAGTAGTAACATTCAATCATTTATTTACTGATCATTCTTATCATTTTAGTATTTACAAAATCTTCCGCGATAGGCTATAGTTCTGAATTAAATGGTTGCCCGGCAACATAGGCTATCTCGCCTATTTGGGTTGGCCTTGTTCACATAAGCCATAAGGAATAATTCGGGTGGTTCACGTTTATTTGAATATTTCCAGCCATGGTGCAGTTATTAAAACAGTTCTCCAGAGCACTCGTTTTTGCTGGTAGGGGTGTGGAAGTGTTGGAGTCGAACTGATGAGTGATTATTGTAATAGGATACGAAAAAGGTGAGGTTGCTGCGAGTGGTTGCTACGCAAAACACAGCCTACGCTTGATTTTATTAATGGCCTCGTCAATGAGATTGACGGCACATTAACACTAATTGTTATGCGGTCGCCGGTTACAGAGTATTTTACCACGGCTGCTAGCCAATCAGAATCAAGTATCCAAACTCTCCATTGAAGAATTGTGTATTTATTCTGTATTGATGTTGTTTTATACTATATATTATGTTCAATTGTAACCAGGGCACCATTGAAAACAAGACCTTGGTCTCAATGGGTTCGCCTGGTAAAATAAAGAAAAAGACAAAAGTTACAGTAAGAGTGAAGGGTGAAGCTAGGGAAATGTACCAGGCGAAGACCTTGTAGGTCGAAACGTTGTATCCTACCTTATTAAAATGACCATGGGAGGGGAGCATAAAAGTTTTTTTTCTCCTTAATTGACCACTTTTTCAAAAATCCTGCCCCTGTGGACTAACGAGGGACGTGTGTGCATTCTTGGACTATAAACATGCAAAGATAGAAAAACCTCACATTATAGATCCAAACGACAATCCTTAACCCCACTTCCTTCTCCTCTCCTCCAGACCCGTGGGTGCAGCGCTGCCGCAGCCCGGTGGGGAACCCCCAGCTCATCCAGTTCAGCCGCGAGGTGGTGGACCTGATGAAGAGCCGGCCCGCCTGCACCATGCTCGTCGGCAAGTTCATCCCCGCCTACCACCACCACTTCGCCAAGCAGTGCCGCGTCTCCGACTACGGCTACTCCAAGCTGCTGGAGCTGCTGGAGGCAGTCCCCCACGTGCTGCAGGTAGGGGGGTCGGGGGGGCTCACAAAGAGGGGGGAGCTCTGAAATCAGACCTGCGCTCAATCACGCACACACACATACACACACACACACACACAGTAATCGCAATCCCCACTGGCATCTGTACCTGTACGTGGCTCATCTCTAGAGCCCTTCCTCAGGCGTGCTAACAGTTTAATTCATCACCGCCTTGGATGTCTCTTCAAACCTGGATTTGAGTGTAATTAGCCTCTAAATTGATTACGTTCAGTCACAACGGACAGGAGGAGCTCATCTCCCAGCCTCTAGTCTATTAGGGTTAGGAAGACTGATGTAGGAAGATCGCATTAACTCGATTGGCGCATAATTAGCTGACGTGTCCGTTAATGTGTGTGTGTCTAATTGAGCGATTAACTGTGTGTGTCAGATCCTGGGCATGGGCACCAAGCGCCTCCTGACCCTCACTCACCGTGCCCAGGTGAAACGCTTCACCCAGGACCTGCTCAAGCTGCTCAAGTTCCAGGTCAGCAAGCAGGTAGCCATCCGGGACTTCATGCAGGCGTACCATTGGTCAGTATCACAAAGGTGGACAAGCCCACCGTCACAGCCAATCGTGTATTGAAGCCATTATTGAAGCACTGCTGCTCAGCAGTAAAATGCAATTCTGTAGTATTCTCATCTGTAGTCACAAGGACATACATGGCATTTTAGAAGTTGCATGTATGGGTTTTGGGTTATGTTTTTGAGTGTCATGGTGACTAGTTTTTCTTGGGTATTAAATATGTATGCAATATATAGTTTTTTTCCTTATTTTGTCAAAACTAATTAAAGCCACATGTTAGATTGTTTCATTGAGCTGTAGCGTCCTAACCGCATTCCACTTAAATGACTCACCCCTACCAGTCACCAAGTCTTGTTATTCCAGCATTTCTGCCTGTGTTGTCAAATTACGGCCGTAACTTTGCTCCGTCCCCGTGCCTTAAAAGTACATATTACATTTAGGCCTTTTGTTTGTAAACAAGTCTCTTACCGCCATATAGCGGTAGGAAATCGGTTATTGCCTTTTTAACATGTGATATTTACTGCATGTCAATATTAGTTTGTCTTGGATGTTAAACATTTTTTTAAATTGAGTTATAAATGTTTGAGGTTGTTGTTTTGAGGTTACTGTTTACCCGGCACTCACTGAGCGGCGTTGTGCACGGCGCCAGGTGCTTCTCCAGGGACTGGCGCGTGATCGACTACGGGATGTGTGACCTGCTGGACCTGCTGGCCGAGATTCCTGACACCACCGTCACCGTCACGCACCAGGACGACGACACCGTCATCTCTGTCCCGAAGAGAGGTGAGCGCCACACAGCCAGGGCCGGCCCTGCCCCGCAAGCCAACCACCAGGGAGGGCCCCCTCAGAGATTTAACCTACTCTCAATATGATGTTGCGCATCTAGTTAACATCTGAGCCAGGTAGAATTGTGAGTATTACGTAAATTGCCTTAGCTTGTCCTCATGAAGGCCGACAAGGCCGAAATGTTGATATTTTTAATTATGTAAGGCCGACACATTAAAGGCTTTTTAACATTACTACTTTCCTCGCGAATATTTATTCTGAGTGCCTGGATCTACGTTTCTTTTTGGATATTGCCTCCATTCCCAGTGATCCAAGGGCACCAACAACACTGATGGTTTAACTCACTTTTTGAGCACCTGGTTGTTCCTCCCTGTTAGCTTAGCTATAGCTTTAGCATTAGCTTTGTCTACGGAACCCCACCCCCCTCCCGCATTTGAGTTTGAGCCGACCCGAACCCCCGCTTGTCCCTCAGAGCGCACGGCGGAGGAGGTGGAGAGGACCAGGCAGTTTGGGAAGGAGGTGGTGGACCTCCTCCGGCACCAGCCCCACTGCACCATGCCCTTCAGCAAGTTTATCCCGACCTACCACCACCACTTCGGACGCCAGTGCAAGCTCACCTACTACGGCTTCACCAAGCTCATGGAGCTCTTCGAGGCCATCCCTGACGTGCTGGTGGTGAGTTGGGAGTGTGTGCGCGCGTGTGGTTGATTTGCCCCCACAAACTCACTGAAGGTATTAAAGACACCGCTTCAGAAGAGGCCAGACGCTCTTTCGGGTTTCCCTGCCCTGAGGTGACGTTGAATGTAACATTTTTTTTTAAATGTTGTACAAATCCCCGTCAGCTATGAGGGGATGTACTGTAACCAGTGGTTTTCACACTTTTTGTGCCCAAGGCCCACCAAAGAGCAAGATGTAATCTCAAGGCACATCTGTGTTCATATCCGTGCAACAGATTTTGACATGAGGTTTTTGAACCTTTTTAGATTTTGTTGAACAACATTTTCATTGGAAGCATTGATTTTTTTTATTTTTTTATTTGCTTGTCGGTAAAAGTGACATTCCTCTCCTTCTGAAGCCTTTAAAGCCTTGTTTTTACACCTCTCCTCTCCTTTCCCTCTCTCTCCTAGGTGTTGGACTAATACAGTATACAGTAAATTAACAAAACGTTAACATCTCTCTCTCCCTCTCCCCCTCCCCTAGGAGTTGGACTACTATACAGTAGTAAGTGTCGCCCCCCCTTCTCTCTCTCTCTCTCTCTCTCTCTCTCTCTCTCTCTCTCCTAGGAGTTGGACTACTATACTGTATCAACAAGTGTCTAACAACCTCTATCTCCCTCCCTTCCTCTCTCTTCTAGGTGTTGGACTACTATTCTGTATATCAACAAGTGTCTAACACCTCCCCCCCCCCCCCCCCCTCTCTCTCTCTCTCTCTCTCTCTCTCTCTCTCTCACACAGGAGTTGGACTACTATACAGTATGTTAACAAGTGTCTAACAACCCCCGCCCCTCTCTCTCTCCCTCCCTCTCCCCCTCCCCTAGGTGTTGGACTACTATACAGTATACTAACAAGTGTCTTAACACCCACCCTACTCTCTCTCTCTCTCTCTCTCTCTCTCTTTTTTTCTCTCTCCTAGGTGTTGGACTGCTATACTGTATATTAACAAGTGTCTAACACCCCTCACTCTCTCCCCCCCTCCCTCTCTCTCCTAGGAGTTGGACTACTATACAGTATATTAACAAGTGTCTAACAACCTCTTTCTCTTTGTCTCTCTCTCACACACACACGCACCCAGGTGTTGTACCATTATACACATTATAGTATATTATAGTTAATTTTAAAAGTTAACGATTGTTTACTGTTTTAACACCACCCCTCCCGCTCTCTCTCCCAGGTGTTGGAGTGCGGCGAGGACAAGGTGCTGACCCTGACGGAGGTGGAGCGGGTCAAGGCCCTGGCGGCCCAGCTGGTCAAGCTGCTGCGCGCCCAGAGGGGCGGCGGCAGCGGCGGTGATTCCGCTGCTGCCGCCGCCTCCTCCTCCTCAGGCCTGCCAGCCAACAAGCTGCTGAGCGAGTACAGCAAGACCTTCGGCTACGCCCTGCGCCTGCAGGACTACGACGCCAGCTCGCTGCCCGCGCTGCTCGCCAAGCTCTGCCACGTGGTCAAGGTATGGGCCGGAGGGAGGACATTTCATTAACATTCGTAATTTCTGCTGACACTTTTATCCTAAGTGACTTAGAATAATTGCATTTAACATAGGAAAAGTCAATGTACTACTACTTGCCAGAAATCATTAGTGCATCTCCTTAAAACCAGAGGATGGTGATGGAGGACGATGGTGGATAGCGGAAGAAAAGGGTGTCCGTGTTGATATAGAGTTATACCGTTTTTCTTACTACTTTGTTTCTCGTCTACTGCCCTTTTGTTTATGCCTCCGCCAGGCGACAGCCTTGCCGGAGGCATTATGGTTTCGGGTTGTATGGCTGTCCGTCCGTACGTCCGATGTTTGTTAATGCAATATCTCGGGAACGCATTGATGGAATTTCTTCCCCTTTGGTACAAATGTCCACTGGCACTCAAGGATGAACTGCTTAGATTGTGGGGGTCAAAGTTCATGGTCACTGTGACCTCAAAAAATGTGTTTTTGGCCTGATGAACACAATATCTCAAAGGATTAACAGAATTTGTTCATATTTGGGTGAAATGTCCAATTGGACTCGAGGATTAACTGATTACATTGTGGGGGTCAAAGTGTGGGGGTCAAGGGTCACTGACCTCACAAAAGGTGTTTTTTGCCTGCTGAACACGATATCTCAAGAACGGCTTGACAGAATTTGTACATATTTGGCCAAATGTCCAGTTGGACTTAATTAGATTAATTGGATTCGATTTGGTATTCAAATGTCAAAGGTCAAGGTCACCGTGACATCACAAAAGGCACTTTTGAACGCTAACGCTAGCTAGCTAACGCTTATCCTAATGATGATACTATTGCTAGCCATCCATCCATCCATCCATCCATCCATTGAGGATGGCGTTAGCATTAGCGTTATCTTTCTGGAATATGTAGGGGTGGGATGTCTGCCCACCTCCCTTGTTCTCTGTAAAGCGCATTGTGTTGCCTCTGGGTATGAAATGCGCTATATAAATAAAGCTTTGATTGATTGATTGATCTAGCTAGCATTAGGGTTAGGGTTAGGTTAGCAGTTAGTCAGGGTTAGTTAGGTTAACTGCAACTGGCATTGTTGAGCGGAGGCATTTAGCCACTACGCGTTTTTTCTAGTTTGATATTGTGTTCGGCTCCTTGTTTTCTTATAATTGCTTCCTGTTATGTTTATGAGACATTGCTATCAACCTCGTGCTTTGTCTGGTACATATTTTATGATCAGTGTGTGCCATCAAGGACTCCCCAATGCAGTGATGGGTGAATGTCAAGGAGGCCCCACTGAACTGTTCAAGGATCTTTTTATTTGTACCAGATTGTGATACTATGAACTAGCTTATTTGTGTGCGCATAGAAGCACCTAAAGTTTTGTTGGTTTGACATCTTTTCCTCCATTCTTGGGGACAGGCTCCCTCAGCAGTTTTGGACTTAGCTGAGACATCCCAAAAGCTGACATGCAGAGTAGAGTAGAGGGGAGGGTCGTCTCAACGGATGTAGGTTTTGGGGATAAGCCTTGTCATTCACTTATTACTGCCCAATCAGTAGCAGCGAAATCTGTTGTCCACCCAATCAGATTCAACGTGATTCAGACTACATGAAACAACAACAACCCAGGATCCGCTCCGCTTAAGACGAATGTGATTGGTTTAAAGAAATACAGCACTTTGTTCCTTCCTGTCCTCGAATGGTAACAAGTCTAGCCAGACCTTTCTGCAGCGCTGGCACAGCGTAAACGGAAGCGAGGAGATGAGTCTCGCATGCCTAAAGGGAGAGCAGAACAGGAAACGCCATGATCAAAACCTCGACCCTCGCTTAGTTGCATACTCGGCTCAACCCAGGGGTTGTTGATGTGATCCTGGAGTTTCCTGTGCTGCTGCCTGGTGCCACACATTCCTAAACGTGACCTTCTCCTCCTACTCCTTCTTTTCCTCCTCCTCCTTCTCCTCTTTCTTCTCCTCCTTTCCTCCTTATCCTCCATCTTCTCTTTCTTCTCCTCCTCCTTCTACTCCTTCTCCTCCTCTTTCTTCTCCTTCTCCTTTCTTCCTTCCACTCCATCTTCTCCTTCCCTCCAGGTGGTGGACGGCCCGAGCGGGCGCGAGGTGCAGCTCATCAACAGGAAGTCACTGCGCCAGCTCACCTGCCAGCTGCTGGCGCTGCTGATGGCGCCGGGCGAGGAGGAGGAGCGTGACTCGGTGTCGGTTGGCGAGCTGAGCGCCATGTACCAGCAGGCGCACGGCGTGGCCCTCAGTCCCTGCGAATACGGCTTCCTGTCCCTCAGCGAGCTGCTGAAGAGCCTGCCCTACCTGGTGGAGGTGAGGGCGGGGGAGGGGGGGGGTGGTCTTTCTCTCTCTCTCTCTGTCATAAAGGCTGTCTCACGGGGGGGGGGGGGGTGGGGGGGGGTGTACGAGGGCCTGGTTTGTCAGCGTCGCAATGTAGAATTTTTTTGGGAATGACTGCTCGCGGAAGGTGTTATAGATAAATTGGATGTAACTATCAAAGTATGCATCAAGGGTGAAAAGATTTTCTGAGGTTTGCTTACAAGCTTCAAACTCTGGTTTATTAGCCAAAAACTCAGATAACAGTTGCAACCGGCTCCTGCCAAGAATGAATCTCACAGAAGTGACCCTGTCTTCTTAATTTCTCAATATAGACACAGAAGTGACCCTGTCTTCTTTATTTCTCAATATAGACAGAGTTTTGCTACTTGAGGCCAAATGCAGTTGATTACAGTGTGTAAAGGGAAAATGCATGTTTAGCCCCGTTTTAAGGTTACTTATGATCATATACAATGGTTCAGATCAAAACGTTGACAAAACTAGCACTTTTGAGAAAGTCTGATAATTGCTCTACCACCGTTTCGGTCATACAATGGATGTGGGTGGGCACCTTGAAAAATCATTCAAAAAGAGCATGTTAAACTCTCAATTTCAAAGACAAGAAACTCACCGAGGCGTTCTGACATAATGTAATTCGCCATAAAGTAAGATTCTAGTTCATCTGGAAAGGCTTTTTAAAATATTTAGCATAGAACTATTTAGTCGCAGCACATACGTGTGTAAACTTCCGCAAACTAGGTTGCCTAGCAACATAAACAATAGCTACCGTAAGTAATTCTGCTTCCTGAATCCCCTCTGCGGATTGATCTACACATCTACAACGGTCGCTTCAATACAAGTCAATGGATTTCATAAAATGATCAATAAAACCCTACAGGATTCATACTTTGCGGCAAATTTGATGTCAGAACACCAACGGACACCAATTGACCCTTCGGTGAGCTTCTTGTCTTTGAAATCGAGCGTTTAACATGTTTTTGAAAGATTAAGGTGCCCACCCACATCCATTGTATGACCTAAACGGTGGTAGAGCAATTATCAGACTTTGTCAAAAGTGCTAGTTTTGTCAACGTTTTGATCTGAACCATTGTATATGATCATAAGTAACCTTAAAACAGGGCTAAACATGTATTTTCCCTTTACTACTCCTTTAAGACAAAGACACAATGAGGAGCCCCGAGGTCACTAAACATTAGAATGGGGGACAGGCCGGAGACAGGATCGTTATCTGGGTGTAGACCTCACCCTTTAGGGCCTATGCTAGATAAGATAAACAAGACACAGAGCTTCAAAGGACCTCTGACAATAGTTTACAAAGTTCACCCAAGCATGAAGCATCTCATTAGGACCACAGTTAGTAACTGTAGTTAATTTTTCTATCACAAAGGTGACTCGTTCGGTCTTTGTCAGGCTCTTTACAGCCCGGGGTCCAGTTTAACAATGCAATGCGATGGGTCAGCTCATCAATGTCACAGACTCTGTATCCCCCCCCACACCCCCTACTCTCTAGTTGTTCTACGAGGAGGAGACGGCGGAGGAGGAGGGGGGTGGCCGTGGCGAGGAGTGGGTGAGGCTTACCCGGCTGTACCGTTTCGCCCGCGCCGTCCGCGCCCTGCTGCACACCTACCACTACCACCAGATCTTCCTCACCGAGTTCCCCGCCGCCTACGGCAAGTTCACGGGCGGCAGCCTGCAGCCCCGGGCCTACGGCTATAGCAGCACGGATGAGCTGCTCTGCGCCATACCACAGGTAGGGGGGTGGGGAAACGTCTCTGTTTCTGAAAGTAGGGAGGTGGGGAAAAAAAGCATGCGTAAGAACGATGGCAACGAGGGAGGCCTGGCTATGACGAGCCTGAACTTTTTCAGGCAAAGTTCTCAAAGGGAAAAGCTGGCTTTGAAGAAGAACACAAGCTTTTCTAAGCACAGTGGGTCTCTGTTTCAGTGTTTGTTGCCTGACGCTGGATTTTACAAAGATGTTCTTATTAACCTCCCCCCCCTCCTCCTCCTCAGCAAAGCACTTCAGATCGATTATTCTCTAACGACGATGCTACGTTTGCGTTGTTTGACAGGTGGTCTGGATCAAAGGTCACGGCCACAAGAGGATTATCGTCCTGAAGAACGATATGAAGGGTAAATAAAACAAATAAACATTGTCACTCAGTTGTCACTAACCTGCGTGTAGGCTGTCCCAAACATTGCACGCGTGAGTTGAGTGTCAGTGGCATGAATCCTCTGTGTGGGTCCGCCCTCCAGTGAGGAGCAGCTCTGCGGCCTCCAACAGCCCTCAGCCGGAGGAGGAGGAAGAGGAGGGGGAGGAGGAGGATGGGGAGAGACGGCGAGACAGCCCCTGTATCAACCTTGAGTCTGGAACTCACAGCCCAGGTGAACACCTCCACACGGGAGTCTTGTTACTCAAACTCGGATCGGTCAGTTACAGTTCATTTGGACTGGTTCTGTGTTATCACAGAGAGTGGACTGGAGCGCAACGGCATCATCTTGTGCACCATTAAAGTTGTACTTAAAGGAGATCTGTGTGCTCCAGTCCACTCTCCCTTTTAAACGGCTGATCCTTAACTGAGAGCACCGGTCCTCATCAAGAACGTTTTAGCACGTGAACTTTCACAGATTTGGCCCTATATTATGTACAGACGCTCAACAGCTATCAACTGTAACCAGGGGTCGATACCTACCAGTGGTTAAGGTTGGAGTTGGTGGAAGGTTATTTGAATATTCGCTGATGGGCGACATCTAGGTCAAGGTCAACTTTATTTATATAGCACATTTAACAACCAAAGTGCTTTACAATAGACCATTCAAAGCCTTGAACACAAACATCACAATTTTAAAATCAATCCTGAAACGAACCGGTGTGATGTGGTCACGCTTCTTTGTGCCAGTCAAGAGGCGTGCAGCAGCGTTCTGCACTAGCTGCAGACGTCGCAGGGAGCGCTGGTCTAGACCCACATACAAAGCATTGCAGTAATCCAGCCTAGATGAAATGAAGGCATGGATTACTCTCTCCAAGTCATTAGGAGAGAGGTAGGGCTTTACTTTGCTCAGGAGCCTCAACTGGAAAAAGGAACCTTTGACTACCGAGCCAATTTGTCTGTCAAATTTAAAACCACTATCAAAAGTGACACCGAGGCTTTTGGTAAAAGCGATTTTTGGCTGAAGAGGCCCTAAAACACTAACAGACCCATCTATACCAAGCCACTCAGGATTGTGTTAACTTTAAGTGTTGTGGTGATTTAAATTAGGCCAGTTATTTAGGGCAGCCATTCTCAACCAGTGGTCCGCAGAGCACCATCAAGTGGGCCACAGAGGCAGTGGTAGCCTACTGCCAAATGGTTGGGATAAAAAATAAATAAAGTTTGGTAATTTACAAAGCTAGTTATTTTTATACCTAAATGTACTCAAGAATTCACATATAAACATTTTTGAGTTAAAATGCATAATTTCAACGACTAGTTACGTTTGAATATCACTGCGCCAATCACAGCCGAATGTGTTCCGCTAACGCAGCCTGCTAGCGAACATTCCCTCAGATGCAAACTTTCCGTCGCCCTTGGATGCGTAAAGTGACGGACCACCAGTTTTTTTTTTTTTTCATGTATTTGGGAAAGTGGTCCTCAGACTATTTTTAACAATCAAAAGGAGGGCTTAATTAGAAAAGGTTGAGAACCCTTGAAGGGAGAAAATGGATGCGGTATTTATTTACAGACTTACTCCCTTCTCCTCTCCCTCTCTGAAGCCCCCACTGAGGCAGAGCTGCTGTGCCTCTCCTCCCCGGTGGACCTGCTGTGCGGCCCCGTGCCCTCCTGCCTGCCCTCGCCCCAGCTCCGCCCCGACCCCGTCCTCCGCCAGGCCGACCTCATCCACTTCGAGGAGCAGATGCCAACGCCCGCGGGTACGGGCACCGAACGACTCCCCCCCCGCCCTTCTTAACCTCTCTTCACTCGATTCTTCGTTTTTGGTCTTTTGCTATTATATCTCGCCCTCTCTGACCGTATTTTACATGGCACACAACTCACGAGTTGTGGTTGGACCCTAGAAATGCTTCTTTTTTGGGGGGATCATCCTGGACTGGCCAACAGACGCCACGCGTCAAATCTGGCTCTTCATTAGTTCACACTACAGGATTTTCGGGTCGATTAATCCCCCATTCACCCCTCCCAACAATTAGAGGCGAAATCCAGTCTGGAACGTTGGTCAGTCCCGAGGTTTCGTCCCAGATTATCTTGTAATATGAGGGGTTTACAGATCCAATTTTATACCTACCGATCGGCTCGCAGACCCATCGGGGCGCCCCCGATAATATCAAACGTTTGATATTTAAGATTATTACTTCACTGCTTTACAAGCTAGACAAGTGTTTCGGTGCTCCCTCGGGTATGATATATCCTATGGTGTGTGATGAGCCGTTATTTTCAAATCTTGTCATGTGGACATGTTTGAGATTTGCGAGAAGAACGTTCGTTAAGAGTCTCCTGATGTATTTGAGGTAACCCGAAATTGGTAAGGATTTTAAAAATTCTGTAGTGTGACTCCGGCACAAGAGAGGGGATCCAGGCTTTGGGGTTGTGGGGGGATCATCCCCTTTCTAAATCGCATCGTCTGTTTTTCTTTGTGTTCAGAAGGGCACGGATGCGAGGAAGAGGCTGAAGGCGCGGCCGAGGGCCCACCCGCTGGCGGCGACGAGGGTCCGAAGCCCGGAGGTCCGTCCCAGGATGCCTTACGGCCTACAGGCGTGGCCCAGGCCCGGCAGCCCCGCGTCGAAACCAACCCCACCAACACCCCTGCCAAGAGGGCGCCACGCAACAAAGTGAAGCTGGCCGCTAACTTCTCCTTCACAGGCGCACGTTGACCTGACCCCACACACACACACACACACACACACTCTATGTAGCATACACACACACACACACACTCTATGTAGCATACACACACACACTCTATGTAGCATACACACCATACACACACAACTCTGTAAAGAGTTGATTGGCTACATTGTAAACGGCCCAGAAATGATCCTTTTTTTCCCTCCTCTGTCCTCTCTTCTCGCCTGAGACCTGTTGTGTTCTTTCTTCTGTCTGTATGCCTTCTGAGAGGTTTCCAACCTCTCGATCTATTGTCCAAAAGTTCTTTTTTTTAAGCCAGTATTCACCAAGTCATGAATTTCCCATTGCAGTTCTGCTGCTGCAGATTTTTTTCAAAGCTCTGGATCAGTGAACATTCAGAAAGGGGGGAGGGAGATGTTGGTGGTAGATAGATATATAGATTATGTACTGACCTTTCTGTTTAAAAGCAATGCTGCAATGAAAGTGTAAAAAAAGAACTGCCCAAAATGAAAATCCTGAGTTAGTTGACACTGTACCCATACGTTTTAGTTTAACAGTGTGGCAAGAGATGCTCTTCCACAAACCAGGTCCCCTCCCTCAAGTTGAAATGATGTAAATCACTGAGATGTTGGTCTGTAGCCCGCAGTTGAAGGAACCTCAAAATCCTGTTTTTCTCCCCTAAACCTTCAGAGACACCATCTCGCGTTTCTATGCAGGCATCAAAATGACTTAATTTTCTCTCTCGCATTTCATCCCTGCGGCGTTCTCCGTTCAGGCGACGCAGCGCACAAAGCCAGGGGCAAACCTGGCTCCGAATGTAGCCTTTGCGGTAACTTAGTTTTGCGTAACTATGCCCATCTCATTCTTTTAAGTCTTCTCTTTGGGCAAAGATTAGCATTCTGTTGTTGTCAACTTTAGTCTTCTGCGTTGTTGACATTAGTCCTCTTTAGTCCTCTTTATCTAGAGTCGGCTCTCGACTGGTCTTCCATGAAGAAGCTGGGGTTTTTAGTCTTTGTGTAGTGTAGCTTATCAGTAGCAAGAGCAGGAGTGACCATTTCTTTCCTGCGTGGCAGCGTTCGATCTTTGGATCCGTACACGTACTGCGCCGTAGGAGGCTCTCCACGCGGGGGGTTGTGACCAGCACCGCTCTCCCAACATACAGGATGGAGAAAAAAGGGAAATCGGTGCCGATTCCCGATGAGTTTTGACCGAGCTACGGGGCGAGGCGGAGGAGCGGTCTGCTAACAAAACGACCGCGATCGAGGCCTTGCAAGGCACACACGGGTCCTTCGACACTCGACCCCGTCCGCTGTGGCGGTGACAACAGAGATGCAGAGACACTCTGTTTCCCGCCAGAAGAGGGTGTGTAACTCGTTTTGTTTGTTTTTTTGTTTTTTTTTCATGTCGTATTTTGTCTTTAGAGTGCGGTTTACACTTGAGTGGATGGTGTGAAATATGCATGGTGTGCATAAGTCATTTTATGCATGGTGTAAACCATCTTGACACGAATCAAACAGGCGGGTTAGCCGATGGCGGCAACCGTTCTTTTTAAAGAAGTTTTGTTCACCACATTCATTGGGGGATCCGTGGAAGGTTTTTATTTTTATCACATCGCCCTCGCGGTTTCTGTGGGAACGGCCAAGGTCGTTTCGGTTAAACCTTGTTGCTCTCGAAGATGCCGCCGTCGTTTTCCGGTTTGTCGCCGTGAGTTGAGCGTAGAGGAGTGGCAATGCGGCACACTCCCTCCTCGTCCCTCAATTTTTTCTAAAAAGAGACGACTTTGTGTTTTTAGTGAGCGGAGAGAAGAGGAGACTGAGGTGGGAACTGGGAGGATGGCGGGGACATGGGGTGAAGGCTCGGCCGGATGTTGGAACAGCACAGGGGCTCCAGGAAGCTCCTTCGATAGGGACCCGAGGGACACAGAGACCCCCCAGCTTGTGGTGCTCTGGACTCCGCCTGGCTTTTACAATAGCTTGTATCTGCCACGGCGCCCGACGGATAGCTACCGCCGCCGTAACCTCGCCCCCACCCACCCACCCATCTCTCTCCCTCGAACCCTTCGCAGACGTTTTACTTGTGATTGTCTATTGATTTGTTCTCTCAGTTTTCCTCATTAAATATGGACCATCCCGTGTTGAGGAGAGAGTGCTGGTTATAGCGTCCCCCGTGTCACATTGAGTTTCAGAGTTTTTCAGTCAAGCTGGAGATAATTACTTGGAGTAATAGAGAAGGGAAATGGCATCTCTTCATAGAGAGGAAAAGAGCATCTCTAACAGATATCGTCTATACTCTTTGGTATGTGTCAGACCAAGATCATAGAATGGGTGAAAGCGCCCACGACGACGTCCATCTCCTCGCCTTAAGTGGCAGCCAAGCTTCCTTCAGTGCTTCAAGGCTCTAGACCTCCTGCTGTCTTGTTTTCTGTTTTTTTGGGGATGACCCGCCATGTATGGAGTTCCTTAATCGGGGATTTTAAGACTGCTTTCCCAAGAGAGGTGGAATGACTGGCCACCATTTCTTTCTAATCAAGCGACGAGAAGCTTCACGCTTTAGTTAATGGCCTTACTTGCCTTAAGAATTATGCACCAAAACGTAGGATTGCCTTTAGTTTCCTTAAGGCCTCAAAAAGATCAACTTAGTTTTTATACATTAAAAAGTGACTCCCAAATACTACAGTGACAACTAACTCAGAGGGCTCAAACCTGAATTTTTCTCGTTTAGTTTGCTTACATCAGTGAGAACCTGAAATGAAATTTAAAAAGTACTTTATGCACCTTTGCATAGTTTTGGTTCATGTGAAGAGATGTATACCGGGTGTGTTTGTGAGGTGACAAAATAAACAAAAATAATATGGTTGTTTGACAAGTTATCGGCTTGTTTGTACCTCTGACGATCAAGTGAAGTAGTGTCTCACTGTCAAGTGGTTTCAGTTGTTTCTGGAATCTCTGTTCTACTGTTATTCTAGTGTGTTCTACCTCCTCCCCCCATGCTCTTGTTAAGGTTATCCTCTGTGATCATTTATTTCCCAGTCTGCGTTCGTCTCTCTGATGTACGTGCATCCCTCTATGTTCTACTGCCAAGCCAATGTGCGAGACGTTGCTGGAAGAGTTTCATGTTTAAGGGACCAAATGATTTTGGTTATTAAATCTCACAAGCATTATGTCGCCTCTTGTCTTTTATTGAAGGGAAGATTGTTTGTTCATGTTCATAAAATGATGAATAATTACTGGTTTACTTCAAGTGTGATTAATGAATTAAGCAGAATATTCCTGAAAGATGCCTTTATTTAAACATATATGTACAAGTAGTTTGAGCTCATTTCTGCATAATACTGATGGGGCCTTTCATAAACTCGCTAATAATATGGAATTAAGCTGGAGGAAGCTAGAGCTAGTATTTGAAGAAGAGGGTCACTTTGTTCAACATGACACTAAATATTCTAAATACATTTGATTCAGACATACACATTCGTTGCCACCCCCCCCCTCGTACTAGAATTGCATTCACGTCCACATGGTTGTCATAAAAATCGCAAAACTGAAATTTGTTAGTTATTCCCTTGCAATAGAGCCACCGTAGCAGCTACATGGTCATAAGAACTATATTTGTGAGAAGGTATAACTGGCCAGTTTCTCAGGGTTTACAAATCAGCAGATACCAGTTTTCGTTACAATAATATACATAATAGAAAAACAAAACTGTGTTGCAGCTTGTTCATGTTTGTTATTGACTGGTCTATAGACGATTTTACTGGTTTAGCAGGAAGTTTACCTCTAATTATTTATAATTATGGGATTTTTAAGTACGGCAGCAATGAACAAAGTATAGTCCTAAATGTTTCTCGGATAGTAAGAGGAACCCTCAGGACACACTTGTTTTTCAGACTAGCATCTACACACTTGATTGGACTAACACTAACCAAGTGGAATACCTGATTGGACAAACCAAGTAACCACAAAATAATTGGGACAACCAATTAAAACCACTTAATCACTATCCATTTTGAATAATCACCACTTAACCACTAACCAATTGGAATAACCAATCACCAAACACTTTTGTTGAATCAGGTGTGTCATTGCTAGGCTTGAACAATATATGCAACTCAGGGGACTAGGGTTGATCAACTGTTTTGGAAGAGGTGTTCCAGGTCTCCTGTTAAAGGATTGTAATGGAAGCATAAATACCCGTTATCCAAATGACAAGAAACAACCAGAAGAGATGAGGTCATTTCCTAGTGGACAGACAGAGAACCCTGGTGTTTGTAGTTCCTTCCAGGACATTGTGCTTATCGTCGTGACTCGTGAGAATGCCATGTGGGTGGACTGAGTCCGTTATGGTCCACTATCTGCCTTCTTGGTCTGGACAGGACAGCCCACGTTCTGTGATATAATGACTAAATCAACATGAGTTTGTTGCATTTTATTAACATCACCAACGCTTGCTTTCTCCTTTCTCATCGTTCCATAGAGAACCTACTTAACGTATATATTTCATTTAGATTGCCATATTTCTATGTACATTTGGGATATATATGGAATACATGACATGGCTGTCCACCTCTCTTATCTCCATGGCTTCAACCAACCAGGGTTCTCTGGGTCACAGGAAGTGATGTAACAGCAGTAGACAGAGCAGGTCAGGTGACGCGAGACCAGGGGGAAGGGGCTATTTCGTAGCCACCCAAACCCTTCGGTTACATGATACAACACTGGGTCGCTCCGCAGCAGTCCTTGATGACGGCCACACTTGATTTGGCGATGGAGGGCTTGTTGGGAGGAGGCTCTGGGATGTGCTTCTTATGCTTCGGAGGATCTGAGAGACAGAGGGCAAGAGTTTTGGCAACGTCTTGAAGGTCTACTGCCCACAATCTGAAAGCCCATGTACGAAATAGGAGGTGTTAAAATGTAATGTATTTCATTCCCTAAGCTACTGTACATGGCTGACAAGTAAAATATTCAAATTGAAATGTGTTTAACTGCAGAACTTGAGTTATATACAAGGCTTCATGACGTCAATTTATTTTGTAGTATAAATAGGTGCAGTTTGAGTCATTTGAATACTGTTCCTCCTATAAAAGGATTATATTTCTGAATAGTTGCTCACAGACCTTGTCAGGGGACCTTAATATGTAGCCGTAACTGCTTAGATTGAATTAAGGTATTTGAGAAATTGATGAACTAACTGGATTGGAATCGGCCATTATCATTCTAACTTGATTAGATGGCCTTTTTTCCAGTCATGGTTTTACACACAATCTAGTCCTCAAGGCTTCGAATCTGGGAAAGTAGTCTGTTACTGTATCTTGTGACCCTCAGCCTGTCTCCACGGTATCAGTGTATAGTCTGGAGAGCCTATCTGAACAATGTCATGTGACAGTATCGTACGTCCTGGGAGCACACCGGACTCCACCGACTTCCCTTGAGGGATTAATACAATATGACATTTAAAAAAGTGATGTTTTGTGCGATGGATGGAGAGAGGAAGGGATGGAGAGAGAGAGGGATGAATGGATGGATTCCGGGCCGCTCACTCTGTGTGACTCTGGCCAGCTTCTCCATGGGCAGCAGCTTCTGTCTGAGGAACTCGGCCATCTCTTTGTCCTCCTCCTGCTCTCTGCGGGGTATGACAGAAGAGGAGTCACGTGTGTGTGAGTGTGGAAAAGGCTATCGCCTTTAATGCTGTGTGTGTGTGGCTGTCCCCTTTGATGCTGTACTGTATGTGTATGGCACGGGGGGATGTCCATATTGATGTTTAATTTGTGTAGGCGGTAGGGGGGTTCCTGTTATATTAATTCTGTGTGTGTGTGTGTGTAGGGGGTTGTCCATATTGATGTTTAATTTCTGTGTGGGCGGTGGGGGGGTTCCTGTTATGTTATGGTGGGGTCCAACTAACTCCCCACTGTGCCACAGGGGGACTGGAACTGATCCATGGTCACATATCACCACCTTCAAACAGCAGTGTGTGTGTGTGTCTGTCTGTGTGTGTGAAAGAGAAAGAGAAAGCTTATGTTTGTGTGTGCGCACCCGACTGTGTGTGTTTGTGTGTGGGCCAGCCACCATACCTTAATCTGACTGTATGGGTATCTGTGTGTGTGTGTGTGTGTGTGTGTGTGTGTGTGTGTGTACCTTAATCTCTCCACCTCAGCGTCATCCACCAGGAAGTCTCTCTTCTGAACCAGCTGGTGGATCTTCAGGATCAGCTCCTCCTCCCTCTGACGCTGCTTCTTGGTTTTCTCTCTCTCTGGAGGAGAGGAGGGAGAGAAAGAGGGAGGGAGGGAGGGAGAGAGAGAAAGAGGGAGGGAGGGAATGAGGGAGGGAGAGATAACGAGCGAGTGAGGGACAGAGCAAGGGAGGGAGAAGGGGGGAGGGAGTGGGAGAGGAAGGATAGGGTCAGCACCTGGGCACTTGCCTCGTAAAAGACAATAAGAGCATTTGATCTTTTTTTCATTCGACAATTTGTAAGGTTTCTCTGAAATGAAAGTTTGACGTCGGTGTCGTTCAGAAGGAAGAGACACAGACTATTTCTGCATCGATGTCTTATATCTAATTATATGGTGTTAATGAAATTTCAGTTTCACCAATGTCACCTACGTCATTTTGTTCTTTTTTTTGTTTTCCTACCTGACTGTTCTAACTTTGTAGTTCGTTCCCCTAGAATCAGTCTGTTAAAACTACAATTTGTTTCTGTGTGACATCACTTCCCTGTCCTCTTCATCCTGAAACTGTATGTCACTTCCTTTCTCACGTTATAAGGTATCACTCCCGAGTCAGATTCACCACTCTGACTGAAGGAAGCACTTCCTGTTTTCAGAGTCCGCTTTGCAAAACGTAAACATCAGAATAAACCTATTGTGTTTGTTTGAAACCAGCTTGACCGACGTGTTCTTGAAATCTAAACTAAACCAAGTAAGATTTTTCATTCATAATGGAGAGGAGCCACAGGGGCTGACTGACCGGACTGACCTCTGCCCCGCGAGAGGTCAAGGAAGGGCCATGCTCGTTCCCTAATACTGACGCGTGTCACAAAACGCTTCATCTTAAACGACTTTATCTCGTCCGCATGAGATCTAATCCACTGATAAAATACCAGCCTCATACAGCATTCTAGTAGACAGGAACAATTTGCATCCAAATAGTCTATGTGTGTGTGTGTGTGTGTGTGTGTATGTGTGTGTGTGTGTGTGTGTGTGTCCCTTTCATTAGTGAGGGTTTAACTTAGTTTTATTCCCCTGACCTTCATTCATGCATACACACACTCTCTCTCTCTCTCTCTCTCTCACACACACACACACACAGCAGAATGTTATTATCGACAGCGCTGTAGCAGGTGGGTAATGAGCAGGAGGGAGTGCAAACATCAGCTCTTTCTCCCGCCAGGAAATCTCACTGGCTCCCCCGCCTCCCCCCACTCCCGGGGGCGCGGCTCCACGAGAGGTAGCGCTGACGGACAGACGCGTAAATCGGAGTGTCACGGCGGCGGCGGAGACGAGAGGAGGGAAGCAGGCCTGGCTTCTCACATTATGTACCGTACACTGCGGTTGAAAGCACAAAGTGTTGGCTAACCATAGCTAGCTGCTACATCCATTAGCCATAGTGGTGCGCATACAGGCATAAGGGACTCGTGCGGGGTCGAGGCTAATGAGCCCACATGCTTCAAATGACTTTGGATAGCATGTATTAATTCTATGCATATGTGCTGTATCTATTATATAGCTAGCACAGTAAAACGTTTTCCAGGAGCTTGCTTGATCATCAGGGAATAATTTTTACTTACAGTCACTTACAGTTTTCCTATATTGGCTCAAATGGGTGAACTGTTTTTGCCCCCCTCTGGAAAATTAGGAGTAGGATCAGTATATATGTATACCCCCCCCCCCCTCTTTCTTTCTGTGAAGTGTCTTTGTGTATGAAATGCACTATATATACATAGAGTTTGATTTGAAATAATGCAGTGGATACTGGACAAGACTCAAAATACTATTTCAGGAATGTCAAATTACTTCTCTGTGCTGCAACTGGTCCTAAATGCTGCTGCCAGGCTCCTAACGGATACCTGGAAGAGAGACCATATTATCCCTGTTCTGGCTTCTCTCCATTGGCTTGTGTGGCAAGTGTGGTTCGGAATTGATTTTAAGGTTTGTTATATGTTGGTTTTTAAAGCCCAGAATGGGAATATTCTGGCATTTGGATCCCCCTGATGTGGTGTTATACGCTTTTATGATTTTAATTTATGATTTTATATGTGCCTATGTGCTCTCATTTTGTACTTGTGTTGTGTGTTGATGTTTATGTCTGCGTTTTTGTTTTTAGACTTTATATTATTGTATTTTTACTGCCTGCTTTGACTTGTACAGCACTTTGGTCAATGCGGTGTGCGTGTGAGGTTTGATGGCAGCTCAGTGGATTGGTGTTATAGAGGTGCCAGATAAGCGCAGACTTGATGGACCCAGACTTTTTCCCGATAGTGTGGTCCTCCTGACAGGAAAAACCACACGCCCCATCAGATACCACAGGGATATACTGGAGATCTGAAGTCCAGTAGGTATCTCACTCGTCACTTGTGTCAACATTGGCCACAAATAGGCCCCAAAGTTGTTTGTGGAGAGGCAACTAAAGAGTATTCGGTGAAATTCCTTTTTGGCCGCGGTCCCAGTCAACATCCCCCTGGCTCATATGGCCACTATGGCTTTGTGTGTGTGTGTGTGTGTGTGTGTGTGTGGCTATGTGCAGAATATATGTGCATAATATCTGTGTGTGTATGTGTGTGTGGGGGGGGGAGTGTGTGCCTGCCATGTATCCAGAGTGTGTGTGTATATGTGTGTGCGCGCGTGTTTGTGTGAGAGCCTGTGTGTCTGTCGGCCGACTCTACCACCTGAGGAGGAGAGTAGCCCCTCCCCCTCCTCCCTTCCTCCCTCCATCATAACAGCAGCGTGTCCCAGGGTGTTACGTACAATCAATCCCTGGCACTTTAACACGGTGCACCTTCCCACAAATCACCGGGAGGCCGAGCGCGCTGGGAATACGGGACAGATGAACTGCGCACACTAGCGGTTTTTCGCTCTATTTCTGGGTGAGCTGACGGCATGCATAAGTGATAGGCACTCGGGGTACACTAAGGATAAATGCTGATAGGCTAGGTCTATTTCCTGCAGGGACAGTGGGTGGATTTAGATAAATGGCTACTAGGTCTCTACTGAGTTGATTATTCTTTTTTGTTGTTAGGTAGAGGTGGGAGGTGTGTGTGTGTGTGTGTGTGTGTGTGTGTGTGTGTGTGTGTGTGTGTGTGTGTGTGTGTGTGTGTGTGTGTGTGTGTGTGTGTGTGTGTTTATTGGCGTTAGAAGGTGTGTGTTGATGAGTCTTACCTGGTACGGTGACGATTTTCCTCAGTTCCTGCTTCAGGCTCATAATGTCTTTGCAGAGCTGGATATCATCCATCCTGCGAAGACAACAACATTGACTTCAGTCAAGCGGTCCCTAGAATACACTGTCTGCATGTGGGCCTGATGTACATAACACCTGATAGGTTTAAGCTGATATTACAGCTTTGTGGTCGGAGTAGGCTTAACAAAGCCTCAAGCGTAAGTGCTTACGCTTATCCAGTCTTTTTAAACGGTGAAAACTGGTGGTTGTGGTACCAAGAGGGTTGGTTAAGGCTATTGGGTTACAATCAAATTTAAAGCTGCATTAATTTATTTTATTTTACCACTAGATGGCAGTAAGGGACTTGCGCAAACTAGCTTACAAATTAATGAACGTCCTGGGGTCTCATTTATCATTGTGGATACACCCTATTTCATTTACACCTGATTTTTGTACTTGCTTTTCTCCGCAAATAATGTGATGTATCATGACAAAACTCGATGGGAAATATTGTGTATATATCTCACAATATTTCCCATTGAGTTTTGGCATGATACATCACATTATTTGCAGAAGAAGGCAAGTACAAAAATCAGGTGTAAATGAAAAAAGGTGTAAGCAAAATGATAAATGAGGCGCCAGAGCCATATAAGGCACGGGGGGGTGGATCAAAAGCACGGGACGGTTATTGACAACACTGGCAAAAATGCTGGTATAACAACAGGCGACCGGTAGGGGTGAGTCATTGAATTAGGATGCTATTGGGATGCTATTGCTCAATGAAACAGTCTGATATCGGGTGTTTTAATTCGATTTGTCAATGGGAATAAAATCAATGAATGCAGCTTTAAATAACTATAAAGTAATTATTGAAAAACGACTACTACACTATCACATGACTGTGAATAGCCAGCACACTGTGGGGCGAAATCACTAAAGCGGAATTGCGGCCGTTAATTGCACCATTACATTGCGCTTCAGTTGCTCCAGCTATGTTCTCCGTTGTAAAAACCTATTCACTAAAGACATTGCGCTAATAATATCCCAGCACAAACATGCCCATTCGGTGTTTGCGGCTGAGTGCAATTTGCTGCTGATATAGGAAATGACTATAAATACTGCGCATACAACTCGTATGCATATCATTGGACGATGGCAGACAGAAAAAGAAAGATACGATTTTCAGACAGCGAACTTGAAGTCCTCACGGACGAGGTTCAAAAACATGTCTCACAGCTTTCCGCAAAAAATATCACGACTGCAGCAAAAAATCATATTTGGGGTTTAATTTCCCAATCAGTCAGTGCCATTGGTGTGTGTAAACGCGGAAGACTGCAAACGGAGGTGGAATGATTTGAAAAGACGAACAAAGGAAAAATTGTCATTTTATGTTATGCAAGATGCAGCACGATGATCTGGCATACTTTTGGTGGAGTGTATAACATTGCCCCACCGGTACGATCTAGGCATCTAAACGGCTTTTCAGGATTCCAAATGTGCACTCAATCACACCGCGTGTCCTGATGTGAGCCCAGTTGTACGCCGCCTCTCCAACGTTGGAAGGATTACGCACGGGAGTCATCATCCATGGCTGAAGATGATACCTGCCGTCACCTATGATACAAAAGCAAAATATTTTCAAGACCATTCAAATAAGAAAAATATTGTGTAGGCTATGTTTTTTTTTATTTATACCTATATCGGCCGCCAGCCGTTCAATGAACAGCTATAGGGAATGCGCAGTTTCGTGTATAGACTATTATATGCACAGTTTCGCGCTATGTAGGCTATTATAAATAATAGTATAGTATAAAGTATTATTCGTTGGCCAAAATGCTGTTCTTGTAGCCGTTTCATCGATTTTTTTTCCTTTTGTGAAGTGTAGGCTATACTATTCTTGTTAAAGTGCGAAGATAACTTTTTGTTGTGTTATTTTATTGCCATATAGTCATTTTGTGAGTAGTATGAAAGGACAACATTAAGCTTTGAGTTGTACAGTACAATCCTAAGACCGTATACCGTAAAAAACGATGCGTTCTTACGGTAAGTCCATTGAAGGATGGGTTAGATGTGAAAATGGGTTAGTTGTGAAAAACAACACAACAGGCCTTGCTCTATGTAAGCACAACTAGCGATTCATCAAGACAGATTGATGAAAACAACCGTTTAGCGGCAGAAAATAGATTTTTAGAAACTGCATTCTAAGTGCCCCGACCACCGCCATTACATGGATATACTGGCTCGCGCTGGATTTTAATTCTTCTACATGCCTCCGAACTACACCAAAGTGATCTCGGTGAGTCAAACGTCTTATAATATGTCGTAAATAAGGTCCAGGTTGTCAAAAACGAGCATTGTCCTTTAAATACCACCACGTCTCTGAAAACGGAATTAATTTCACTTTAACTGCGTGAAGCAATTGCCGCCGATCTTTGTGAATTGGGCGGATTTTGCAATAATGTTCATTTGCATAGAAAGGGGAACATTCTCCGCCCATATTACCTAATTTAAATATCCGCTAATAACACCGGCGCAGAGAAACGCTATGAGGAAGGCAACGCAGTTAACACCGTATTTCACCCTTTGTGAATAGCAAAGATTATTTTTGACTTATTTGCACAGGTTTTGCATCAGGAAAAGCTGCGCAATCCTTGAGTGAATTCGCCTCTGTGAGTCAATTAGGGTAAAAGAAAAGGAAAAAAAAAGTTTGCTTTCTTTTCATGTAGACAAAGAAGAAAAAAGCAGAAAGAAGGAAGAAAAAGCAGACCACCCACGTGTGAAAGGTAAAAGGCATAGGCTGCCAGCCGTCTCATTAAAGGCCGCCTGGAGTAGCCCTCCACATGGGAGGAGATATAGACAGGTGTAAAAAGCAGAGGATGAATCATCCCTCATTCCCTCCCCAGACCACCGCTGAAGGACTCACATCGAGGCATGACCGACACCTCTCTGTCATCCCTCCATCTTTCCACCTCTCCCTCCGTCTGCCTCTCTCTCTCCCTCTCTCTCTCTCACTCTCTCTCTCTCTGCAGCATGGTGAGAGCTACCAGGGCTTTCATTCTCGATGAGATAAATCCCAGACGGATGACTCATCGCCCACCCCCCCTCCTCTCTCTCCCCTCCACCCCTCCCTCCTCCTCTCTCCCTCCCTCATCTCTCTCTCCCTCACTCCTCCCTCTTCCTCTCTCTCCCTCCATCCCTCCCTCCCCCATCTCTTCCAGGCCTCTGTCTCCATTGCTCTCACCCACTCACTCTCCCTGTCTGTCACCCTTAACATCTAATTCCCCCACCCTCATCCACTCTTTCTCTCTCAATCCCTCCCTTCATCTCTCCCCTGTGTTCACCCACTCACAGGGCCCAAACGGTGGCTTCCAGAAGCTTCTGAACTGTGCCTCTCCATCTGCTAGTGTGTGTGTGTGTTTGTGTCTCTATGTCTGTCTGTTTGAATGTCTCTGTGTGAGAGAGAAAGAGTGTGTGTGTGAGTGAGAGAGAGAGAGAGAGAGAGAGAGAGAGAGAGAGTGTGTGTGTGAGAGAGAGAGAGAGTCCTAAAAAGAACAGAACAGTGTAGTGAGAAGGCCATGTCTCGACTAGCGAGCGAGACACGTGTGAGCCACAGCTCCATACGGACACGCCTCGGAGTGTGAGAGCTTCACATCGCTCTCCGTCACACTCCTGTCAAGTCTAGCTGTCACCTCATCCCTCACACTCTAAATGGCCACAGTCCAGCAAACTTGAATGATGTCAGAAGACATATTTTCCACTCAATCACTGCCGTCCACTGTACAGTGCCATGATTTACCCACAAAGTCGGACAATTGCATATCCTCCCTATCTCCATGCACACAAACTTTATAGGCTGCGTTGTGTTGTTGTATACTGTATGTTGTGTAAAAGGTGGGTAAAGGTATGATATTGATGTCTAGTCTCCAGTTTTCTTTCATCACGTTTCACTTTATTTGATGAGATAAGGGCAGGGACAGGCTATGTGAGATCTACAAACAGATTCTATGACAATCAAACCAGCTTAATTAGTTCAGAGATGAAGTATGTGTGATATAAATGAATTGTGATGCATTTTGTACTCCATATATTTCACTTCGGTCTTGTAAATAGGGAACTTTTCTGAATTAAGTTGACACCTACTGTACATTGATATACTGTATAGTATATGGATATTTGGGAAATATATACTGTAACTTAATACTCAACCACCCAAAATCAACCCCCTCACTTGTTATTATGAGTCATCCATAGGGTTGGGTAGGGGGGGGGGGGCTTCCCCTCACATTGATTTGTGTTTCTTGGAGCTAATTTGATGAGCATGCTTTTGATTCTGCATCACATTCCATCACTGTCATGCGTCCAACCGCTGGCATATCCAGCCCATGCGGCAATCAATAGTACTAATGACCGGCTTCTCTTCCCTGAACGGCCGCAAGAAGGAGGCGGGCAGGCAGGCAGGGAGGGAAATCTTTCATTTGCTAAGTAGATTAGCTACGCATTCCAGTGAGAGCATCCTGCAGAAACAAATGTGTTGAAATACAGTATATTATTTTGTTGGCCTTGAGGTATACAGGGAATCCAACAGCCAAATCACTATACATTTGGACACGTGTGTGTATACGTACAAATATTATTTTCATCTCACATGAATCTGCTCAGTTCCACCAACTGTGCAGCGCTGGATAATCATCCACACCGTCGGAAATAACTAGATGCCGGACGTCCTACTGTGCTTACAACGTGACCCTAAAATAGGAAGGTGTGTGGACACCTTGCGGCCCGCCCGCGTTACGTAGCGCACTGCACCCTGGGATGTGGAGTTTCTGTGCCGTGCTACTCACATGAAGCGGAGTTCAGACTCCCTGCGCACCAGGACCTCCCTGAGGCGCTGGATACGAGCCATCTCCACCTCGATCTCATCCGGGTCCATGGTGCTCTCCGCCATGCACACATCTGACTGGCCTGGAAAGGGACGAGGAAGAGAAGGAGGAAGAAGAAAAGAGAGATGGAGGATGTGTGTGTGTGTGGGGGGGGGGGTAAAACATTAATAAAACATTCGGTAACACTTTATAATAATGATCAGTTATAAGGCATTTATAAACCATTTGTTAATAATGAACGAATCATTAACAGATCATTTATAAACATGTGTAAATGATTCATAAATTATTTGTAAATATACTAGTTAAAGATTCACAAATGATCCGTAGATGATTTATAACACATTATCAACATTACTTGTAAATGATGTGTTCAACATTAATTCATGTTAGTTAATATGTAGTAAAACATTTGTAAATGATTTTAACAATGCCTTATTTGTTTTTCATGTTATCAAATGATTTGTTAAACATTTACTAAAAGTCTACAAATCATTTGTAGAC